>NC_052624.1:251773453-252074807 GCF_016161935.1 Mauremys reevesii
ATCCTCATTATCAGCCTAATTTTTCTGGTTTGATGGTGGATGATGTATAATATGGCTGGCATCCATCCTCATCAAGGCAGGGCTGAGCTCACCCCCATCCCCCCCCTCTTGTGTAAAGAAAAAGAAAGAGTTGCCCTGGACTAGCAGCAGTGGGCTGCCTCTCTTCTCCTACACACTGCTTAATGTCCTGTCTGGCTGGAGGCAGCAGCTGGGCTGCCTTCATTTCTTTCTTCTCAATGTGCAGTGTCTTCTTTTTATTATTTATTCATTACAATCACACAAGGGGGGGGGAATGCTACAGTAGCCAAAAAAAAGGGGAAAGAACGACGGAACAGGTGGGTGGGTTACAGAGCACCCCCTGTGAATAGCATACAGATCATAATTTCTGCAGGCTCTGACACTGTGCTCTCTATGTGGTACCTTTCTGGTATTAGGCAGCATGCATTAGGCAGCACTGATTCTATTAGGAGGAAGGACAGGAGATTCCAAGGATTTTTTTTGCCTGGATTCTGCTGATCGGCCAGGCAATTGACAGCAGCTAATAGTACAACAAACAGGTATGGGGGTACAATGTATAAAAAGTAACCAATAGCTAATGGCTGGCTTTGGCTGCGCCAGGGCGACCCAGGCAATGGTAAGCAGCACTGGTAGCCATGATGTAGCCTCAGTTCCAATTAGTGGTGGTTGGGATATTGTGCATGGCTGCCAACATCATCTCTCATCTGCAAAGCAAAAGCATGCATCTGTGTAGCTACTGCTGCTCGCCTGCTGCGCTCTGTGCATCTAGTACACATGAGGTGAGAAACGGCAACAAAACAAAAAAACAAGCTCATGCTATGCCATGCTATGGCATGCCCCAGCAAGGCACCAAAAAAAAAAAAAATGCAAAATGCTTGTTGCTTTCCAGGACTGGATGGACATTTACCGACCAGAACCAACCACCCAGAATATGATTTTTTTTTCCACCACTGGATCAGGGATCTCAAAGTTCCAAGGGGCGGGGCGGAGGGAATGGGGGGGGGAGGGGATAGCTACCCACAGTGCAACCCACGGCCCAGAAATCGAAATCGCACGGACCATGGACACACACCACATTTATTTAATTTAGTATGTGGCCGCTCCACCCGATTTTATAAATTCTGTTTTACAAAACCGGTTTATGCAAATTCGGAATAATCCCGTAGTGTAGACGTACCCTCAGTTGTTTTTGTCTCTTGCTTGCACCAGTTTCAAATCTCCTCTTCATAGTGATCTATCTGGTCAATATGTAGCCTATCCACACTTGAAATATTCTGCTGTAAATAAGTAGCTTATCTACACTTGTAAACTTCTACTGTAAACATGTACACAGATGCTGAATGGTACACAAATGCTGAAAAGACTTAAAACAAAGGAATATGAATTAAGAACACAAAATGAAACAGTCAGGTTATTATCCTTACCACTGAATCAAAACTCAAGCACACAAGGTATAATATAACAGGCTGAGCTGAAGACATATATATATATATAGTAAACACAGACACAGATGCAGAGAGAGGGGTAATGTCCAGAAATTTCAAATGTGCGTCCTCATGAAACTCACTGTACAAGATTGTCCTCACAAATTTTCACCTTGAATCTGGGCCTATAGACTATGAAAGCCTATGATGATGGCCAAGCTACCATGCTAGGGCTCCACCAACCAACCAGTCAGCTCTTTTAGCTACCATATAAAGATAATAATGAGGAATTCTCACACATAAATAATTCCTTAGTCAACTAGATGTAAAACTATAAAGACACTAAAATGCAACAATTCTCTACCTTTCAACACACATTTGATCCAGCACCAGCCACTGTAGTGGTTTGTTTATATAATCAGCTGATCTGAGAGGACACCTTCATCACGGTCTAATCCTGTGCCATCAGAACTGATATATTTTTATTAATATTTATGAACATTTTTAGCTCTCTAATATGACAAAATCTATATCAGTTAACAAAAAAAGTATGTCTTTTACCAAATCACAGCTCTTATTTACTTAAATTTGCAGCTCTAAGCTGAGAGAGTGTGTCATATTTTGGTCTGATAGGGATGCGCATAAAAACAAGTTGCAAAACTTATCAAATGCCAAAAAATTAACAAGTGTCTAAATTTGAGGCCCTCTTTTAATTTGAGACCCAGGCCAAATGGCCCCCTGGGCCCCCCCTCTGACTGGTCCTGGTAACCCTATCAACAGAATGCATGGGAAAGACAAAGATTCTTTCAAGTTGCTGTTAGGTAAGATCTATTATTTCTGGGAGTGGCTTCAAAAGGGCCAGGATTTAACTCCTTACTCTTAACCTACTTCCCAGACCAAAGCATTGTCATGTCATCTACCATTGAGAGAGACAGTAGAGCCATTTATAGTACAGACAGAAAGGTAGGATGACATTTATTTCTAAAAATCTATTAAATTAATTTTTTTAAATTGCAGTTACTTTGTAAGGATTAGTCTCTCAGTGAACCAGGTCAAATATGCTCATTGCAGAAACAGAGATATTTTCACTAACTGCCAGTTCTGCAAACTCAGTCTGGGATCTGCAAGTCAAACTGTTTTGTGGTTTTGTTTTGTTTGTTTTGGCTTTTTTAAACATACCACTAATTAAGATTCTGTAAGCTAAATTCTATCCTCATTTACATCTGTGCAACCAAGTTGTCTTCCAGGGTTTAGCACAAGTATAAGTGAAGGCAGAGTTTGGTATCACAATAGGAATTTAATTATAGTTACCATTGATAATGCATGTGCTGGAATATATAGTCAAACTCATTATCCCAGAGTTGTTTTGGTTCCGAAGGGCTAACAGGAATATATATATACATACATTCACACACACACACTGAATTTAGCACAAGTTGTTCATTTTACATAACCCTTTTGTAGAGTAGAAATGCGTTAATATTTTTATTTAACTACAGTGGTGAAAGTATAACAACAATTATAATAACTGTAGTTTTTCTTTCAAGTGTTATTATTCACATTACAACTTCTGCAATGGTTTTTAATGTCATTCAGAATTGAGGCTTCCTGTGCTCAGAAGAATCTCTTATTTGAACAAGAGGAAAAAAGAAAGTGCCTAAAGACTCTATCTGGTCCTCTCATGGAAAACTTTGAAATAAATTCTATTCAGAGAGCATTCTAATTATAGTCACATTGGAAAACTCTTAATGGAGTGGACATTTCTAAAGAAACAGATGTGCGACAGATTTCTCTTTTGAATGGTTGAATTTTTGAAGCACTTTAGAAGGAATCTGTTGAGTTCATTGTGAGGAGAGTACAGTTCTGTCAATGTTTCCTTAACTTTAAACTTGCTCTTAAGGGAATCATTAAAGTGTTTTCTGTGTTGTGTAGGAGAAGCTGTGGGTGATTTTGGAGCTCTTTTTTTGCTGATTATGTTGGATTGCTAAATAAAACAGCACTCTGAAAGATTTTAATGAACTTAGTGCTGGTGAAAAACTAGCCTGGCAGCCCTGCATATTGAGACCTTCTGTCTTCGTGGGTTCCTGTGTGGACAATATCAGAAGCTTCCCCTAACACTACCTTGCCACTGTGCTTCAATTCCCAGCCAGCAGGAGCACCTTGAAGGCTTTTGTTTGTGCTCTTTGTTTTGGTGGTGTTTGCTCTCGGGACTAAGAGGGACCAGACATCAATCCATGTTCTCCAAATCTTTCTGAACAAGTCTCTCATATTTCAAACTTGTAAGTAACAGCCAGGCAAGGCGTATTCGTTTATCTTTGTTTTCTCAACTTGTGAATGTTCCCTTTGCTAGAGGGAGATATATTCCTGTTTTGTTGTAACTTTGAAACTAAGGCTAGAGTGGGTACCTCTGGGTTCTTTGAATCTGATTGCCCTGTAAAGTTATTTTCCATCCTGATTTTACAGAGATGATTTTTACATTTTCTTTTTAATAAAATCCTTCTTTTATGAACCTGACTGATTTTTCCATTGTCCAAAGACCCAGGGGTTTGGGTCTTTGATCACTTTGTAACCAATTGGTTAGTATATTATTCTCAAGCCTCCCCAGAAAAGGGGGTGTAAGGGTTTGGGGTGATATTTTGGGGGAAGAGGAACTCCAAGTGGTCCTTTCCCTGTTTCTTGTTAAATCACTTGGTGGTGGCAGCGTACCAGGTTTTAACTTAAGCTGGTAGAAATAAGCTTAGGGGGCTTTCATGTGGGTCCCCACATCTGTACCCCAGAGTGGGGAAGGAACCCTGACACAGCCCACCAGCTGATTACCCTGACGGGTGGCGGGCAGCCCGCCACCCAAGTTGCCCACCACTGCCATGACCCATTCAGTCTCTGGCTTCTTCAGACACTGCTGATTATGTGCATACCTAAGCCGCAATGCTGCAAAGTTTTATGCACATGCTTAACTTTAAACATCTGCCTAGTGCCACTAATTCCAGTAAAGTTGAACATGGGGGTAAGGCTTTGCAGAATTGGGGTCCTATCCATTCGGAATTGGATAAGACCACAAAAGTCTTTGCACAGAAGCCATCAACCAACAACTTTCCATTACTGCCAGCCAGGAATGGTTTGGAATCAGCTATCTGGAAATGAAAGCTGTATAGTCTCATTGCCAATCACCTGAACCATCCAGTTCCCTTTAAAGTGATGATTTTTGCTTCCAGGAAAGAGCCGACTGTTCATCTGCTACCTTACACTGCTTTTTTTAATCACCAGGGAGATTTACATGAAAACAGAATCTTTGTTCTTTAAACATTCATCTATTCTCCTGTGGTTTATTCCCAGGCTGAGATCATAATCCTGCCAGGACAACACAACTAGTTGCTGTGGAAATGATTAAATTGCCAAAAGTAGATTATGACTTCAAGTGGGATAGAGACAGAACTAACAGATGAGCTCTTAAAAAATAAAGGTCCTTTCATGGAAATGCAACTACAGTACTCAAAAAACAAAAGAAAACAGTGAGATAGCATACATAATCATATCTGTTGCTTCAAAAGTTAATGTTTTCATTGAGACATCAGTGAGTCTTTAAGAGATCAAAGAAAAATAAAGAGTCAAATAGATTTGGCTTTTTCATAGAACCATAGAACTGGAAGGGACCTCAAGAGGTCATCTAGTCCAGTCCCCTGCACTCAAGGCAGGATTAAGTATTATCTAGACCATCCCTGACAGGTATTTGTCCAACCTGCTCTTAAAAATCCCCAGTGATGGAGATTCCACAACCTCCCTAGACAATTTATTTCAGTGTTTGCCCACTCTGACAGTTAGGAAGTTTTGTCTAGTATCCAACCTATACCACCCTTGCTGCAATTTAAGCCCATTGCTTCTTGTCCTATTCTCAGAGGTTAAGAAGAACAATTTTTCTTCCTGCTCCTTGTAACAAGCTTTTATGTACTTGAAAACTGTAGGTGACGGCTAGTGGCGTTCTGTTACTTTCTTTGTTGGGCCTGTCTTGTAGTAGGTGACTTCTCGGTACCCTTCTGGCTCTGTCAATCTGTTTCTTCACTTCACCAGGTGGTTGTAGACAATAGATCCTGTGATGTGGTCTGGATGAAAACTAATAAGTGATGGTCTGGCTCTTTCCCCTCACATTACAAACATGCTTTAGTCTCTCCTGTCTTAAAAAGCACACCATTGTCCCCACTTGCCTTTCCAACTACTGCCCCACCTGCTTTCTCCTTTCATCCTCATCCTCCCCTCCAACTTTCTGTGGGGATTCCACAGAGTTCTGTCCTTGGTCCCTTTCACTTCTCTCTCTACACCCTATCTCTGGGTAATCTCATCTGCAAACAAAAATTCAACTCCCATCTTTTCTGCTGATGATTCACAGATTTACCTCTGTACTCCAGCCCTATCTCCTTCTGTCCAAACTAAGCCTCCCTGACAGCTCCTTGTGGGTGCCTAGCTGTCAACTCAAGCTCAAAATGGCAAAAACAGAGCTTTTAATTGTCCCCTCCAAATTCTCCCTGCTACCTCCTTTCTCAGTCATTGTTGGCAACACCAACATTCTGCCTCTCACTCAGGCTTGTAACCAAACCATCTTCTGAGACTCAGACCTCTCATGATGAGACTATGTCTAAAAAATTATGCTTTTTATTTCAACATTACATCTCTAAGATACAGCCTTTCCTATCCCCCTATGCCAGTGGTGGGCAACTTCTGGCCCGCGCCGCTTCCTGCAGCTCCCATTGGCCAGGCATGGCAAAACTGTCTTGTAGCGTGCCAGCGGATTACTCTGACTGGCGGCATGCGGCCCACAGGCCACAGGTTGCCCACCACTGCCCTATGCAGCTAAATTTCTTGCCCAGGCTCTCATCTCATTTCTTTCTTTCTGCAACATGGTTCTCTCTGGCCTCAACAAATGCAGCCTTGCCCTGCTCATATCATAGGCACCAACTCTGTGGGTGCTCCAGGGCTGGAGCACCCACGGGGAAAAATTAGCAGGTGCTCTGCACCCACCGGCAGCCAAGCTCCCCCCCTCTTCCCCCACCCAGCGCACGGCATCCCCGCTCCTCCCCCTATTTGATATATAATCTATAGACTATAGTCTATTTGATTAAGCTGACACCTGGCTGAGGTGCTGACTAGCCTTTTGTCTCTGAGGAACTGGTTTGGGCTGCTGCCCCAGATTTGGAATATGGCTTAGTAACATCATGCAGTAGAATTTTACAGCTTTACACACTGTGTTGCCACGCATATTTTACTAGTACAGTAATGATCAGCAAATTACGAGTTCTCAAATTACACCTCACAAGGCATACTTTGTACAAAATTTATCACAGTTTTGTAAAAGTGGCAAACATAGTGCACAGACTGTTATCCCTCTCCTTGCATCCTTCCACAGCCTCACCTTTTCAAACATAAAGGCCTTGAAAGTGAAGACACGTAGCTTCCTGGCCTATCCCCACCCTACCTATCATCTCTCATTCACTGCTGAGAGGTTGACTTACATCTCCGATTGGCCCATGATGCTGGCCTCCATTGCCCAATTGTTAAATTTTCCAACAAGCACCTTTGTGGTTTCTCCCATGCTGCTCCTCACCATTGGGGGTAGGTCCCCATAAACATCCACAAAACTAATGCAAACCCCCTTTTAAAACTCTCCTTTGCTTTGATACCTACAAAAAAACTTGACAATAGTTAGACTTCTGGTGTTTTGAGACCATAGCCTATCATGCTGACCAATATTGTCCCATTGTTTCCTGGGACTTCCCCATAAGTCGGTCTGTATCCACTGTGACAGACCCAGACCAGTGGGGTACAGGAGTCTGGTAGATGGCAAATATACTGGTCACTAGTTTTCTGTTCCCTGAGTGACCAGAGCAGAGGCTGCACTAGAGTAATCAGGAATCTGCTAGAACCAATTAAGGCAGACAGGCTGATTAGATCACCTGCAGCCAATCAAGGCAGGCTAATCAGGGCACCTGGGTTTAAAAAGGAGCTCACTCCAGTCAGGCGAGGAGGAGCCAGAGGAGAGGAAGTGCGTGTGAGGAGCTGGGAGCAAGAGGCGCAAGGAGCTGAGAGTGAGAGGGTGTGCTGCTGGAGGACTAAGGAGTACAAGCGTTATCAGACACCAGGAGGAAGGCCCTGTGGTGAGGATAAAGAAGGTGTTTGGAGGAGGCCATGGGGAAGTAGCCCAGGGAGTTGTAGCTGTCATGCAGCTGTTACAAGAGGCACTATAGACAGCTGCAATCCACAGGGCCCTGGGCTGGAACCCGCAGTAGAGGGCGGGCCCGGGTTCCCCCCAAACCTCCCAACTCCTGATCAGACACAGGAGGAGTTGATCCAGACTGTGGGGAAGATCATTGAGGTGAGCAAATCTGCCAATAAGCGCAGGACCCACCACTCAGTCCTACTTCTTGTTCAGCCAATCGCTCAGACAAACAAGTTTGTTTACATTTGCAAGAGATAATGCTGCCCGCTTGTTTACAATATCACTTGAAAGTGAGAACAAGCATTCTCATGGCACTGTTATAGCCAGTATCGCAAGATATTTATGTGCCAGATTCACTAAAGATTCATATGTCCTTTCATGCCTCAACCACCATTCCAGAGGACGTGTCCATGCTGATAACAGGTTCCACTCAATAACGATCCAAAACAGTGCAGACCGACGCATGTTCACTTTCATCGTCTGAGTCAGACGCCATCAGCAGAAGGTTTATTTTCTTTTTGGTGGTTCGGGTTCTGAAGTTTGCGCATTGGAGTGTTGCTCTTTTAAGACTTCTGAAAGCATGCTCCAGACCTCGTCCATCTCAGATTTTGGAAGGCACTTCAGATTCTTAAACCTTGGGTTGAGTGCTGAAGCTATCTTTAGAAATCTCACATTGGTATCTTCTTTGATTTTGTGAAATCTGCAGTGAAAGTGTTCTTAAAATGAACAACATGTACTGGGTTAACATCTGAGACTGCTATAACATGAAATATATGGCAGAATGTGAGTAAAACAGAATAGGAGACATACAATTCTCCCCCAAAGAGTTCAGCCACAAATTTAATTAATGCATTCTTTTTTTTGTATGAGCATCATCAGCATGAAAGCATGTCTTCTGGATTGGTGGCCAAAGCATGAAGGGGCATATGAATGTTTAGCATATCTGGCATGTAAATACCTTGCAATGCCAGCTACAAAAGTACCATGCAAAGGTATTTCTAGTGAGATTGTAAATAAGAAGAGGGCAGGATTATCTCTTGTAACTGTAAACACACTTGTTTGTCTTAGCGATTGGCTGAACAAGAAGTAGGACTGAGTGGACTTGTAGGCTCTAAAGTTTTACATTGTTTTGTTTTTGAGTGCAGTTATGTAAGAAAAAAATCTACATTTGTAAGTTGCACTTTCATGATAAAGAGGTTTCGCTACAGTATTTGTATTCAGTGAATTGAAAAATACTATTTCTTTGGTTGCCATTTTTACAGTGCAAATATTTGTAATAAAAAATAACAATATAAAGTGATCACTGTCTACTGTGTAAACTATGTTGTAACTGAAATCAATATATTTGAAAATGTAGAAAAACATCCAAAAATATTTAATAAAAAATTCAATTGGTATTCTATTGTTTAACAGTGCGAGTAAAACTGTGATTAATCACGATTAATTTTATTGTGTTAATCACGAGTTAATTGTGGTTAATTGACAGCCCTATTACAAGTAAAGCATTGCTCTTACTGTTATAGTTAAATGTAGATTTTGGGGCTAGTCTACACTGGCTTTAATATGCCTTGTGTGATCGCAGCGCAGCACTGGGAGAGCTCTCTAGAAAAACCATCTCCACGAGGGGCGTAGCTACCAGCGCTGAGAGCGCGGCTCTTAGTGCTGGTGTACTCTCTACACTGGCACTTTACAGTGCTGAAACTTGCTGCACTCGGGGGGGTGTTTTTTCAGCGCTGTAAATTGCCAATGTAGACAAGCCCTTTGCTAATAATCTTTATAAAGACAGGACATGATGGAATGAATTAGGCTAACCCTTGTGCAAATACCCAATTTACAGGCAGTTTACAATCAGTGGCCTGGATTGTAATATACTCCCTTTTGCCCCTTGCCCTTTGGACATTCAAAGAATCTTCTAAAATTTTAACTGAACTTTCTCTTACCTGGGCTCTTTGCTCCAACCCTCCCTCTCCCTCAGTCTTTGCCCCTTGGCTTCACTCCACATCTGCCCTTCTTCCCCTTTTCTCCTCTGTCCTTTCCCCCCATCCACTTCACTTTCAATTTAGCAGATCCCCTCTTAAATAAACATAACTCTTCCCCCCCAAAAAGTCATGGTATTAACATGCTGTCTGCTGCCATCATATTGTTCACTCTGCTTGTGTGTTATATACCTTTTCCCTCACTGGCCTGTCTTATCTAATTCAATTATAAACTCTTTGGGGGCAGGGACCATCCACGACTCTGTGTTTGCACAGCACTTAGCATAGTGGGGTCCTATTCTTGGTTGGCCCTTAGGCACTACTGTAAAAAACATGATTAGTAACAACAATCATATGGGGATTATGTTTATGGTGAAGCTAAACGTGCTCTCTTGCTCAGAACTTGCAGTACAATTCAGCCTTAAGCATGGATGTCTTGGGAAGCAGGAGCAGTGTGGCTGCCAGCCAGTCACTGTTTAATACAAACTGTTTCCAAATGGTGTGAAGTGACTACCATGGGAGAAAGTATTCAGTTGCTTTCCAAATGCTTTTACTGCCCCAGCACTTTAAAAGGAATTGATGTTGTCAACTGGAAGTTGACGTAAAGCTCTTTGAAATGACTGGTACACAAGATACAATAAAAGCAATCACTTTCTGGGGGAGAGGGTTATTTAAAGAGCTAGGTACTATGCTAATTGATGGATCCAAATAGCTTATTATGGCATCCAGGTATAAGTGAGGTTGGAGTTATCCTCAGCCAGGAGCAGAAGGGTTTTGATAGAGAGAGCTCTAAGGCCTGAGCTGCTTTGGAAATTTACTCTGATTCCAGCAGCTGATGGCCAGTCATTGATATAGCTGCACCAATGCAAATCACATGACTATATGAAGAGAGCCAATATTTCTACCAGTGGAAGGAGCAGATTGCTGAGATCAGAACAAATTCCTTGTATACTCAAGGTTAAATGTAGCCAAGCTGGAAGAGAGGTCTTATGCCAAGATAAAGTAATCAACGGTGTAGCTGAGCCTGAGGAGGTTTGGGCTGGCATTTCATATAGGATTATTTTGGTGTGACCTTTTTGTTTATATTCCAACCCCAGGAGAGGAGATTTATATTGTGACTTCATAAAGGTGTGGCTTGTTCAGAATGGGACGGAAATGGCCCCTGCTGATGTGAAGAATAAGACTGGATGCAGCATACGAAGGCTTTGGAGGAGTTTCATATGTACTCTGGCCCTTCAGTGGCTCCTGGTTGCCCTGTAAGTGGAAACTTGCTGAGATTCAGGACAAGGGAAGGCTCCAAGGAAAACTAAGATATTTGAAATTAATTTATCAAATCCTAAATAATGTTTCTGTTTTGTCTGTTAGGTTTGAAGATTTTGAAGAAATATGAATAATGTACTTCCTGTTACAATAAATAATTTGGCTTGATGCTACTTTGTGGACTTAAGGTGTTTATGTTAATCTGGATCTTGGTTCTGCATTCCTTCTGTACCCCAAGCTTGCATTAATTTAGGCCTGCTCTACCCACAAAGTTGCACCAGTTTAATAAAAGATGCAGTGTTAAAGTGATTTAGTTAAACCAATACCAAATTCCATGTGGATACTCTTACACCTGGATTATATCTATTTAGATAGCATCGGTAAATGTACACAAACTAAGCAGATATAGCCAGATTTAAACCAGTATCACTGTGTGCAAAGAGGGATTTGCATTGGTTTAGCTAACTTGGGTTTTGTACTGATTTTTGGTTAAAACACGTGAGTTCTGCATTTAGATGAGGCCTTATGTGGGAGTTTTGGATGCGCAAGGATTGAAGGAGCCTGGGTGACAGATCTGCCAGGTCCTTGTGTTGCTGTTCTGATGGCAAACAGCTATCTGGTGGGAAGGATGGTCCATTGCATATAAGCAACATATACTGGTTTAGAAAATGCAAAAGGATTTGATCAGTGATGTGAAAGGGTACAGTCAGAAGGGAATATTGTGCCAACTTTTTTTTTGTTTTTGTTTTTTAACTTTTTCAAATGCTGCAGTTTGAGCAAGAGATCTTTTATTATCTGGGCAGAAGAAAAGTAGCAACAAACTCTTTTTTAGAGAGTCTTGGCTTTATTATTATTTTAGGAGGGAACAGCTGCAGAGTATATTAGTCCACAGATGCTAAGGCTGTCACCACACTTGCCTTGCCAATTTAAAAGAACCAGACAACTATTTAAATAGGAATAATATTTTGTGTTATACCACTTCTCAAAACAGATCTGAGTGTAGATACTGTGAAAGGAAGTTGCTAGGAAACATGCATGCTGCATTGGGCTAATTTTGCAGTTAATGTGCCTATCAAAGACAGAATTGTATCCAATTCCCAGCCTCTTTGTTTTACAAGAACTGAAGTACAAAATTGCAGCCAACATGCACCCCCCTTAAATGAAATGCCAGAAAATGCCTCAGAGGCCATTTAAAATCTAAAGCTCAGTCAGAACAAAATGCAGAGGAACAAAGACCATTCCAGGAGCCTTGCTGAAGGGTAGAAGTTAAGGTCCTGTTAGGATGACCAGATATCCTGATTTCATAGGGATAGTCCTGATATTCAGGGCTTTTTCTTATCTAGGTGCCTATTACCCCCCACCCCGTCCCAATTTTTCACAGTTGCTATCTGGTCACCCTACCTAGGTCCTGTTCACATTACTGATAAAATCAAGTCAACAACTTCTGTGCTCAGACAAGACGTGATCACTCATCTCTCTTACCATCTGTGACACACATAACTAGGTTATCAGTAAAGACCCTCTTCATGCTGTTCAGGGAAATCATGCTACAGCCTTGCTAACAGCCACCAGGTTTAAATGTAGTCATTGCTGGCACCATTCTTACCATGGTGAAGGCAGGGTTTAAGGTCCCATCTCTATTGCCGTTATAACCATATTGGATTTCCAGCAATGTTATGACATGGTTTGTTTCTGCCTGGGTAGACTTTAGTGTTATGCAAGCATGTTGGTTATGTTTTCTCTGCTGCATTAGCCTAGGCTCTTATTCAGGCATTGCCACTAACCACCACTCCTGAGTCCCATCAACACACAAAAACCTCTCACCTGAGTCAACTCATGTTTTCAAGCTAGGCTAGCTGGCACCACTGCTGGGGAGAGTTAGAGGCCAGGTACCACTTTCACCTGTGCTGGTAATTGGTCCACCTTGCAATGAGGACACAGGCTAAGCTACCCAAGTGGCAATAGTCCTCCAGTGCCCAGAAGAATGACAGACAAATTCCCACAATCCACTGGGAAAAAAATCACAGAGGGGATCACCCTCCTACAGCACAAAGACCCATGCAATGTGTTCCCAGAAGTCCTAGCAGTACACAGTGGGGAGCACAGAACTGCTGAGGACAAGGTAGCTTATGTTGGGCTTTGCAGAGTGGCTACGACCCCTGGAGGAGGCTAACCTGGGTGCTGATTGTCCAGACTCTCTTTGCAATGAAGATACATTTTAGAGCAGTGGTGGGCAACCTGCAGCCCACGGGCTGCACGCCGTCCGCCAGGTAATCTGCTGGCGAGCCGCCAGACAGTTTGCTTACCTTTGCACAGTTGTCCGCAGCTCCCAGTGGCCGGGATTCACTGTTCCCGGCCAATGGGAGCTGCGAGAAGCGGCATGGGCCCCAGGGACGAGCTGAATGCAGCTTCCTGCAGCTCCCATTGGCTGGGAACGGCGAACCGCAGCCACTGGGAGCTGTGGGTGGCCATGCAAAGGTAAACAAACTGTCTGGCAGTCCATCAGAGGATTACCCAGATGGGCCGTGTGCAGGCCGCAGGTTGCCCACCACTGTTCTAGAGACTAGTATCAAATGAATTGCATAAAGAGATCTATTTGCCAGTCACATGATATGGGACTTTTAAACTGAGAACCTGATTAAACTTAAGACCTGGAATAAGTGCTGATTGGGGATCATTATTCTTAGAACCATAGGGTCAGAAGGGACTGCAAGGGTCATCTAGTCTAATTATTAGAGCTGGTCAATTTTGTAGACTTTTTTCATTTAAAAAAATGATGAGTAAATAATGATATGGAAGTAGAGAAAGAACTGACAGCGATTTGAAGGGGATTTCATATTCAAAGAGTCCCCTTGAGTGAGAAAGAGACAGGCTAGCTGTAACCCTAATAACGCGAGATTTATAGAAGCGATGATTGTGTGAGGTGAGTGGGAAAGAACTGTATGAGAAGTTGTTGTGACCTTGTGTTAGATAAGTATGGAATGTAGACTATAGTCTAAATTGTTGAGGAAAATAAGATATCAGGAGGACATATGTATAAACAAAATGCAGCTGTCTCCCATTATTGTATGTAGCAAAAGGTATAAATGCTTGCTGTAATAATTGTTAACCTGGAGAGAGACCTGTTCCGCTCTCTCCCTCCATGCAATTGCTAGAGAAATAAAATATCTGACTTGCTGCACCCAACCTGAGAGTGAGAACTGTTTTTCTCCAACAATGAAGAGAATAGATCACTGAAACAAATCGATCTGGATTGTTTGGTAAGCTAGGCAGAAACAAACAATACAAGCTTTAATACAGGCAAATACAAAATTACACATCTAGGATCAAAGAATATAGGCTATAATTACAGAAAGGGGTACTCTATCCTGAGAAGCAATGACTCTGAGAAAGATTTGTGGGGTAATAGTGGAGGAAAGAACCCACTCTTACCCCCCTCCCTTGGAAGAGAAGCAAGAAGAGTGGAGTTGGAAAAATCATTTTTTAAAGAAAATTGTTATCTTGAATTTTTCATCAAAAACACATTTTTGAACAAAATTTGAAATTTTTTTTACAACTTTCTTATGGAAAAAAGCCAAGATACTGACCAATTCTATTTTAAACATAATGCAAAATGTGACAGAGAGGGCCAAATAATTATATAACTGTTCTACAGCCCTCAAAAAGATCAGACCTGTGGCACAGTTTCTTTAATAGGAGAATTCAATAGCAATTTAAAATTAAGTCAAGATAGTATGCATAACTATTTTCTGCTACCTTTCTGCTCTTTTATGGATGTACTAATTTAGTCATGGCTAGCAGGGTCCCTTGCTATGAACTGTGCTTTTTGTAGGCACAGTTGGCTGGGAATACTTGCCATTCAATCAGACTCTTTAATTTCTCCACTCATTTTTATAATAAAATAAACTAAAATTACCTTTCTCTCCTCATAAGAGAGATTGCATGGCTTTCTTGGGGAAGAAAACCATGTTCTGGATTACATTATTTTCTCTGAAGAAATATTTGTCTAATTAGGGAGATTCCCAAACCTGAGCTGGCTTTTGTAGGTGACAAATCTGAGGAACTGTCACAGATTGAAGTGTCACTAGAGGAGGTTTTGGAATTAATTGATAAACTCAACATTAACAAGTCACCGGGACCAGATGGCATTCACCCAAGAGTTCTGAAAGAACTCAAATGTGAAGTTGTGGAACTATTAACTAAGGTTTGTAACCTGTCCTTTAAATCGGCTTCGGTACCCAATGACTGGAAGTTAGCTAATGTAACGCCAATATTTAAAAAGGGCTCTAGGGGTGATCCCAGCAATTACAGACCGGTAAGTCTAACGTCGGTACCGGGCAAATTAGTTGAAACAATAGTAAAGAATAAAATTGTCAGACACATAGAAAAACATAAACTCTTGAGCAATAGTCAACATGGTTTCAGTAAAGGGAAATCGTGTCTTACTAATCTATTAGAGTTCTTTGAAGGTGTCAACAAACATGTGGACAAGGGGGATCCAGTGGACATAGTGTACTTAGATTTCCAGAAAGCCTTTGACAAGGTCCCTCACCAAAGGCTCTTACGTAAATTAAGCTGTCATGGGATAAAAGGAAAGGTCCTTTCATGGATTGAGAACTGGTTAAAGGACAGGGAACAAAGGGTAGGAATTAATGGTAAATTCTCAGAATGGAGAGGGGTAACTAGTGGTGTTCCCCAAGGGTCAGTCCTGGGACCAATCCTATTCAATTTATTCATAAATGATCTGGAGAAAGGGGTAAACAATGAGGTGGCAAAGTTTGCAGATGATACTAAACTACTCAAGATAGTTAAGACCAAAGCAGATTGTGAAGAACTTCAAAAAGATCTCACAAAACTAAGTGATTGGGCAACAAAATGGCAAATGAAATTTAATGTGGATAAATGTAAAGTAATGCACATTGGAAAAAATAACCCCAACTATACATACAACATGATGGGGGCTAATTTAGCTACAACGAGTCAGGAAAAAGATCTTGGAGTTATCGTGGATAGTTCTCTGAAGATGTCCATGTAGTGTGCAAAGGCGGTCAAAAAAGCAAACAGGATGTTAGGAATCATTAAAAAGGGGATAGAGAATAAGACTGAGAATATATTATTGCCCTTATATAAATCCATGGTATGCCCACATCTCGAATACTGTGTACAGATGTGGTCTCCTCACCTCAAAAAAGATATTCTAGCACTAGAAAAGGTTCAGAAAAGAGCAACTAAAATGATTAGGGGTTTAGAGAGGGTCCCATATGAGGAAAGATTAAAGAGGCTAGGACTCTTCAGTTTGGAAAAGAGAAGACTAAGGGGGGACATGATAGAGGTATATAAAATCATGAGTGATGTTGAGAAAGTGGATAAGGAAAAGTTATTTACTTATTCCCATAATACAAGAACTAGGGGTCACCAAATGAAATTAATAGGCAGCAGGTTTAAAACAAATAAAAGGAAGTTCTTCTTCACGCAGAGCACAGTCAATTTGTGGAACTCCTTACCTGAGGAGGTTGTGAAGGCTAGGACTATAACAATGTTTAAAAGGGGACTGGATAAATTCATGGTGGCTAAGTCCATAAATGGCTATTAGCCAGGATGGGTAAGAATGGTGTCCCTAGCCTCTGTTCGTCAGAGGATGGAGATGGATGGCAGGAGAGAGATCACTTGATCATTGCCTGTTAGGTTCACTCCCTCAGGGGCACCTGGCATTGGCCACTGTCGGTAGACAGATACTGGGCTAGATGGACCTTTGGTCTGACCCGGTACGGCCTTTCTTATGTTCTTATGTTCTTATTTCTATTATTAAGCCATTTAACTTGATGATTACTCCCAGAAGGAAAAAAAAAAGAAAAAAAAAACTTGAATTAACCCTGAATAGTAACACTTCACACAGCTGTTTCAGGCTGTTTTTTCCACCAGTCCAGTAACACATTGATATAATTAGCCATTTTAAATTCACCTGACTTTGCCTTAGAGGTACCTCTCCTTCATTGTGTGGTCTTGAGCAAGTTGCTTAGGGACAAAGTTTCATATTTGTACAATATGAATACAATAGTTGTATTTTCAGCTTTAGACATCCTGGTGTCTAAAAGTAGGGACCCAAAATTAGAGGCATCTTAAAAATGTTGGGCTTACCAGGATGGCAACATCTCTAAAATGGGGACCTCAGTACTTAGCAATGCATCTGGGTGTTGTGAGCATTAGTTAATTATGTAAAGTGCTATGATTATGAAGGTGTTTACCCCAAGTAACCATTCTGGAATGAACCTGACACTATTCTCCTGGAAGTACCACCAGGATCTGATCACACTGGCCAGGTCTAGAATAGGCTTTGTTCCTTAATGCTGCCTACAATTGCTACCACTGGTGCTCCATTGGTGGTGACCATGATGATAGCACTAGAGCACACCAGTCATTAGCAGCTGTTGCACTTTAACCACCATTGTCTAGATCTGCTTTGAGGCTTGTTTAGATATAGCCTATAACTAAGGCCTGTGGACAAACTATGTTATAACAGGGATTGTTCATGCCTGTGTGAACAGGAAAGAAAAGTTATAACCACATTAAGGAACCAGAGACTAAACAGGTTTCTCTAACAGAGTTATAATGTGTATCTTTTTCTGTCTACACAGGAGGAAGCAGACATATTGTAACATGGTTTGGATGCAAATATTACAGAAAATAGCTAAATGAGGGAGAGGGGAATTATCCCTTTGAAGGAATATCCCTTTAATTTTGTAGAGTGTCCAATTACTGCTGTGAAGAATGACATCGTAATAGGTGGTAAGTAATAATTCATCTTCATTAGAGGTGGTGGGAAATGCTGATTTGATTAAATTGAAACATTTTGCAGGAATGTATCAATTTTTGTCAAATTTTGCTGAAAAATTAGGGAAGTGCTTCATTTAGACATTACCATTTAGACTTTTATAATATAATATAATTGAAATGACAAAGTTGAAATGAAGCTCTTTGACCTTATAGAAGGGGAACATTTCATAAGGTCGTTCTGATATTTCTGAAATGAAATTTTTTGGAAACATCATTCTATGGGAAATGTTGACATTTTGTTCCAATTTGGGGATGAAAGGAGATTTCAAATATGGGAACTTCCATGGAACAGAACTCCTATGGTTCAACCAGCTCTAATCATCACCATATAAATACAAAGTAGTGTTATAACTAACTGGTGAGGTTTCTGATCAGGGATGCTGAGACCAGCCTACCAAGCCCTCCATCCACAGAATTCTCCTTCACATCCCCTCAGATGCTGGTGACAGTCTTCCAGGAGAGCAGTGATGGCTGTCTGAGGACATTTCTGTTTGAGGAATCTCCTTTATCAACATAGTAATTTATATCCAAAGCACTCCGCAGATATTGACTAATCCGCACAACACCCCTGGTAAGTGAGGAAGCATTAGCATCCCCATGTTATAGATGGGAAAACAAAAAGCCATGGGAATTCGATGTGTGGAGGGCTTGCATGATTAGGCCTATAGCCATTTTCCCCCTGCTGAAATAAGTATGTCTACTGTAGAAATTAAACAGAAAAGGCCTGATTCTCATTTACACTAAGGTCTTTTTGTACTGTTTGGCCAGCATGCCTTATTTACATCCACTTTAAGGGCCTTTTACGTTGCCAGAGCAGGGTAAAGGGGCCTTAGTGCAAATGAGAATCAAGCCTTTGTTTTAACAGTAAAAAATATGTATTTTGGCAGTACAAAAATTACACTTTGCAGAGTAAAGGTTCCTTTCTTGGTACTTTTCAAAAATAAATCTTTTTATTTGTCCCTATTTGAATTTAAAGACATAATCCATTACATTGGTCAATGAAAAAACAAGATACAGGGAACATGTTGAGTCATTATGAAACAGTTCAGTAGTTGGTGACTCTTGGCATTTGGTCTCATGCCCAAGAATTAACCTACCATGTCATTATTGCACAGTCACACACAAGAGATTATGTCTCATTGTTTCATCTGGAAACAATAAGAAAACAACATATAAATGGCATTAGTGCTCAGACGCTCAACCATGTATGTCTCTTCTTTACGTCTGCAGGGTGCCAGACTCACTCAGTTTGCTAAATTGTCTGAATTAAATGAAAACACATTTTTAATGTAGCAAAGTGTCTTTGGACCACATCAGTCCCTCTATGGTAGGGAGATGAAAATCCATAGAAATGGTTCAAAATATGCCAGAGGGTAAGGGTTTGAATTTAAGCAGTGTGATCTCACCCATTCCTCCAATTAACCTTTCAGAATCCCCTATACTTTATCTCCTTGTGTCTGGGGCTCTGCAAACTTTGGGAAGGGTGGGCTGGCATGGTATCCACAAGGAAATACCAGTGGGAATTGATGTTGATGAATGTAGGTGCCCGGGTGAAAGGATGATGGTGAGCAGAAAAAACAATGAGGAGTCCTTGTGGCACTTTAGAGACTAACACATTTATTTGGGCATAGGCTTTCGTGGGCTAAAACCCACTTCATCAGATGCAGGGAGTGGAACATACAGTAGGGAGGTATAAATACACAGCATATGGAAAGATGGGGGTTGTCTTACCAAGTGTGGGGTCAGTGCTAATGACCCAATTCAATTTAAGTTGAAAGTAGGCAATTCTCAACAGTTGACAAGAAGGAGTGGAAATCAATTGTGTAGTGTTAATGAGGCCAATGTAAACAAGGTGGCCATTTCAGACAGTTGACAACCTTCTTGTCGACTGTTGAGAATTGCCTACTTCCAACTTAAATTGAATTGGGTCATTAGCACTGACCTCACACTTGGTAAGGCAACTCCCATCTTTTCATATGCTGTGTATATATACCTCCCTACTGTATGTTCCACTCCCTGCATCTGATGAAGTGGGTTTTAGCCCACAAAAGCTTATGCCCAAATAAATTTGTTAGTCTCTAAAGTGCCGCAAGGACCCCTCATTGTTTTTGCTGATACAGACTAACACGACTACCACTCTGCAACCGGTGAGCAGAAAGGAGAGTTTGGCTATCAGTAGGATCTCAGGATATTTGTGAGTTAGAAAAGTCTCCTGTCTCCCCTCCAGAAGGAGAGAAGGGACAAACTCAGTCCCCTCAATAAGAGGATACAAATGGAACTCCATTGGTTTTTCCTGCAGGAGGCATGATACTGCCTGATGCCTAAAGTCCAGGTCCTCTATATTCGTCTGCAAGTTGAATTTCATTTCAGCAAGGACCCTGGTTCTACAGCAGTCATATGTAGAGGTCTGAAAATTCTGCATCAATTTAATTTATACTCAAAAGAGTTTTAAAATCAATTAAAGATGAAAATGAATAATACCATTAGCAGAGCAGCCCCTGCATTATTTATTTTTAAATTAAAATTCATTTTAAGCTGTCCCCACATTTGTAAGGTACCATAGAATTTTGTACTGGTAACAATAACTGCATTAGAAAAGATTTCAGGGAGGAATCAAGGGATTTTGACAGGTGGATAGAATACAGTTGGGGCTTTTGGAACCTGTGAAAGTATGGGAGTTGGGGACATGTTAGCTGTTAAAGATCAACTCATTCAGTTGAATGGGGCAGTTCAAGCCTTCCAAAGTTATTACGTCAGGCAATCTGCAGGCGCAAGAAGAAAACACTTTTGGTTCTTGTATTCAACGTTTTCTTTCCAATCATGAAGGCTAGAGACTTTTTTTAGATTGTGGAGCACAATTCTGTAGCAAAGGATTGATACCCCAAGCCTGATTGCTCAGGACTGGAAGGCGAAATGGAGGCAAATTCTGTGGGCACAGGATATACAGGACCCTACCTATAATAGAAGTATTATATTTTTATTAGATAGGAAAACACATGTTGAGAGAGAAAGGGTATGTGAGAATGGAGGAGCATAGGGTGACTGGACTGACAATTACAGCTAGCATAAATTATAGCCAGCATACATTCATTACAATGTTAGAATTCTAGGAACAGTCAGTGTGCAGTGTTGTTGTAGCTGTGTTGGTCCCAGGATATAAGAGAGACAAGGTGGGTGAAGTAATATCTTTTATTGGTCCAATCAAAGCTATTACCTCACCCACCTTGTCTCTCTAGGAACAGTCAGTAATAGGCTTTATAAGTTGAGGTGCTCTAACAAGGACACACAAACACGTGATGCACTTAACAAAGCAAAAGCAGGTGCATACTTCTGCTCAAAGCTTATAACAGAGCAGTAAATATTATTACTACATAGATATTTATAAAAGAATCATAATAGTAAGAAATGGAAAACACCTATTAGATCATCAGGTCCATCACCCTCAGCCCTGTCCATCTTGTGCAAGTACAAGTTGAGCAAGAAATAATAAAATTCTGAAAAAACTCCACATGGCTATGGAGACAGGAAAAAAATATTGCCAGCCTGTAACACGGGATGGCAATAAAGTGAATACAACGCTGCACATTACTCAGGGCTCTACACTGTGGTTTAATTTACGACCTACAGCCCAGGTCTGAGAGTGGATTCAGCCACATTTTCCAACTCAGGTCATCATTTTATAACTTTAAAATTGGCAGCACCAATAAAGATCTCAAACTGGTACTTTGTGAGGACTTTGGAATCTGTAGTGCCAAAAAAGATGTTCCAAATTCAGGTCCTCAGGATGTGCCTGTGACAACATGATGGATACCCTTGTTTTAACTGATTTTATGAAGAATTATTAGTCAATGGTAATCATACTGTATTATTCCCCCTAGGACTTTAAGAAGCATAGTGGTGAGGGGGAGGTGCTGCATGAGATGTCATCCAAGCACCAACAGAACAAAGGTCTATGTAGGAGCTTGGGGGGATCTCCTCCTGTAATTTATTTTAACATATAGCTGTCTCTCGTACATTAAAGGTCACTTGCTGGCTAGAGAGAGGAAGTTTGTGAATGCTGGTGGCAGAGCTTTTTGGTAGTGAGGCCACAATTCCAGAATTCACTCTCTGCAGATATATGATCAAGCACAACCAGGGCCATCCATGTCTAGAAAGTCCTCCAAATATTACCTCTTTCCCAGACCTTCCCAAATGATTTAACCCCGGTTTCCTGACTCACTGGCAAAGCTGCAGGGGAGCACAGTCTTTGGTCTCTCTTCTTGCGATTTGAATGTCTCAATTTAAATCTATAAAAATATCAGCACCTTTGATGCCTGTTAACAGGTTTCAAGTTTTCAATTAATCTCTTTAGAGTGGTTTTCAGGAGGGAGCAAATTGGTCTGTTGTTGTATACTAGTCTAGTGGGCTACCAACGATTTATTTTAGTAGTTCACATCTAACCTTTGGTTGCATGCTCTTAGGACAACTGCTGTTATTTCTGCTGTATCCTTTCTTTGTCTTTCTCTGCTCTTCCTTCTTTGCCTGGATTGATGGTTCCCTCTCAGTTCTTTCTTCAGCCTTTTCTGTCTGGTCACTGGTTCAGGGCCAGTACTTGGAAATATTTACTTTGCCTGAAAGCATTTGTACTAGTCTCCAGCATTTCTAGCCCTGGCGGGACATGAGATATGGGAACTTACAGTTGTGGTATTCTGATAACAACTTTCCTTTTCACTTCTGTGGTAGTTTAAGTGTAGATGTCCGAACCGCTAGAACTAGAAACCCATGCTTTATACCATGTCAAAGCATCTTGGAACTCCAGCTTTCAAAGGTTTAAAATGTTAGAGACAAACCCAGACTTGGTGTAAGTAGTGAAACTCCACTGAGTTCAGTAGGAGTTTCATCTTGTATTAGTAATCTGTAATTTTAATAGTTTGTGAGAGTGATTGCCAATATTTTAATTGAAGAGGAGGAGGGAAAGGAAGATGATAATTAGAATCATGTGATTTTTGAGTTAGATGTTTCATGACCTGACAGGGCTAGAAGGGAATGATTTATATATTTGGCAAGCTGAGATTCTCAGCTTTCCAGTGGTATAAAGCATGATCAATAGGATACCCTTGTCCCTCACTCTGGCAGTTCTTTCATGGCACTTGTCCAAGGCTGAATATAGACAATCCCAGACTTTAGACCAGCTTAATTTTCATTTCCTACTTCTTTTTCTCTTTTCCTCTGTCTGGGTAAGGCTGCTATCCACAGCAAAAGAGTAGCACTTGGACTGTGAACAGCAGTGCTTTATTTATGGAGTGGCTTCTGAGGGAAACTGACCAGGATCATACGATCCTAATGGCTTTGTGACTCTTGCTGATGCTAGTTATTGTAATAGTCCCCCCTCGCTGTGCAGTGGACTGTTGACTGAATGTTGTGGCAGGGGCCAAGATGCCACAGAGAAGCATTTAATTATTTCGTATGAGGAATAGTTCAAATCAACACAATGAGTGATATGAGATTCCATTAGACTGCATAAGAGCTTAAGACGTATTCTAGTGGAATTCTCACACTACGTAAAAACATCTTATATGAAGAAATTATCCTTTTTATTAAGCAGCATTTTGTAACATGATTTATTTAGTGCAACGTGCGCTGTAATATAACAAGTTACATGTCTAAGACAATTAAATTAACTATTTTTTAAAAATATGAAAATATTGTTCATGGCTTAAACTCACAACAGTAAGGTCTTTGTACATTAGCCTCAGCACTCTTCGTTCAGTCCCATTGGGTCTAGGCACTGTAGCACTCCATAGCCATAAAGAACCATTCTGGGTAGACAGTGGTGGTTGCCCAGAGTTGCAGGACCTTCTGGTAAAGTACTACAGGCTAGATTCCACTTGTCGAGGGAGTGGGTCTAGCTAAATGGAAAATCTGTCAGATGAGGAAGCTGTGACAGCAGAAAGCACCAGCAATCACCCCTTTGTGGGGTGTGCATAACAGATGAAGAGCCCGCCTAGCCCAAAAGTGGCCGGTGCTGGTTGGGAGGGGGTATGGCAAGAAATGTGCTGATTCAACATATCCACAGCGGCTTCTACTGGCAAGGCTCATGTGGAGTCCTGGCTGTACACTAATGCTGCTACTCTTCCTCATGAGAATGCTGAGGGAGGATGGGATCAGTGGCATCACCACCACCCCTTCATGGGTAATACTCCCCCAGGCTAGAATAGGGAGGTCGGGTTTACCTGCCTATGCCAGGTTCATTGAGTCTGGGCCTGTACGTGTTGTAATGTACCTAGTCCCGGTTATTGAAATGAATCAAGGCAGGTTTAACTCCAGTTATTTTTGCATTTGAGATTTTTCATGCACAGATGCAATGTTATTTTAACACATATTCGTTTGTTCAGTTTCCTTCATTAAAATTAGCGTGTGCCGGCTGCACCCTAGGATTCCGTCAGAAAGATTTAGCTCACTACTTTGTTTGAATGGTTTGTTCCAGATCTCATCACTTCAGATGTGACTTGGCAAAGAAAACCTCCTGTATGAAATAAATGATTCAAATTCTTACCATGTGAGACAGAACTCCTGACAGAATCTTTCAAGTGGAGTAAAAAATGCTGGAGAATGTTGGAATTTTAAAGAAAAAAGAATTCAAGTCAGAAAGATAAAGAAACAGGGATTGTTCACACATTGGCTATCTTTGAATGAAGTTATACCTTTTATGAATAATAAAATATAAGGATCAGAGGGGTAGCCGTGTTAGTCTGGATCTGTAAAAGCAGCAAAGAGTCCTGTGGCACCTTATAGACTAACAGACGTATTAGAGCATGAGCTTTTGTGGGTGAATACCCACTTCGTCGGATGCATAAGGAATATATAAGGAAAATGTTGTGGATAAAAATCACCATTAAAATTAAAATTTCCATAAAATTGTCTCACTCTTTAGATTTATTGCAAAGCCAGCCTTGAGAAAATAACACGTCATACAGTTCACATTGAGGTAGAGTTAAGGCTTTCTATTATAGTGCATAGCCAGGGAATATGATCCATGCATAGTGCTGCTGTACATATTGGAGGTGATGGAACATATGTAGAGGGAGGGGTGAGTGACTCTGGTAAATGTGATATTTGGGAATTATGGTGTAGTGAGTAAGTTTACATTAATTGTACATTTCCTCACTTTTAAGGGTTTGTGTGGGCAGGTGTTCTCCTTAAATAACCTTAACTGTTTTTTAACAATGTTTTTTCTTTGTGGTTTTACCATTGAACATTGAAGTTTAACTAATATAATAGCTGGGAAAAACAAGAGTAGCCCATGCTACAGGAAATCCTGCAGGTTGCAGTGCATCCACATAGATGGTTTGGTTCTCTGTGCTGCTCCTCAGGTCCCCTTTCTATTCACATTGCCTCTTTGACCACTGCTGTGCATAATATCCTCCCATAGGTGAGGAGTTAACCCTGAATTGTCTTGTCCTAATTAGAGTGTAGGCTTTCGAGTAGAAAACATTTCTCTTTTGATGTATGCAAAATACTACAGAATTTTACAATGCCCTATTATAGTAATAATAGTCATTCATATGCTTCAAACCTTAAGGAAACATGACTCTCAAGGCAGGTCTACACTTAAAATGCTGCATCAGCAGTGCAGCTGCGCCTCTGTAGCGCTTAGGTGAAGCTACTATGCTGATGGAAGAGCTTTTCCCATTGGTGTAGTTAATTTACCTCCCACCAACATAGTGTTGTCTACATGGGGGTTAGGTCCGTATAAATTCACACCCCTGAGCAACGTAGTTATACCAATATCAATCTGTAGTGTACACCTGGCCTAAAGTAGTAATATAGTAAACAATGGGAGCACTTTGTACATCTTTCACCAAATAAATATTGTCCTTGACAGAGGTCTCTGGTAAAATATTGTCATGCCCACTTTAGAGAGTCTTATTAACTTAGAGAGTGTGTCCATTGCCACAGATATACTCAGATACTGTTTACTTTTCTATTGTGAAATCTTCTGGTCTGATGCTATTTTGGCCATTAGTCACAAAGGAATAACCATGGTGGGCAGTAGTAAAATGTCCTTCCCATGAGCAGGTTCATCCCTTAGGTCTTTTCTTTCACTGGCCCAAGTAGATTTCAGGAAAAGCCTGTGGCAGCCGTGCCATAACCTGGAGAAGATTGCTCTCTGCTAAGGAAGGAAACTTCTTGCCTGAGATAATTGGTCTTTGTGATGGCCATGCAGTCTGGCTGTAGCACAACACATGACTCTAACTTCAGTACCCAAACTCAGTCTCTAGTTCTTCGGCTGACAGAAATAGAGAGGCAAACACTCATCCTCAAGGGGGATGGAGTGCAGAGGTATGGTGTTCTATTTGCTCAGCCCAGGGGAGGAGGCCGGCTCACCTCTATCTGGTGCAACAGTGAGTGATTCGGAAGCAAACTCTTACATCAGGTGGCAGCTCTCCATGGTAAGCTGGCATTTGTTCCCCGAAGTGCTTGAAGCTGGGGTAAAACCCTAGAAAGTTGTTAACTTGTGTGGGTCCTTAAGCCGTGTTTTTAAAACATTTTCTTTTGAAAATCAGCTGACCACTTAGGGCCTAATTCTCCACTGTCTTGCACCTTGTGCTGTGATTGACACGGGTGCAGAGGGAGTGCAGTGTGGGTCAGAAAGATAGCCCTGGACACTCACTTTGCACAGATGTAAGTGAGAACACAGAGTGTAGGACAGTGGAGAGGCAGGCCCACTCTGTTATCCCATTTTTCAGTTCTTCCTCCTGTAACAATGGCCTGGGATTAGTCGCCTCTCTGAATATACGCATCAAGGTCAATGCATTCCAGCATATGGTTGATTACAGGGAAGAGTTCTGATGTTTCCACAATTAACATCTGGTGTCAGTTCTTCAGGTTCAATCAGCCCAGCTTCATTATAGCATCTGGGGAAAGGGATGTTTTGTCAGATACCTCATAAAGGAACACGTTCCACTTCTTTTGATAAGGCCTCCATCAACTTCTTAACAATGCAGGAGTATAAATTCCTAGTGGTACTTCAACCTATTATAAGCAGTTATTTTCAGAGGTACTGAGCACTCACAACCCTAGGTCATGCCAACAGGAAGTGTGAGTTTTCAGCAGCTTTGAAAATCAGGCCCTAAAGAAGTAATGTGACTGAAGAGTCCTTTCGTGTTTCCCATCCTGCTTAACATGTTCAGCAGGGCTATTCTAGAACAGCAGAAAATGGCTTTCAGTTAGAAGTCATGTTCAGTGTCTGATAGACTTTTGCTGTGGCAATTCCTGAGCTATTAGCTCAGTCACCTAGAAGAACTGAGCTAGAAAATGCCCTGCAGAGTGCAATAAACCCTTGTGGACAGATGCTAATTAACTAGCAGTATTAGCTTTAAACCTTCTTTGAGTTATGCTGCTCACAGTTACTTTTAGCTATGCCAGTGAGTTTTTTTTCCCCCCTGTGAGTCAGGCAAATCTATAACAATGCTAGTGGCATCCAGCTGAGATTAGGACTCATACATGTCATTTTCAGCAATAACTGATGCAACAACATGAGAGGAAGATTGTAGTTGCAAAAGTCCTTAAAGGCATCAGCTTGTGACTCAGAAACATTTGTCATCATAATGCTGCTTCAGAAAATTGCTCCAAAGTTCACTGAGCAAATAGACGTTACTATTCATCATACCGTTGTATTGAAAAGGTAAAACTGTCATCTCAAATAAATGCTTCTATATTATTCTGAATGGGTTATACATGTGCTGCAGTTTGTTCCTTGTTCTCTGAAATATCATGTACTCTTACTATGATGTTACTCATTGTTGATGTGGTATTTTGAGTAAGAAAAAGCCTGTGGATGCAAGAGCTATAAAGGTCAGGTACAACAGGTGAGTACCTGGATCAGCTGATATTAGTTGAACTATTTAGGTACTAGTGTCAGCAATCAGAGCCAGTTTCTGGGCAACCTACAAAATGCAGCTGGCCTACAATAGGCTGCCTGATTGGCTACACTGCCTGACTGATAAGAAGGGTCAGCAAACTGGCTCTTAATTCCAGCAGCAGTTTAGCTGCTGCTCAAAATGCTTGCACACAGCTGTAGTAGCTCCTTGTTCCCAGTCTTGCCCCTGCCTTGTCTCACTTCAGGAAACCCAGTGCTGACTCTTGGCTCTGATTTCTGGCTTCAGATCAGGCCTCTGACTCTGGGTTCTGACTCCAGCTATGAGCATTGGCTCAGGAGTCTGGCCTGTGACTCCGGCTCTAACACTAATGACCAATAACTCCTGCTCCAACCACTAGGCACTACCACCCACATCTTGGTCACTGACAATAAGGTAGATGAGCATGAAAACAATAAATGTTCATTTTATTTTTCAAGGCCAAAATTTTCAATCTTGAGTGCCTGAACTAAGCCACCTTAATGACTCCTATAGATTTAGGAACTAAATGAAGGCATCCATGTCTGACTATTCTTGACAATTTGAAAAGTGCCTCCCCCACTAAGACATGCAGACATGCACAGAGCGTTAACATACAAAAAATGGGAAACTATTTACAATAACAATAAAGTAGCCTTTTCCAGTTAGTACAAAAATATTAAACCTAGATAATTGAACTCCAAACAATACAAACGGAAAGCCTCCAAATAACCAATAAAAAGAGTTTCTCAGTTATGGTCACGTTGTGCTCAGCATGGGCCCTGATGGAGGTGACAAAAGTGGTTTGATGCCACTTTTACATCTCTTCATATTCTCAGGCCAGCCAGGGCCCTGTTTAACCTTAGGTGTAAGTCAGAGCAGCCTCAGGATACTCTAATTTACACTTGGCTGCTCTCAGCCCCAACAGGCTGTTCTGGCAGCTGACAATAGCTGGAGTGCACCTAGCCATTCCCCCTGGACCCTGCCATGTCCTGGCTACATGTCCTAGGCTGTAGAGCCAGGGCCAGTGCAAGGATGTTTCACGCCCTAGGCAAAATTTCCACCTTGCACCCTCCCCCGTCCCCGAGCCCCCACCCTGAGGCACCCCCCGCCCCATGTCAGCTCCCCTCCCCTGAGGCGCCCCCACGGCAGCTCCACCCCCGCCCTGCCTCCTCCCCGAGCACACCATCGCTGCTTCACTTCTCCCGCCTCCCAGGCTTGCGGCACCTAAACTGATTGGCACTGCAAGTCTGGGAGGTGGGAGAAGTGAAGCAGCTCACCCCTGCCCCGCCTCCTTCCCGAGCACGCCGTCGCTGCTTCACTTCTCCTGCCTCCCGGGCTTGCAGTGCCAATCAGCTTAGGCGCCGCAAGCCTGGGAGGCAGGAAAAGTGAAGCAGCCACAGCGTGCTCGGGGAGGAGGCGGGGCAAGGGTGAGCTGGGGCAGGGAGTTCCCCTGCATGCCACGCACCCCCTTACTTGCTGCAGGTGGCCCTCCCCGCACTCCCCTGCCCCAGCTCCCTCCGCCTAAATGCTGGTGGCAACCAGGGCGGCCGAAGATCCGGCCGCCGCAGTCGCTGCAGAAGAAAATGCAAAGCCCCCAAATCCTAGTGCCCTAGGCGACCACCTAGGTCGCCTAAATGTTGCACCAGCCCTGTGTAGAGCTGTTACCAACTGTAGCGGGCCGGTGTGGCTCCCCTCCTCCCCGGAGAGGGTTGAGCCCCGGACACAGGAAGGGGCGGGGCTACAGCATGGTGAGCCCGCCCCTCAGAGGGTCAGGCGGCGACCCGGAAGAATAAAAGCCGGGCTTCCCAGCTCAGTCGGCTCTCAGCCACCGGAGAGAGCAGACCTGCCTGAGGGAGCTCCTACTGAAGGAACTACGGGAGCCCCGAGCGACTGCCTGAACTGGACGGAGAGCACCCTACCTCGCTCCTGGGAAGACCAGCCGGAGCTCCCCCGCGCCACCTACGACAAGGAGCCCGGGGGAGCGCCCCAGCTGTCGTGCTGTTACCCCAAGGAGCCCCCGGTTTGGCCGGACTTTCCTACGAGCCTACCAGACCTACCTCCCAGCCCGGGCGGGGACGAGCCCATGCAGTGGGACTTCCCGGGGCCAGACGCCGTGGACCAGGTAGGGCAAGAGGGGGATAGTGGAAGTGGCCCGGGGGCAGCTGACCTCAGTCAGGCTGCTGACCAGACTGAACCCATGTCAGTGTGTTGCGGTCAGGATCCCCACTGACCGTCAGCGGTGAAGACCGCTGCCTAGGGCCCCGGGCCGGGACACAGTGGAGTGGGTGGGCCTGTGTCCCCCCTGCCACCCCACTCACGGGTGGCAGCCGTCCCCCTCTACCTACTGGCTCGGCCTGCCACAAGAGGCCTGAGCCCCTGTACGGTTTGCTACTGGCTCGGCCTGCCACAAGAGGCCTGAGCCCCTGTACTGTTTGCTACTGGCTCGGCCTGCCACAAGAGGCCTGAGCCCCTGTACTGTTTGCTACTGGCTCGGCCTGCCACAAGAGGCCTGAGCCCCTGTACTGTTTGCTACTGGCTCAGCCTGCCACAAGAGGCCTGAGCCCTTATACTGTTTGTCGCCCAGCCCCTGATCCAGAGGGCCTGGGCCTTTGCCAGACCGTTAGTACTGCTTATAGCTCAGCCTGACAGCAAAAGGACTGAGCCCCAACTGACTCTGTCTTCATTTACCTCGCCTTAAAGGGACAGGACAGAGCACCCCCTGTGAGACCAGCGGGCCGGTGTGGCTCCCCTCCTCCCCTCAGAGGGTTGAGCCCCGGACCCGCATGTTACACCAACCCTATGCCACATACAAAATCTACCTATGCAAGATATTCGCTAGGGGTTAGGGCTCCCTAGTTTTACACTGGCATAAAAGGGCTGTAACGTAGCTGACAATCTGAGCCATAATCTCTTTTTCAGATACTGTAGGGATGAGCACATGATAGATACATAGGGAAGTGCTTGCATTGTACCTTCAAGTACCACTTTGACAACAGAATCAATCCACTGTAACTCTAAGCAATAACCACATTGTCTTAAATCAGCATACACAGTACATCTCTCTTTAATTTAAATTTTTTTTCTTTTTCAAGATTGTGGTAAGTGAAGCAACAACAAAAGTACAAGGTAGGTGAACACTGATGGAATCATTTTTAAGAGGGATAGTAATTGTGTTACTGTTCAGGCAAAGGTCCTTTCACACTTTTAACTCGCTGCTTACTCAAGTGAGGCTCTGAAGGCAATGAAGTCAGTGGGAATTTTGACTGAGTAAGGATTGAGTTGAAATCCCAACAAGTTCAGTTTGGGCTGGGCATGTAGTTACAATGACACAAGACAGGCCAGCTAAGCCTCTCTTGGGAGGACAACCTTAGGGTATCCATCCACGTGGCCAGACAATGAGAACATGGATGAATAATACTGAGCAAGACCGAAGAGCTCTTTATGTGCATTACCATCCATGGGAAAAATATGGCATTGACAGACAGAGGTGGGGGCAAATTGTGACAATGACCAAGGACCTCCATGGTCTATAAAGCCAAGTGTAGTAGGAAGAAAGCCTGAGATATAAGCCCTTGTATGAGGCCTGACCTAAAGTAGTGGGCAAGCTTTGCTAATATAAAGCAAAGTTAGCAAAAATTAGGCTTAAGCAAACGTCAGGCTCTGCCTGCTTGCAAGTTTACAGAATCTGGCAGGAACAGGGCTGATATTGCAGAAACACACATTTTTAAGACGTGCGAGGCACAAAGTACCTATGCAAACAAATTTCAGACGAGTGGTAACAAAACATCCCAATATAAAGGATGGTACAAAAACATTCTCCCAGGATGACAGGAACAGACTGACCCCTTCTAAAAGATAAGGTTAGCATAACAGTGTGATAAATAAAAATGCTTTAATTAAACCATGTTTAAACCATGTTAATAAAAATGTTTCAATTAACTAGTTTAATTAACATGATTTATTACCAAAAGAATGGGTAATAACTAGCCACGTCACGGGGCAGTAACTAACTATGTCAGAGGGGCAGTACATAACTGGTTTGTATCAGGGTATATAAAGGTACAGGTCTGTCGCATCATAGGCACATTTAACATGCGCAATTTCAGCTTTATGAGGTTGGCAAAAACAAGAAAAAAACAAAAACAAGAGAAAAATAACAATTTAAATACTGTTTCTGTAGTGAGGGCGATTCTGCCTGCCATTACACTCAATGTAATTTTGACTATACGCGATTTTCACTTTACGTGCTGACTGTGGAACATAAGCCCAGCATAAGATGAGACAGACCTGTATCTCTAAGGGCTTGGCTACACTTGAGAGTTACAGCACTGGTGGTAGCTTTACAGCGCTGTAACTTACTCCCCGTCCACACTGGCAAGGCACATACAGCGCTGTATCTCCCTGGCTACAGCGCTGTGTGTACTCCACCTTGATGAGAGGAATAAAGAGAACAGCACTGCTGTTGCAGTGCTGGGGTGCCAGTGTAAACAGTGATTAATCTTACTACGCTGTAACTGACCTCCAGATCCTTCCCATAATGCTTTTAAATAAAGATAACACTCTTTGTTTTGTTGTGATGCCTCTCTTTGTTTTGTTGTGAACTCGGGGCTCCCAGAGCTACTTATCTAAAAAACAAACACAGCTACTGTTTGCAGTGAATGAGCAGAGGCAGGGGATCCCTTTGGAATGTCCACAGCTAGTGTTTGCTTGAGGAGAGAAGCAGCACAGCGGGGGGTGGGGTCTGTTTCGGAGCAGCTGCTTATCTGGTCTGTGAGGAAAAAAACAAAGAAGGCTATTTGCATTTAGTGAATGAGAGAGGGGTGGGGGAAGGGGTCGGAACTTGCAAGGCAAGGAGCTGCCACAGTGTCAGCTCCAAAAATCCACACTCTCTCTCTCTCTCTCTCTCCCCCACACTCCCTGTCACACTCCACTTCACCCCCCTCTTTTGAAAAGCATGTTGCAGCCACTTGAACGCTGGGATAGCTGCCCATAATGCACCTCTCCCAACACCGCTGCAAATGTGGTCACACTGCAGCGCTGGTAGCGGTCAGTGTGGCCACACTGCTGCGCTTTCCTCACACGGCTGTACGAAGACAGCTTTAACTCCCAGCGCTGTACAGCTGCAAGTGTAGCCAAACCCTAAGAGAGTGTCTTGGTCCAGCCAAGTGGGGAATGGAAAGTCCTGCCATTCATTGAGCTGCATCCATTGTCACAGTCGTACGCGTCTTAGTATCCTCATAGAATCTGCCAGGTGCTATTACCATGCTTTGTCAACAATAAACCTGTCTGGGTGCCTTCATACCTTAACGGATCTTGTGGTCATTGGGCGGTTCGCTTGAGGTCTACTGTGCCAGCTGTCTGCGCAGAGCTGGGGCAGCACATCAGAAAAACACACACACGCAGCCAAACATGTAACCACACTGGTGACACCCCGACTACTGATTTGGTATGTAGTAATAATTGGAGATATACCAATCTCCTAGAACTGGAAGGGACCTCAAAAGGTTATTGAGTCTAGCCCCCTGCCTTCACTAGCAGGACCAAGTACTGATTTTTGCCCTAGATCCCTAAGTGGTCTCTTCAAGGATTGAACTTATAACGCTGGGTTTAGCAGCCCAATGCTCAAACCACTGAGCTATCCTTTCCCATCTAGGCAAGCTGCCCTCTGTAAAAATTGCAATCTAACATGATGAAAAACTACAAGCTAGAAAATCCCCTTAACCCCTCCCTGCAACTCCTCACAGAGTGTAATAAGGCATGAACGTGCTGGGTTGCTAGCAAAAAAGGTCTATATAAATTTAAAAAATATAGTGGGGAAAAAAACATAAAATTAAGTCTGTAAGGCTAGGGTAAAAATGTAGCCTTAAACTGTAAAATATTGCAAACTATAACCATGGCTGTTAAATGGTTCAAACAACATGTCACAAAATTGGTGGGGCAAGTAACAAAAACAAAAAAAAGGCAAAAAAAGCTACAAAGCCCTAAAATGCTCCTACTCTCCTAGCATGGCGGCAAGCAGTCCAAAACCAGCAAGCACAAAAACAAAATAAAACATTAAAGACAGCTGTAAAAAACCTACAAAAAATGTCCCGTCTCCTGTTATAAATATTTGTGGTCAACAGCAGGCTTCATCTAACCACACCAGGGATTGAGTATCTAAGTAAAGTCTGAGTTAAAACGTGAATAAAGACTTCAGGATTTGATTCACAAAGTATTTTGCCTATATAAGGGCTGAGAACACCTGTGCACATTCTCCCAGCTTTGGTTCATATGTTGTATTTTTAAAAAGAGGAAATTAATGTGAATAACTTTATTAATGCAATATTGTGATTGAAACTTTACCTATTAGTGAGAAAATACTCTATTAGAGCATAACGTACAAGCTGACACCATATACAGTGACACAAAATAATATGTATGTACAATGGGGCCAAGTTACAGTTGCTGGGGAAATCCATAAATTATCCAGAATGTTGAATTGACTAACTTGTGTGGGTATGAAATACCAACCAGAGTGTTTAATCCATGTAGTGTTTTGCATTTAATAGCTTTCTGGGAGACAGCCACTGATTGCAGTTCCCATGCCAACTGCAGGATTGTGACATGTTTGCAGGCTGATGATGTCATAAAATGCCTGCTGGAATATAGCTAAAGCATCTGCAGTTAGTTTTTTAAAACTAACTTCTGGCCAGAGCTTGCAAGACAATTTTTTCCCACACGAGTGCAAGTTATCAAAAGTTGTACTCGTACGCTAATATGGTTTAAAGCTTTAAGATGTCTTTGTGCTGTCGCTTTTTGGAAGATGCCAAGCGAGATTTGAGAAAGGCAGACAGAGAAATAAGGAGACAGATAAGGCTGATGGACCTGCATCCACATTACCTATGTGATATGCACCTGCATCCACACTGCCTGTGTGATATACACCTGCATCCACATTGTGGGTGTGAAATACACCCATATCCACATTGCCTGTGTGCTATACACCCACACTGCCATCCACCATCATGCCTCACAGTTTGGGAGAAGAAAGCCATTAAAGCAAAACTGGAGGCAGAGCGAGAAATGGACAGGTAAATGAGCTTCTTTATTAGCCTTCTGTTGCCAGTAGTACTCTTTAAATTGAATTAAAGAAAGGAATTTGGCAGCTGAGTTTTGAGTAAAGTGGAAATGGATAAACAGGATAGTAAACAATGCTCAACTTCAGGGAAATGTAGGAACTGTAAGAGTTTGTAAAAAACTGTAATGATGTAGTCTAGGTATGGAGGTAATTATATAAGCACCGTCTGAGTGTTAAATATTGTAGTCTTACTATGAAAAAAAATTGGGTATAATTTAAAAATATTTAAGGCAACAAATTAAATGTCAGACTACATGTAAAACTAAATGAGAATACATAGATGTAGTCTTGGGCTAGATTCCGATCTTACTGTAAACCCAGAGTAATTCAATCTATTAAGAGTTGGGTATTTGTTATTATGAAATTGAATTCAATGGAGGTCCAGATTTACACTGGTATAGAGAGAATCAGAATCTAGTTCTAAATGAAAAGCTGTGATAAATGATAAAAAAAACTTGTCATTTGAGTTAAGGGTTAATGAGCAATCCGAAACCAGAAAGGATAAGAAATCTTTTGCTAGTGAGACGGAATCATATTCATTAAGAGGTGGGGACTTTGGTAGTTTTTACTTAATAAATTATTTTAATATATCTTATTTAACTGAAGTTTTTTCCCCTACACAAAATTTAAACTTCTGTTAAATATTGTGCTTGGAGGTGAGGTTTTTATTTTGCCAGTTAAAAATGTGATGTTGTCAGTACACACTGAGAATTGAATATTGGCTTATATTTTCTGCTGTGCTTAGTCTCTACTAGATGTGACAGAGCTGGAGGAGAGGGAACTGTACAGTGATCCTTCATCTCTGGGTTGGGTTTTACACTATCCGTAGCAGCCTAGGGGCTGCTCTAAATTCTCTCCATTGTAACAGCTCCTCCATCTTAGAATAGCTGTAGTGCATGCGCAGCCCCTTTACACGTCATATGCCAAAGGCTGCTGCAGGAGGAGGTGGAGGAGGTGCTGGTACATGAAGATACTCTGGATTTTCACCACCTGAATTCAAATCAGAATTTGATGCATAACTTCAAATTTTGAAGCTGCTACTCATGCAAAACCCGGTGAAGTTAATGACAGGTTTGCCTGAGTAAAAACAGATTGAGGGCTTCAGGATCTGGGCCAATGACTTCGGTGAGAGTTTTGCCCAAGTATCATGTCCATAGTGTAATCCTTGCCACCCTGTTTCTGAAACTGGTACATTTTCCTTATGCATCTGCTTGTACTGCTCTGACTACAGTCACATGAGAGAAGAATTTCAGCCTACAAGTCTAGAAAAATCAAATATCATCCTCTCTCAAAGAACACTGAAACCCATATGGACGCTGTAGATTTCCAATCATATCACTCCTTTTCCACAACATTTATTCACCTAAGATTAAGTCTCCCTAAGTGATTGAATAGAAAGTCCAAGGAGGCAGCAGCACAGAATTCATGAACTCTCACAAAGGAAGAAAAATATAATTCTAAATGTTGTGCTAAATTCAATCATCTTAGTTTTGTATAATAGGAATAATATTCCTGGAGCTGGACTATACTGGTAATAAACTGCTAACCTCATCTGACTTGCAGTGTCTAGTTTATCATTTATTGTCCTATATACTCCTACATCACACATTATCTATTGAATTTGGTATCTTATGTCCCATTCAGTCTGTTACAATTGAGACTGGGACCTTCTATTGGATATTTTGCAAATAGTTTGAATGAGAGTCATGTTTTTGGTTGATTATAGTGTCATTTCACATTGTAAAATGTTATTTTAATGGCCCAATTAGCCACCATCCTAGCTCTGCACAGGAGACATTTAATTTTGTATGTGCATGTCAAAAGTGTCTCTTATGTACAGATCACATTTAACAAAATTTCTCACTTCAAAATGTAATTAATTATAACCCTTAATTTGAAAATTTAGGATGATTTGTTAAGTGGACATGCATTGGTGTCTATTGGCTAATGAGGAGTACTGGCTGTTGTGTGTTTAGGGTGACAGAACACTTCATCTTCACAGTTGTCTCATCCTAAGAACATGCAAACCCTTGATTACCAAAGCACATGGATGTTTGTTCATTGACGGTGTAACCAATTCCACAAGTCGTGTGCATCAAAATATGCAGCTATCTGCATTAATATGTGAGAATAGACCCTACACTTTGATTTACATTTTTGTCATCAAATAAATGTGTTCTTATTCCAGGCTGTATACTCAACTCATTTTAACTCTGTTCTTGTTCTTTTATTTTTTGAAACTTTTTATTAAGGCAATTTTTACAATAAAACATTAACAATACTACATCATATATTACTTATTCAAATAACCTGGTAAAGATTTTGGTTTGCTGGGTGGGGAGCCCACCTCTCTTGAGTATGCTAGAAAGGGTGACCAAATTTCTAAATAACTATCCTCTTTTTAGTGCTCCTCTTGTGTACATACTTGATGTTTTCTATTACACAGATAGTCCATATTTTTCTATACCACAATTCCATGCGGGGCAGTGGGTGGGTGTGTGTGTGTGTCACATTTGTAATAATGTGGCATACAAAGTTAGCTGCTAACAATAAAAAAGAAATTAATTTGTCATTTTGTTTAAAGTGTAGATCCTTTAGTGGAGTATTAAGTAACCAAATCGGGGGATCTCCATGAAGCCAGCATTTTGTCATAACATCAATCTCTTTAATAATTTCCTTCCAAAACCATCTAATTCCTGCATACAACCACCACATGTACAAGCACATTCCTCTTTCCCCACAAGCCTTCCAACAGAGTGCTTTTCTAGTAGCAAAAATATGATGGATCTTAACTGGAGTAAAATGCCATCTATACAGTAATTTATTTAAAAATTCTTTATCTCATTTCCCACATAGAGACCCACTCATCTGGATCAATTTCTTTGTCCAAATCTCTCTCCCATCTTTTCATCTTGATTGTTTTCTTCTCAACATCTTTTTCAATCAAAATGATAGATATCTTAGAAATTGAACCTTTTGTTCCAGCTTACTCCTAGGTCAACTCCTCAAATATGGTTAAAGGTCTAGATAAAGCTGCCTCATATCCATATTTGACAATACAATATTTTACTTGTAAATATTGAAAATATTGGATCTTTATATTATTTACATTATTATATACCTCTTGGTATGATTTGAAACCAGGACCCAGGCACAGATGTCTGAATTAAATAATCTCAGCTCTTACCCACAACAAAGAATCACTTTGATACTTCCTAGGGATAAATTCCTGATTATTAATGAAAGTAGCTAAGAGAAAGGACCTCAGCAAAAGGAATTTCAAAAATTTGTCCAAAGCATCTAAGATGGTCTGGATGAATGGGTGGCTTTTTATTTTTGGTGACCTAAATTTATTTTCTTGTTTTTATTTTTTTTATTACAGCATACGAAGAAGAGTTAATAGGATGTTGAACTCATGCCATGACCATAAGCTTTTAGCTCTGATGGATGTTAAGGGGTTTGACCCAGAGGAAGTTACAGTGAAGGTGAAAGATGGGAAGGTTAAAGTGTCAGCTGAACACGAGGAGGAGCATAGGACCCTAAGAGGGAAGGAATACAACTACACAAATCTTACCAAGGAGATCAGCTTGCCTCCAGGGGTACATGAAGAGGAGGTGATGTACACTGTAGGACCTAACAGTTTGGTGAAGATTGAAACTCCACGCAAGTGTTTCCCTTGCCTCCTGAGTCTAATTTGAAGACGGTGGCTCTGAGCAGCAGTAGTACTGTATATGTACATAGTACAAGCAACTCCTCCAGTGTTTTTTAACTCTACCTTTTAAGCATAAGTTGGCAACTGTTCTGACCAGTTTAGAAACAAACGATAGTGCTGCAAAACTACTTGTTTGAGTGCAAGTCTTTTGGTTTCATTTTGAAGGGTTTCTTGTGACTTTGTCAGCAGTCAAAAGAAATAGGGACATTATCCAATATGAAGATTAAAAAAAATAGTTAGAAATACTGAACTATGGTTACTTGTTAGGTAATAAAAGACCCACATAGGTGTAGTGTAATTCCAGAAGCTGGCATTGCCATTGTTCATTGTTTCAGAGATTAAGCCTAGAAGGGACCATTATGATCATCTAATCTGATCTTCTGCATAATGCAGGCCATAGAATTTCACCCAATAATTCCTCCATCAAGTCCATAATTTCTGTTTAAGCTATAGCATATCTTTTAGAAAAACGTGCAGGCTTGATTTAAAGGTATCAAGTGATGGGAAATTCACCATATCCCTAGGTAAGTTGTTCCAATGGCTAATTCTAATGGTTATTTCTAGACTGAATATATGTAGCTTCAGCTTCCAACCTATGAATCTCATTATGGCTTTTTCTGCTAAAAAGCCATCTACTAACAGAAATCTTTTCACTACAGAGGTTATCAAGTCACCTCTTAGCTTCCTTTTGGGTAAACTAAATATACAGTTTCCTAAGTTTCTTACTATAAGGCATATTTTCCAGACCTTGAATCATTCTTATAGCTCTTTCCTGAACCCTTTCCAATTTGTCAGCATCATTTTTGAAGCGTGAACACAAGGCATGGACATAGTGTTCCACTAATGGTCTCACTAATACCATTTCTCCACTGTTCATGCTGTACTTGATACGTTCTCCATTCTCCAGCACTGTCAACTGCCTTTGCGTTACATTCGCTAAGAAAGGGGGTGAAATAAAATAGTCAGTTCCATTCAGACATTTACTGGGCATTATGGACATGAATATTTATATACTTTAGTTTTCTAGGTTATACCATATGTGTATCCGTATATTTTTAGGAACACAAATAAACAAAAACTAGAACTAGTTGCAAATTTTCTATTGAAATTGTTTCCATTGAAAGAGGAGAAAAAGTGGTGCATTCAAAATCGTGCTGTGATGCCTTATTGGCGTTGTAGATGTAGGTGCTTTATGCCCATTCTCATCTATAGGCTGGAGTTCCTGGTAGGATTACATCTTCCATGATGCACCACTTTCTCCTCTCATGGTAGGAGTGTACTCACTCGACTCCCTGGCCATGGTTCATCATGGAAGATGTAGGCCAGTTAGAGAGCCAAGCCCATACAGGAAAATAGGAGTATAAGGCACAGAACTACAACCCCGATGAGGCATTGCAGTGCCCTTTTAGGGCCACAAGAGTCTCACAGACAGAATGCTCAAGGAATTGATGCATTTCCTAGATGACATGGTCCTGCCTCTCCCTGGCCAGCTCCACCCTCTTTCTGGGTTGTGCCAGATGGATCTGGACTGCCTCAGCAGAAGAGAAGTTGTAAGCAGCTTGTGCCACCGTTCCCCTGCTCCTGGCAGACTTTCTGCAACCAGAGACCTTCAGCCTGGTTTCCACCATCAGAAGTGAATGATACTTCCTTGCTTCACAGGTGTGTTGTGGGAGTTTGTGTTTGTAAAGCTCCTTGACTAGAGCTGAGCAAAAATTTTAGATTTTTTTTTTGGCCAAAAAATGCATGTTCAGATTGATCGAAACATTTCATTTCACAAATTCATTTAGAATTTGCCTAATCGTTTCAACTGAAAAAGATGAGAACATTTTATTTCAACATTTTCAAATTGAAACATTTTGATTTTTCAATTCACAATGCCTTTTTTTTATTTTTACTGCCATTTTATTTTTTATATAAAGTAAAAAAAACCTTGAGAACCAAAACATTTTGGTGTCAAGTATCAGAGGGGTAGCCGTGTTAGTCTGGTTCTGTAGAAGCAGCAAAGAATCCTGTGGCACCTTATAGACTAACCGATGTTTTGCAGCATGAGCTTTCGTGGGTGAATACCCACTTCTTCGGATGCAAGGAACAAAATGTGTCGATCAACCCCAAAACAATTTTTTTGACTTAGTTTAATCAAAAAATTGAAAAATGTTATGTTTGGGTTAACCTGAAAGGAATTTCTATTTTTTGGTTCAGCCACTAAATCACAAAATTGGTTATTTGCACAGCTCTGCCTTTGCTATTACTGCACATGTAGGCTTTACTCATGGTTAGGTGACGCAATGCTGCACACAACTTGTCCTTGCCTACACTGTCCCAAAAGTCATGGTCAGTATTCTGTCAGCTAACTCAATTCTTTACTGCAGCATTCAAACAAGGCAAAGTTCTGTAAGGAAGACAAGACCTCCATGACGGATTCACCCACTTCAGCCAGGCATGAGGGATCCTGGAGAGTGTGTATGTGTAAACCAGCCCCAATCTGCCCTCTCTGACAGCAGCAGACCCAGAGCTGCCAAGAGGCATTGTTGATGAATGCTCTCAGCTCTGCAGATACAGGAGCAGCCAGTTTAGCCCTCAGTACCAGGATCACTGTACCAGCCACTAAGCTCCCTACCCTCTGAGGGATGGGAGCTGTTTCCCTCTTCACATCCCTCCTGCTGGCTTGCTGCATTTTCGCGGGGGGTGGGGATGCTAAACCGCTGTCCTTGCCACCTTCAACTTGTCTTTTCCTTCTTTGGAGGGAGATGAAGCACCTCCATCTGCCCTCATGTAAGGGGACTGTTGTCCCCTTACTAACATTTAGTTGGGGTGTTTTGGTTGGCTAGCTCCCAGTACCAAAAGAATGGGGAGAGGCCAATGCTCCCGGTCAGCCTGATTGACAGGGCGGGCAGGCTAATCAGGGAGTCAGGAGGCCAAGGTGGGTCATGTGCTCCATGTGAGCTGGATTTGCCTGGGTCAGATAGAGTGGGGCTGAGCTAAGGAGAAAGCAGGGCCCCAAGCTGAGCTGGGGAGCAGAGCTGTGCTAGCCAGAGTGGCCAGAAAAGCAGCCAGCCCAGGAAGCAGGTCAGAGCTGGGAGCAGAGTCACGGAAGCAGCCCACAAAGCAGACCTGTGCTGGGAGGAGAGCTGCATCCACAGAGCCAGAGACACAGCCCAGGGAGAGCAGATCCTCTGCTGGGAGCAGAGCTGGGCCAGCCAGAGACACAGCCCAGGGAGAGCAACTGGGGCCAGCCAAGGGGGGACCCTGGGCAAAGGGCCCAGCGCAGAAAGACACCCCCAGCCAAGGGTCCTTTCAGGCCAGACGGAGAGAGGGATCTTAACCCAATGGGGGGCTGATGCTGGAGGTCTGTGGCCACCACCAGAGCAAGTGTCCAACCCACAGCATCCCTGCAAGCACAGCCAGAGCCTGAGAATGAGGCCTGGGACCTACAAGGAACAGACTGTGAACTGCCCTGACATTCCAGAGACACTGTTTGTAATGTTCCCTCCAACAGAGTGGGGTGATGTGTTTTCCTTTAACCTTTCCCATTTTTCCTTATTTTTTTTAAAAATTAATTAATTAAATTAAATAACTTGTATTTGCTTTAAATTGTATGTAATGACCAGTGGGTCAGGGAAGTATCCAGTGCAGAGAGAGCAGCCCGGGGTGGGGACACCCTAGCCTCTGTCCTAGGTGACCACAGCAGGGTTGGCGGTCGAGTCCCCCAGGAATCCTGGGCCCAGCCTTGTCTGAGTTACGAAGACTCTGCCAGACAGGAGAGTGGAAGGGGAGTCCTCAAGGGCAGGGAGGCCTCTGGGTAAAGGAAGTTGGAGCGAGGACTCGGATCTTTTGCTAGCCCATTTTACCAGGGTAGTGCAGAAGCCAGGAAAGTTCCCCACAATAGCGGGACCATTCCCGCTTACACTCAGATTACTAGCTTCTTGGGAGCGGAGGCGCACAGATCTCCTCAGCCATCACCCCCAAGCTATTTCTGATCCTCTGGCCTTCCCTCATTTTTTTCCACATGGGGATTTTTACTCCCCCCCGATTCATTGGGGGGGGGGGATGCAGGTAGCTCCCCATATCTAGGCCCCATAAGACTCGGGGGCGGCCTTTGAAACAGCAGCAGGAGATTCCACATACTATGAGTTGTGGCAGCCCTATCAGCCAGATAGACTCATAGTCTTTAAGGTCAGAAGGGACCATCATGATCATCTGGTCTGATCTCCTGCACTTTGCAGGCCACAGAATCTCACCCACCCACTCCTGTAATAGACCCATAACCTCTGGCTGAGTTACTGAAGTCCTCAAATAATGATTTAAAGACTTCAAGTTACAGAGAATCCACCCTTTACTAGTTTAAATTTGCAAGTGACCCCTGCCCCATGCTGCAGACAAAGGCAAAAAACCCTAAGTCTCTGCCAATCTGACCTGGGGAAAATTCCTTCACGACTCCAAATATGGCAATTAGTTAGACCTTGAGCATGTGGGCAAGATCCGCTAGCTAGACACCTGGAAAAGAATTCTCTGTAGTAAGTCAGAGCCTGCCCCATCTACTATCCCATCATCAGCCATTGGAGATATTGCTGCTAGCAGTCGCAGATCAGCTACACGCCATTGTAGGCAGTCTCATCATACCATCCCCTCCATAAATTTATCAAGCTCAGTCTTGAAGCCAGTTATTTTTTTTGCCCCCTTGGCTGTTGATGATGTAGAAGGCTACTTGGTGAGATTTACACCTGCTCTCAGGAAGAAAAAGGAGAGAGGGAGTCTGACAACATCATTCTCCCTGCCTCACATTTTACAAAAAGTAACACTCTAGTGTGGTGCAGCACTTGAAGGACAAAGCACTTTTATTTCCAAGGCTCCCACGCATATTGAACAGCAGTTACCAGCAGATGTAAGAACAACTAAAAGCATTTCCTGCTTTAGGATTGAACCGAATCGATAGCCCGGGATTTGATGGAAACATTTTCATATTGAAAGAGGCAGAAAGGCATCAATACAGACGTTTAGCAAAGTGTTAACAAAATATTTAGACCAGTTGCCTAGCAGCTTGGTAGGTATTTGCCACTGCAGATCTCACATAGCTCTCTGGTTTTCTGACTGTCGTGTATCATCATTGTAAAATCCTACAGTTCTTTTTATTGCTGTTCTGAGCAGAGGCAGGAGGATTTGGGAGATATAGTGGTCTTGAAATACTGGGACTGCAGATCTGCTCAGGGATTGCATTGGATGCATCAGATTCGTGCCCCCTGCATCCCAAATAGAGTTCACCCCTAGGGAAAAGCCGGCTGCACTTCCAGTCCCTCACGGGTTGTGCCCGGAGAGAGCAGCTTTATTTTACATTAGGACTCCATAGGATCAGGTGCAGGCAGGTTGCACTATTCGTGGCTGCTTGCTTAAGGCCACTCCCCAAACAGCACCACCTTGTTTTCAGGCTGAACTGGTCCCCAGTAAGCCTTCTGGAGGAGGGAAGAAAAGGTGGCAACCTCTTTCTGCTGCAACCTCCCCTTTCCCCCCTCCCCTCCCCTCCTCTCCCCGCCCTGCCACAATGCAACCCCTCAAGCAGGGTGTCCTGTTCACTCTGATTTATGCTGGAATAAAGCAGGAATGAATCTGGGCCTCTATGTTAACTGAACCAGCAACGTGGATGGTAGATTGGGTGGCAGTGTCACTAGGCAAGATGTGTAGCTTTAAGAGCTTGGCTGAAAAAAAATTGCATAATAATGAGCTTTCCATAGTAGTCACATGAGATGTGACTGGTTGAGCAGCATACTCTTTATCCAGAGTACAGATGCACAATGGACAGCAGCAGCGCAAGCTTCCTGTCCTGCCCTGCTAGCAACATGCCTCTTGAGCAACTCTGGTGTTCGTAAGCCTGGAAGCTTCATCTCTGCCCTCTTATTGTTACAGCTGGCTTCCCAGAGATACTCAAGTATAGAAAACAAAGTCCTATCTCGATGTTGAGAAGCAGGTTAAGGTTCTACAGATTACACTGATGGCCAAATAAGAGAACAAAGGTTACAAAGGGAGTGAGTAAATAACTACCTATTTCATCATGGAATTCAGAGAACACCCCTCCTCTCCCAACCCCATCTCCTCAGGCTAGTCACACACCCTGCAGGAAAGGTGCTAAAAAAAGCTGTTCTACCCCAGGAGGCAGGCAGGTGGGAAAAGAAGCCAATCAAAGGGGGTATCCCCGAGGCAAGGCTGAAATTCGCTAGCGGACTGGAGCTTCTCCTGCTATCCACAGACAGGCTCCAGCACTGGCTGCAATCCGTCACTGATGAAAAACGTCACAAGAGCTGGCAACACCGTTGTGTATTGTGACACCTGGCCAGAAAGGGTTAAGCAGCTTGCAGGCTAATTGACCCAGATTCAAACCTTTAGATAATGTTTGTGTTTTTGTGTGTTTACATATATATTGTTCGAGATTAACAATGTAATCAGACATCCTGTGTATGCTGTATTCTGTTAATTCAGAGATCAAAAGGAAATCTTAACATTTAAATGAACTGTAAACATAGAGATATCACTGTATTTATCTCTCTTTGAAATGTATAGCAAATCACCTGCGAATGGTGGAAAACAGGCGATAGCCTTATGTTAATCCCTGTAGCTAATTATGGGTGATGCTTAGGAAATAGGTCTACTTCGAAGTCTCCATGATTGCCTATTGTTCACCTAAGGACTCCAGGCTGTCAAAAGAAAGCCTGGTGCTGTATAAAGATGTCTTGGGTCCTGATCCTTTTTATTTCAGATCTGCTTGATGCTTCATGTAAGGGAAGCTTAAGTTGTAAGACTGAGATCTTCAGTCCTATCTGGATCACTATGAATATTAGACTATAAACTGTGGACCAATTCTGAAAGAACTCTCTGAAACTACAAAGCTCACCATATCTACTATGAATCTGATCTCAGAACTGTACTGATGGCTGTATGTATACTGATCTTTTAGCCAATACTCTCTCTTTTCTTTTTTAATAAATTTTAGTTTAGTTAATAAGGACTGGCTGTAAGCGTGTATTTGGGTAAGATATGGAATATTCATTAACCTGGGAGGTAATGTGTCTAATCCTTTGGGATTAGTAGAACTTCCTTATATGATGAATAAGATTTTCAATAATCCACATCATATTTGACTTGGGTGTCTGGGTGGAGGCCTAAGGCTTGGTTGCTTTATGGGAACTGTGTTGTTGGCTTCTGGGTAACCAGTAAGGTATTATAGAAGCTGTTTTGTGCTGGTTTGGTAAATCTAAGTATTGGAATAGCCACCAGCTTCGGGGATTGTCTGCCCCATTCTTTGCAATTCACCCTAATTGAGTAACTTCAGTGCTCCCCTGGGATTATGGTCACATGTGTGCACATGGATTGTTCTGGTAGCATGGTTGTCACACTGTTGTCTGTGGACATCCAGTGTCGTGCTAAGCCATGCATGGTGCTCCACAGTGTGAAGCATGTTGAGAAACCAGGGATAGGGCACTGGTTGTTGAGAGTCTGAGTCCATAAGAGACTCTCTTTCTTACAAAGCAGTCCACAGAGTGAAAAGCTGGAAAGCCATTGCACTCATTCTGTGATGACAGCTCTTGTTAACAGGAATTACCTGGTGGGCACAAGAGAAGAGTATGTGTCAATGAATCCCATCGATCAGCGACTTCAGGCTTTCAACATGTTTGTACTCCTACAAGAATCAATAGCACAACTATCCCCGTCTGCTCCTTTTTCTCACTGCTAGTCTCAATCTTTTAACACTATGGCCAGTGGGTTCAAACTCAGGTACCTATATTCATATTTAAAATACCTAAATAAAAATAGCCTTGTTTTCAGAGGTATTTTTCATTCATGAAATCTGTCAGTTAGCCAGTTCTTAATTCATTTAACGTGTTTTATTGATATGTTAATTTTTTTATATCAGAATGTCGTACACAACTAAGTCAAACACCTTATAAAAATCTAGTATATTAAAATCTACCCAGTTACCCTTATCATCCAAACTTGTAGTCCCATGAAAGAAAGAAAACACATTTGACAAAACCTACTTTATATAAAAACATGTTGACTGACATTATATCCCCATCCTTTAATTCTTTATGAAGTGTAGCTCATATCAGCTTTTCCATTATTTTGCATAGGATTGATGTCAGGGTGTCTGCCCTATTTTTTACCCAGGTCATCTTGCTCACTTTTTTTTAATATTGGCATGACATTTGCACTCTTCCTGTTTTCCAGAATTTCCCCAGTATTCCAAGATTTATTAAAAATTAACATCAATAAGCCAGAGGTCTCCTCAGCCAACTCTTTTAGGACTTGAGTACAAATTACCCAGGCCTGCTGATTTAAAAATGTTTATCCCTAGATGATGATGTTTAACATCTTGGTAACTAATGGACTCGAAAATACTTCTTTATCCTCATGTGATACAAGTACATCATCCTGCTTTTTTCAAAACATTTATTGAATACTTCTGCCTTTTCTGTTTCATTAACAATTTTACCATCTTCATCTAGTACAGTAGCTCTCAAACTTTTGTACTGGTGACCCCTTTCACACAGCAAGCCTCTGAGTGCGACCCCCCCCCTTATAAATTAAAAACACTTTTTTTTATATATTTAACACCATTATAAATGCTGGATGTAATGCAGGGTTTGGGGAGGAGGCTGACAGCTCGTGATCCCCCATGTAATAACCTCACAACCCTCTGAGGGGGTCTCGACCCCCAATTTGAGAACCCCTGATCTAGTAATGGGTGTATAGCATTACTAGGATATCTAGCAATTGCTCACCCCATCTTCCACACCTGCAGCTTCCATTGACTTCAATGGGTGCTAAGCACTTGAAAATCCAGTCTATTATTCAGGTATGTAACCTGGGATTTAGGAGCCTATCTTTAGCAACCCAAATTTGAAAAATATGTCCTGGAAGATTTTGTTTATCTACTGTACAGGTGCAGCAGGGATAGCAGCAGCACAAGCTTTTCCTCACTGTTCTGTTAATATGGCTTAATCCTGACCTAGAGGGTCCACCTCTAGGGTCAGAGTTTACTTCACTCCCCATTCCCACTCACTCCTTGGCCTTTCTGTTGGCAACCACCACAAAACTGCAATCAACTTTTAGTCACTATTGACATGGAATGGATTTGAACCAGTAACCCAGAGATGAAATGTGCACAGTTCAGTAGGGAATCACATTTCAGTGATTAAAACAAGCAGTAAGATAAACTGACTGGTTTTCTGTTTGATTTACACATTATGAGCTCCAGAATAGCCATTTTTCTATTGATTAGTGTGACGGGGTATCTGCCCCACACTGGCCCTGATAGGGTTAAAACCCAGCCTGGAGAGCTGCTAGGAAACAGCCAATTAGGACAGTGGCTGCAGCCAATTAGGGCGGCAGCTGGATCAGCCAGTCAGGGCCCAGCCAGCCCATATAAAAGGAAGCTGCAGGACAAAGCAAGTCAATCTGCTGCAGGAAGCCTAAGCAAGGGGGTGGGTTTCCTAGGGGGCTGTAGAATGGGCACTGTGAACAGGTCTGCTAGGACTTGCAGGCCCTGGGAAATGGGTGAAGGATCCAGAGGCAGGAGCCAAAGGTGCTGGGGAAGTGGCCCAGGGGATTGAGACAGACTGGTAAAGAAAGGAGGGGCAGCAGGAAGCTGTTTACAGAGTCCCTGGGTGGGACCCAGAGTAGTGGGTGGGCCTGGGTCCCCACCCCCACACACAGGCACTTGCCGCGGCAGAAGCAGCTGGGCTATGGACTGCCAAGCCGCTGTGAGGAGCAGCTAGCCTGTTGCAGAAGGAGTCTCCCAGAAGGGGGGGAACCTGGACTGTGACACGGACGGAGGGCTGTGCCAGGAATCAGAGGCAGTGAGACTGGAACTGTAGGGGTCTGCAGGTAGAGACAGATGGGAGAGCTGCCACCACCATGTGGACGCTGTAAGTTTCCCAATCATATCACTCCTTTTCCACAACATTTATTCATGTAAGATTAAGTCTTCTTAAATAAATGAATAGAAAGTCCAAGGAGTCAGCAGCACAGAATTCATAAACTCTCACAAAGGAAAAAATATATAATTCTAAATGTTGTGCTAAGTTGCTGACCAGAGCTAATTCCCAAAACATCCAGCAGGAGGTGCCAGTGTGGTGAGTGACCCCATGACAATTTGCCTGTCCCTGTGCCTCCGGGAGCTGCCAGACAGTTGTCTGGTGGGTGCTGAGCACCCACTATCTCTCTCTTCCCTCCTCTTTCCCCCCCCCCCGCCCGTGAGTGCTTGAGCCCTGGAGTTCTATTCAGCACCTATGTCTGTGCCTCTTACTGTTTAAACTCAAAGATGACATCAGAGTTGAGAGATTAAAGTCTATATTCTAGAGAAAATTCCTTAGTGCATTTTGTATGATTAAGAAGTTTAGTCTAGATTGTATCCTTATGCCTCATAGTAGCATCTCTATTACCTTCTCTGCAATAGAAATTAATCATTCTAGCTTGTCTTGTGAAAAAGCTTGTGGCCTTGCACAAGAGTGCTCTGAATAGAGCTCATGCATACCAGATTCTGCTTTGCAAAATAAACATATCTTTGAAAACCTACTGTACTAGCACATATCAGGTGAACTTACATAAATGTTTCTTCTAAAAGACATGATTTTACCACTAGGTGGCATATGTTTGTATAAAACAAACATCATAGTATGTCTCTACAGATTTAGTTAAAGAAACCTCCAGAAAATAATAAAAAAAAATACTGATGCTCAAAAAGAAGTTACACTAGTAAAAATTACAATTTATATTTTTCTCATGTAACATTAATAGCAACTGTTCTGGCTAGGGGTCAGGTGTAGCTGCCACCTTCCATTCAGAATAAATGTGAAGATTCCATAGTAATCTCAGTGCCCTTGTTTCAGCACCTAACACCCAAAACAACAGGCACGTGGACGTGCTGAATCATGTAGCCCAAGAGTTTTAAAATTCAGGGGCTGGGACTTTGGTGACACTGTTTTGTGTAAGTGTGAGAGAGACAGAACAAGCTGGAGGAAGGCAGACAGGAAGAGACTGGGGACAGCCTGAACAAGCATGTTGTCTAACGAGGCTTGGTAGAATTTGATTTAATTAAAAAAATAATAATTTTGCTGGATAATATTGATGCTTATTTTAAGCAATCCTCCCTTTTTCTTTTGGTCAACTTAAATGTTGACAGTTGCAGGATATTGTGGAGTGGGGAAATCAGAAAAAATATATAATTGCAGTAGATGCTGCAATTCAAAAAGTTAAAACTACCTAAATGGCACCCCTGCTTCAGCTCCACCAACAGCAGCAGTATAACATGTTTTGTACACATTAAAAGGAGGGACTCTAAGTTCTCAAGCAGCATTTCTTTTACTCTGCCTATCTGTAAATTTCCATTATTATTGATGGAAATATTTTTCTTGTGCTTTGAATGTGTACATAAAATACATGTTAAATAACATTTACTGAAAATAAATCGAAATCCTTCCAAGCCTACGTATGACCCTGCAAGTTGTTTGACCAAGCTTTCTGGGTCTGGTGCTGGCAAAAGAGGCTTGGGGTTATAATTAAGGCTATGACTTTGTCATGGACATTTTTAGTAAAAGCCAGGGACAGATCATGGGCAAAAAACAAAAAATCATGGAAGCTGTGACCTGTCCCTGACTTTTACTAAAAACATCCCTGGCAAAATGGGGAGGGAGGAGGGTCCAGCACTCTGCCTTCCCCCACAGTGGCAGGGAGCTGCAAGGACCCCAGTGGCTGAGAGGGGTCCCCCTGTGGGACTGGAGCTGGAGGGGTTCCCCCCACTACCCTGAAGGGCTGGGAGCTGCAATAGGTGGAGTGTGTGTGTTCCCCGCTGCCCGCAAGGGAGCTTCAAGGGGGACCTGCTGGCGGCAGAGGCTGGGGATCTGCAGGGACCCCAGCTGCTGAGCAGCTCCGGCGTCTGGGAGCTGCAGGGGGCCCACGGCTGCTGAGCAGCTCTGGGGTCCCTCTGCCAGTGCTGCTGGCGACTGGGAGCTGCAGTGGGGTCCTGGCTGCTTGTGGCAGCTGAGCTGCTGCAGGGGGAACCCCTGCCAGCGGTGGCTGGGCAGCTCAGGGGTCGCCGCCAGCCAGCGGTGGCAACTGCTCCGTGGGGGGAGGAGGGGTTGGGCTGCTGTGGGGCCCCTACTGCCAGCAGTGGCTGGTCAGCTGCAGTGTGCCCAATGTCAAGGAGGTCGCTGGAAGTCATGGATTTCAAGACTATATTATAATAGGACTTAATCCTGTAACACTTACATTAGCCCTTACCAATTAGAGTAGTTCCATTGCTTTCGGTGGGATTGCTTATGTAAGGGCTATTAGCAAAAGTAAGAGTTCACTGGACTGTTCTTATTCAACATTGCAAATTAATTTTTAAGATGTATTCCTCACCTTACTCTTGTGCAAAAAATGCTCTCTGGGCCAAATTTTGCTTTCCTTACACAGGCAATATGTTCTTTGACTTCACTGACATCAGCTGGATTTCTGCCCATGTAAAGACTCTGATTTGGTCTATTAACATGGTTACTCTGTTAGACCATCCCTGATACATGAGAGCTTGCTGCATTATCAGAAGTTTATAAATATAGTACAAAGTACTTTTAATGAAAGGTCATTTAAGGATAAAATATAGGTCTATCTCCATATATTTACCTCATAGAGCTGGAAGGGACCCAGAAGTTCATTGAGTCCAGCCCCCTGCCTTCACTAGTAGGACCAAGTACTGGTTTTGCCCAGTAGCATAGCTGGTGGGATTCAGCAGAAGCAGCCTGCCACATGGCCAGAGGAGCCGTGGGGTGGAAGCCACACCTGCCGGCTGGTGCAGGCACAGCTGGGGACAGGCTGCAGCGCAGGAAGGAAGGTGAGTGTGTGGGGGGTCTGGTCTGGGGGCATGGCCAGAGGGGGAATGCCTTTTTATGTTTTTTTGCTCCCCCTATGCTGAAAACCTGTCTACTCCACTGGTTTTGCCTCAGATCCCTAAGTGGCATCCTCAAGGATTGAACTCACAAGCCTGGGTTTAGTAGGCCACTGCTCAGACCACTGAGCTATCCCCCTATTGCCTCAAAATGTCTTGTGGTTGATTTATGGTTATGTAGGACTTTTTCTACTGCAGTGCAGTTATATGGAGAGCTATGTAGATATGATTCCACTTTAATTTCACTCAAACATTTTTAATTATGGGGTGAATTGTATGACCATGTGAAGGTGCAGGCAGGTACAATAGCTTCTCCTGATGTAGCTCTGCCAATGCACCTCAGTTCTGGCTAGTAATACCCTGGTTACTACAGTCCTGGGCAGGCACCTCTCTCTCTTTAGTTGAGACTACAAGTTGCACTAGATTGGATGGGATTTTTGTAAGTGGGCAAATGCCCAAGAAAGCTATCCTTCCCCAAATTCACTGGGCAGTCCTATCCTTTATAGATCTGCCTTTAATCCTGTGAGTTTGGGATAGTTAGAGTCCTGGATTTATTTCAGGCCGTATGAGGCCTGATGACATTGTGCAACAATATGGGAGTGTGGTGTCATCCTGCACTGATACATTTTGAGGTGCTACAAATTTATGAAGTAGCATCAGGGTTGGATTATTTTCCCTGCAGGGTAAAGTCAAATAGAAATAGGTGTGAAGCTTAGTTCAATCATTTGACTTGTGAGTAAAGTCAAATTTAACTCCCAGGTGAAAGAGGAAAGTAATAAATTAACCTATTTTAACATTTAATCCTTTTGGCTCCCTAAACTTGCATGTTCTCCATCACCCATAGATAAAAACACTATAATTTAAGACATTTGCTTGTAGGTTCAAATATACTTGGACACTGTGAGGTGTTCACCCCACACAGAACTGGAAGGGATTAAGGGGGCCAGGTAGGTCTATTAATTGCCCAAGCTGCACTGGACAAGAAGCCAGGGAGCGCTGGGACCCAGTGGTGAGCTGGAGCCGGTTCGCACTGGTTCATGTGAACCAGTTGTTAAATTGAGAAGCTGGTTTAGAACTGGTTGTTAAAGGGGTGGGCAAACGCCAGCCTGTGGGACCGTACTGTCTGGCCAGCCTGAGCTCCCGGCTGGGGAGGCTCCCCTGGCCCTTCTCCTGCCTTCCCCCCTCTCGCAGAGCCAGGCACCCGTGCTCTGAACCGCTCCTGGGCAGCTCTGCAGCTCCTGCCACTTTGAGCGGCAAGGTAAGGGGGTGGGGCTGCGAGCCCCAGTAGGCCGTGCAGCACCCATACACGCTGCCCTGAGTAGCATGGTAAGGGGGCTGGGCTGGGAGGAGGGGTTGGATAAGGGGCAGGGAGTGGTTGGAGGGGGCAGAGGTTCTGGGGGGGGGGTCAAGGACAGGGAATGGAGGGTGGGGGGTTGGGTAGGCATGAGAGTTCTGGGGGTCTGTTAGGGTGGTGGTGGATGGGGTTGGGGCAGTCAGGACAGGGAGCAGGGCAAGCCGGGTAGGGAGTGGGGCTCTGGAGGGCAGTTAGGGTGGGGGTGGTCTTGGGCTTGTACTTGCTGGGCGGCACTTAATAACAGATTCCCTACTGGGTCAGCGGCAGCATTTCAGTAGCAGGTCGTTCACTGAAGGACCCGCCACCGAAAACCCGGAGCGAGTGAAGGACCTGCTGCCAAAGACCCGGTAGGGAACCAGTTATTAACGTTCTAGCAGCTCATCACTGCTGGGACCTAATTGCTGACAGTACCCAGCTGAAGAGGAAGCAGCAGGGCCTAAAAAGCCAGGGAGCTGGCAACAGAAAGGGGCTGCAGTTGCTCCCTGGCAAGAGGGTTTGGAGCTGGTACACTGAGAGGGGAACCAGGAGTTGTAGGAAGTAGTCCAGGAAAGGAGCAGTGAGGATGGGGAGAGTAAAGCCCAGAACTGTTGGGTTGAGGATCCCTGGACTGGAACCCAGAGTAGTGGGTGGGCCTGGGTTCCCCTACTGGCCACTAGGGAAGTGGCACCATCAGGGCAGCACTGGAGAAGACTGCCTGGGACTGTTTGTGCAGAATGACTCTGGGTAAACCCCCAAGAAAGGAAACCACATAGTGGCCTGGCTGGAGGGCCAAGTCACAGAGGAGTCTGTGGTTCCTGGAGTGAGGGGGGGCCACAGGGCAAGATGACAGGAGAGATGCCACCAGGGGGGAGGGTGCAGCACCTGGCAGAGCTAATCCCCAGGAGGAGGTTCCAGCTGTGGTGAGTGAGCCCTGTCTCCAACTGGTGGAGAATGTGGGCGCACAGTCACCCCTGATACAAGGTGGTTGAGAGACTGATGGACTGTGAATAAACTGAATAAGGCAGTTACTTCTGATACAGGGGGAGTGAAAAAGGCCACAACAGGGAAAGAATGAAAAGAGACAATGGAGCTGCAGTGTTAGGAAGCCTTTTGTGCAGAGGGCTCTTATATCCTCCTAGGCTGGACTACAGAGTTGTTGCCCCTACAGAATGGGGGGATGACAAATGGACAGATCCAGGCTCTGCTGAGGCAGGTGCTGGAGAACCAGCAGACACAGTGGGAGGCCCAGATGTACCTGCAAAACTATTTGGCACAGCTGGCTGAACAGTAGCTGCGTTTACTTAACTTCCTGCGGGAGGAAGTTAGTAGCAGCTGCAGAGAGTGAAATTGTAAAGGAGGTAGCTGGGTTAGGAGGCCAGAGGCCCAGCCCAAGGAGTGTTATGCCTGTGGAGGGGACACCTGGAAAGACTATGCCCCTACCTGTACAGAGTCCTGCAGGAAAGAAGCAGGAGTCGTTGTAAGGGGTGCTGGGAAAGGCTGCAGTCACTCCCTGAGAAAAGAGATGTGTTTGGAGGGGTGTGGCGGGGGGCGGATGCAGAGATGAACTGCCTAATGTCCCTCCCTGGAAGGAGGGAGGGAAGAGATCGGCAAATCCAGAGGAGTGGGGAGGGCTAGGTGGTATGGATGCAGCTCACAGAAAAGCAGCAAGGTGCAGAGAACAAACCTTGGCTGTTGTTTAGAGTGTCTGTGAGGCAGAACCCAGAGTAGAAGGTGGGCCCAGTGGAAACCATGATAGTGACCTGGAGGGAGGGCTAGGTTACCAAGAGGCTGCAACAGTTCCTAGAGTGAGAGAGGGACTGCAGACAAAGAGGTGGAGGGATGGAATGCGGCCATGGGAAGGGGTGTTGACCTGGTGAGTTAATCCCCAGAAAGGCCAGGAGGAGATGCCATACCTATGGGGAGTAGAGTATCCCCCATCACACACCAATGGCATTTTGGATTTGTGGCCATCCTAGGCTCTGGCCTTCTTTTGAAGGTGAAACTATATTTGTCATGAATGATCTTGTACTGGCTTTAGATTGAGATAAAATTGGCCCTCCCATTGGCTTTTGATATGACTATGAGGTGCTACTTCAACTACTAAGAGGCAATGGGCCTGATTCTCCACTGGTTTACTAGTTACATAGTCATTTGTATCTTTGCAAAGGAGTGTAAAGTTGTGCCATGAGTAAATGGAGAGTCCTGATCTGGGAGCATTTTACATCTGGTGTGCTTTGCAAAGGTGTAGGTAATTATGTGAGAAGTGAGTCCGTGGGAAAGTCAGGCCCATTTCCAGGGGCCAGTTTTTATTGCTCAGCCCCTCCTTTCTGAAATTCCTTCAGAACTCTTGGATGCATCAGGTCTTGGTGACATTGCAATTTACATAATCAGTTTTATTCTTCACCTGCTACTGAAACTGAAGTGAGAAATGGGATGTATTGGAACAGTCATTTATCTTCTTTGCAATTTCCTTCCTTCCTTCTTTCTGTATTCCTTTTACTCCATGGTAGTTTTGCAGATCCATTGACTCTCTTGCAGGTTTCCTGTTTTTGATATAAAGAATTTCTTTTCTTTTTTTTTTATCTCTGGCCATTTGCTTTTTAAATTCCCACTCTCCCTCCTAGTTTTCATCTTGCATTTTAATTGCTGTAGTTTGTTCTTTTCTTTTGACATCACTTGGGCTCAATTTCCACTTCTTGTAGGACACTCATCACTTGACTAAAACTTTTGTACTGGGCCGTTTAACCATACTGATTTTCTTCTTGCCTTTGTTTCCATTTTTGTTACGTGATCGGAATACTTCATGTTACTGTAGTCTAGAGTGCTTACCGAGCCTCCATGCTCCTTATAAACATTTTCATTTTGTAACTTTGTCTTTAGGTTCTTTTTAATTAAGTCCCCTTTTTTGTTTTAAAATTCCCCTTCCTAAAGGCTCCACTCCTCACTAATGCTCCCAGTATTGCAGTTACATCAGTGCAACATCAGAGTATACATTGTGACTATTACAGCTTACTTCCTCCCTGGAGCAGCCAGGAGACCAGAAGGCAGATTGTGATTTGGGGAGTTATAATCTTCCTCCCAGTCTGCCCCAGAGATATCCCAACAAGCTGCCCTTCATTAACTGTTATACCACAAGCTGCTGATTAGCTCAAAAGTACTAATGTAAATTTACATCATGTGGCTTCCTGATGCTTTTGTGTTGCCAAATGATAAAAATGCCCTGTAATGTGTTCAGTTTACAACATTAATTTGAGAAGCGGCAACTAAGGTGGGACATGAGAGGTCTATAAAATCATGACTGGTATGGAGAAAGTAAATAGGAAGTGTTATTTACTCTTCTCATAACACAACTAGGGGGCACCAAACGAAATTAATAGGCAGCAGGTTTAAAACCAACAAAAGGAAGTATTTTTTTCACACAACGCACAGTCAACCTGTGGAACTCCTTGCCAGAGGATGTTGTGAAGGCCAGACTATAACAGGGTTCAAAAAAGAACTAGATAAGTTCATGGAGGATAGGTCCATCAATGGTTGTTAACCGGGATGGGCAGGGATGGTGTCTCTAGCCTCTGTTTGCCAGAAGCTGGGAATAGGTGATGGGGATGGATCACTTGATGATTACCTGTTCTGTTCATTCCCTCTGGGGTATTTGCCATTGTCCACTGTCAAAAGACAGGATACTGGGCTAGATGGACCTCTGGTCTGACCCAATATGACCGTTCTTATGTTGTTAATATAATGTCTTTAATGTCTGTCTTTTCTCCCATCACACCGAGCCCTCAGCTGGAACATCTCCTGGAGACAATGCTTGATTGTCATTTGTTTTTAATATAATGACTTTCATTTGCAGCCAATAAGTCAAAACTATGGGCCAGATCTTGCAGTGTTCTCAGTACCTCGTTGGGTTGGGCCTTAACTAATTAGAAAAACAGTGCAGTCTCTGGTTAGAGTTTTGTGCAGCTATGTTCCACTATATGAGAGATGTATTTGCCAGAACTACTATTCACATAAATTGACATGGCACTTTACAACGTGTAAAACAGTCTAAAGAGAACAAAAGAACAAAATCCCTTCCCCAATGAGTTTACAGTCCAGAGCCTCAAATGTTTTACCTTAAACCACTGCTCCTTTAAACCACATGGCACTTGTTAGCAGTGCCACTTATAATAAAACAAGAGTTAACTAGAGATAAAGGTGGGGAGAGGCAAATGCTTATAAAACAAAATAAAAATCACAAAACATGACTGAGTCTATACTTATCACTAGTTCCCTTTCCTAACTAATAAAGTAGCGCCCCACCCCCTAGTTCAGTAGGTTGCAGAACTGGCTGGTTTCTCAGAAACCAAGATCCAAATGTTCATGAAAACGCCCTTGCGCCACCATGGGTTTCCTCACTGAAAGGATACAAAGTGTCTCTCTCTCTCTGTACTGAAAACAGCCTTTTGTTTCTGTTCACACACAGGGCAAACCCCAGCCTTGTTGTAAAGTTCCTTTTTTACCTTTATAGTGGCTCCAGTCATTTGCAGTTGCTTTTGATGGTTTCTGATTCAAAAAATCTTAGTATTGTGCAAGGCTAAATAATTGAGCTTTGCAGTGCATTACTGCCCAAACCGGGCTGGATGGCAGTGCCCCTTGCATGAATGGGTCATCACCGAGACACATTATCTCCAGGTGACTAATTTCTACTCCACAGCCATAAAGTGTACTTTCAATATAAATGCATTATTCCTTAAGTATTACTCATACATACTGTGATACTCTATACCTCGGGGGAGCATCATGTAACCCCCATATTCTTCATTTATGTATAATTGTGATATTGTATATAAAGCAGGCCATGTGAGGTATCAGGGGAAAGGTTATGATCTGCTTAAAGTAATTTTTATATCTAATTATGTATATCATTAATGCATATGAAGTTATGAGAATGTGTTGTATGGTTGTCACTAAAGTATACTGTGGTTTTGGAAGAGCCTAGATACTAGCTCTCCAGAGACAATGCCAAGGAAAGTAACTGACACCCGCCTGGGTGTCAGACAACCCTTAACAGCCATCATCCAGCAAGGGAGCTATAATTCAATGACTCACCTGCATGAGGCCACACCAGGGGAAATTCTTAACCTTGCCTGGGAACTCGGCAATGCCCACCAGACATGCCTGGACTTGTGTTCTCCAAGCACATGAGACTGAGGGTATAAAACAGAACACAGGCCAAGCATGGGGCCCCTTTCTCCTACCCCCACCCATGCTGCAAGCAACAAAGACTCTGAGAAGACTGAAGACTCCAACAGAGGAGACTGGCCCAGGTTTAAGGGACAAACATGTATATTAAGGACTGCAATATCTAGTAGGGTGAGAAACTGCTTAATCTAGATGTTGCCCAGTCTAATAGAGTTTAGAGTGTACTTATATTTTATTTTGGTAACTAACTCTGACTTTTTGCTTATAATCACTTTATCTTTTTTGTAGTCAATAAATTTGTTTAACTGTTTATCTATCTTTACCAAACACTTCAGGCAAACTCCCTGGTAATCTGCTCGTGAAAAGGCTGGTGTATATCCACTTTCCATTGATGAAGTGGTGAACCACTTAATCTGTACTGCTTGTCTTGAGCAGTGCAAGACAGTATATTCCTGATGTACCAGACTGGGAGCATTTGGCTGGTGCCTTTCTGTGTGTGATTCATGAGTGGCTCAGTTGTGCTGAGTGATAACAGCACCCAGAGGGCTTCACTGCTTGTCACTAGCAAAGCATTGTGAAAGACAGCCCAGGCTGGAGAGTTAAGGGGCACAGTGGTCCCATGGTCCCAGCTGCACCCCAGGGATCCCATCACATGCACATCTTGCAATGATTATGAATCTTGACAAATTAGAAGCCTTCTGTTGATACTCTGTATGGATAAATACCCTCCAAGACCTATGCTTGGTGTAGTGAGTTTGTCAGGTCTGAGATAAAAGTTGCTGGCAAAAAGCAGGAGACTTTTTGCCAAGGGACCTCTGTGTCACAGCCTCCACATACTATTCCTTCAGGTCACTGCTGTTCTCTGACAAACAGCAGGAAATAAATAAAGGGCAGAAGACCGGAGTGCCTATGGCTCAGAACTCACCCAGCCATAGTCTATGAAATCTCAGTCACCCGTAGACATACAGTATACTTTAGGTCTACAGGACGCTAAAAGAACCAACACCACTGCATCAGCTAGTTCATTACAAGCAGAGCAGTTGAGTGTAGTACACTAGCTGATAGGCCCAGATGTCTACACACAAACTCAGACCCAAATCTTGCCTGCTTCAAAGCGTTCTTTCCTCCTTTGCAGATAAAATCAACCAAACCTGGATAGGGTTTCCTGTGATATGTTAATGGGGTACACCACACACAACATATAATTTGATTGCATTTGGACTGTGGATGAAGGATCTAGGTCAAACATTATCTTAGTCAGAAGGGAGAAACATTGGATAAACTGGCCAATATGCTCACTGCAGCACCAACCAGAAGCAGATCACTAATTGTCAAAGGAGTGCAAAGCATTGGGGTCCTGCTGACTCATTGCTACTCATGATCACACAGAATGCTACAGTGGCAAGCCCATCTTCCCTTGACAGCCCACACAAGGACCAGTCACAACTGTAGCCCTTGCACTTGGGCACATCATGGGGGAAAGTCCTAGTCATAGAGTTTAAGGCCAGAGGGACCACCCGATCATCTAGTCTGACCTCCTGTGTACCACAGGCCACCCCCACACTAAACCCTACAACCAGAGTATTATAGCCCACAGAAGACCAGACTGTCAAATGCCACAGAGACATAATAGGAAGGACAAAGTTGCACCAAAGCCTGAAGCCCCTGCAATTGCAGTGAACTGATTAAGTGAGATATACCCAGATAATCCTGGCAAGTGAACTTCACTCCATGCAGTAGAGGAAGGCAAATAACCCCTAAGCTCACTGCTAGTCTGACCTTAGGAAAATTCCTTCCTGACCCCACATATGGCAATCAGTTAGATCCTGAGTATATGAGCAGGAACCAGCCAGCTGAGCACACTTCTGCATTCCTCCAAAGAGGATAAGGATGGACAAGGAAAGGGTGGGAGGACCAGAGCCCCATATCCCCTTCACACTGGTCCATGGCACAGACCAGCAGCACTGAGTAAGTTGGCATAAGCACAGTTTCAACCTGAGCTCTGATGGGGCAGGGCAGTTCTTCACCACCTAGCCTGGGCAATAGCTAAATATCACAGCTTGGCCCTCTGCTAGCAACAACTTTCCTCTTATGTAAGTTCCAGTGTAAACTCTACCTTTTGGTTAATTCTTCTTAACATATACGCAACATGCCTCGGGTGGCATGTGACCAGGATTCATCACTGAAGATCATTCACTTCCTCGGCCTGGCTACTGATGTGGAGTGTGATCATGCTGATCCATGCCCCCTTGGGTTAATTGTTAAGAGACTTTTCCATATAAACTATTAGCTGGATGCAGTGCAGAAGACTGATGTCACAAACAGAAGATTTAGGCAACAGATGGAGAATGTGGTGATAAACTCTTCAAAACATAGAACCTCTTCTAATGTAACAGTTCCTGGTGGTAAAAGAGAAGGATGGGGGGGAAATAAAATGTGGTATGCAATAAGAGTAGAATATAATTTTTAAAGAGAACATTATTGTGGCTTTTATGCTATTTCAATGAATGTAAAATACAGTGAGGTTTAGAGAAGTTAAAGAAATGAGCATAAATAATGGGAGACTTGGGGCCTGGTCCTGCAAGATGCTGAGCACTCTCAGTTCCCATAAATTCATTGGGAAATGATGTTCAGAACTTGGCAGAACTGGGCCATTAATTTGAATACATGCAGAGCAGTTTCATGGAGAAAAAAACCCCCCAAACAAACGCATATGTCTACAGTAGGAGAATGTTGGCAAGGAAACAATATTACCGAAACAAAGCCAGGGACTTAGTAGAGAGCATATTGCACAAGAGCATATAAGACAACAAATGCTGAAATGGGATATATAAACAGCTACCATACACAGAAGCAGTGAGGTCCTTATTAGTAAGGCCACAGCTGGGGTATGGCATGCAGTTTTGGCATCCATACAAAAATGAGCGAAAGATTTAGAAAACATTTTATTATTGCCTATAGATGACTATTAAGCTTTTTTGTCATGTTAATAGTTTGTGCCATGAACAGTGGAGGATGTTTAAAGCCATAAGTTCTTTCTGAAATGTATGAAGTTTTAATACAATTAACCATCTGTTTTCCTCCTTGCCAGATCATCGTGACCTAAGAATCAGACAGTCACTCTAAATCGCGGGCTGCCACCCAAAGATATTTACTCTTGGTAATGCAGCAGTGTAACATGACCCTATCATTAAAAATAGCCCATGGGATTGACCCACTTAGTCTGTGAAACTTCTAGCTTAGCTTGTGCTCCTGTTTTGGATGATGCTATTTTAGAGCATGGTGCAGTTCATTTAATGACACTACAGATGTAAGTGTGAATAAAGAACAATATTTTGTATTAAATCAAGAAGGGAAAACAAAATAAACTACTGTAAGCACTGTTTTGTACAGAGTGGGGTCCTGGCTCGTGGTTAGGGGCTTGCCTCTTAGGTGCTTGCTAATACAAATAATAAATATGTTCCCCAGAGTAGAACTATTAAATAAAAGGGAGAAATATATATGTTATACTCTTCAGCATTGCATAAGCAGTTAGGTATAAGTTTCATACTTAAAAATAAGGCAGTAGCTCACAAAACCAAACAATAGCTTACTGTACATATGCAGTGTGATGGGGTAGGAGGAGCAGTAGACACTGATAAGCTTTGTGAAAAAAGAAATATTTCCTGTGACATTTCTTGGAGCTGCAAAGACTGCTCTGTTTCTGTACTTATTTCCAGGTCTGATTCAAAGTGTTGATAAGAATCTTTAATGTTCTAGGAGCCTGATCCAAAGCCCACTGAAGTCAATGGAAAGATTCCTATTGACTTCAATGTACTTTGGATCATCATGACCTATATGTCTGGTTTCCTGCCACACAAGAAACCACCTCTCCTTCTGCACCACTGGAGCTCTCCCAGGGTCTAACTTTGAATGGATCATGGACTCTGGAAGTCACTTCTGCATTGATCACACAGATTAACTCTGTGTGTGTGTGTGTGTGTGTGTGTGTGAGAGAGAGAGAGAGAGAGAGAGAGAGATGGTGGGTTACAAAGTTATTATGATGATCAAATTTCTCATGAGTGTACATATATTCTGGTAAGGCTCTGATTTGTTCCTGTGTCATCATTCTAGGACACAAAAGGAATATAAAATCAATCCCAGCGCAGTTGCTACAGTAACTGGAATCCTATTTCAATTTGCTTTATATAAGATTATTTGTTTATTTCAAAAAGATAAACAAAATGACCATTTAAATGTATTTAATCATCACATGCTGTAAATAGCAAGTAACTAGACCGAGGCTTTACTAAGCATTGTATGGAGAAAATCTAGCTATGTTATTGGTAACATTGCATATCACTGGGGGAGGGGGACATGGTCAGAAAATTCCAGTCCCGAATTTTCCATTGACTGCTACTGGTGGAGTGATAATTAAATGTATTCTAAGTGATGGAGACTTTCTTTGAGCTAACACTAATGCAGATTTCCTTGACTTACTATTTGTGCTAGTTTTCCTTGGATAAAAAAGCTCACTACTAAGGCCTGGTCTACACTAGGAGGTTATGTCGAATTTAGCAGCGTTAAATCGAATTAACCCTGCACCCGTCCACACAACGAAGCTATTTAGTTCGACATACAGGTCTCTTTAGTTCGATTTCTGTACTCCTCCCCGACGAGGGGAGTAGCGCTAAATTCGACATGGCCATGTCGAATTAGGGTAGGTGTGGATGGAATTTGACACTAATAGCTCCGGGAGATATCCCACAGTGCACCACTCTGTTGATGCTCTGGACAGCAGTCCGAGCTCGGATGCTCTGACCAGCCACACAGGAAAAGCCCCGTGAAAATTTGAATTCCTTTTCCTGTCTGGCCAGTTTGAATCTCATTTCCTGTTTGGACATCGTGGCGAGCTCAGCAGCACTGGCAGCGATGCAGAGCTCTCCAGCAGAGGTGTCCGTGCAATCTCTGAATAGAAAGAGGGCCCCAGCATGGACTGACCGGGAAGTCTTGGATCTGATCGCTGTGTGGGGTGATGAGTCTGTGCTTTCGGAGCTGCGCTCCAAAAAACGGAATGCAAAGACCTACGAGAAGGTCTCCAAAGCCATGGCAGACAGAGGATACAGCCGGGATGCAACGCAGTGCCACGTGAAAATCAAGGACCTGAGACAAGGCTACCAGAAGACCAAAGCGGCAAACGGATGCTCCGGATCCCAGCCCCAGACATGCCGCTTCTACAAGGCGCTGCATTCCATTCTAGGTGCGGCCGCCACCAATACCCCACCAGTGACCGTGGACTCTGAGGATGGGATAGTGTCGACGGCCGGTTCCTCTGAGATGTTCGCGGACGGGGAAGATGAGGAAAGCCAGGAGAAAAGCCGTGAAACGGTTGTCTGCTACTTTCACGGTGGGAGGGGTGAGGCTGTACCCAGAACCACCTGCGACAATGATTTTTGCCCCATCAGGCACTGGTACCTCAACCCAGAATTCCAAGGGGTGGAGGAGACTGCAGGAACTATGGGATAGCTACGGGATAGCTACCCACAGTGCAACGCTCCGGAAATCGACGCTAGCCTCGGACCATGGACGCACACCGCCGAATTAATGTGCATAGTGTGGCCGCGTGCACTCGACTTTATACAATCTGTTTTACAAAACCGGTTTCTGTAAAATCGGAATAATCCTGTAGTGTAGACGTACCCCAATTCTCTCCAGATTGTCTACAGAGGACAGAGTGAAAATCCCCTCAAAAGGGGAAAAAGACAGGTGTGGGTACATGCCTTTAAAACCTCAGCATAGAAGATGGTCAAGGATTGAGACAAAGGGGCATGCTTTCTGAGCAAGAGAGAACCTTCAGATGCTGCAGGGTTAAGGAGAATCAGTGACCTAGAAGAGAAGCCTGAGCTGGAGGAGTGAGGTCCAGGAAAGGGGACTGGGGATCCTAAAGGACACTGCCAAAAGAACCCTCAAGAGTGGTGAGGAAACTGAGGCAGGGAATGGTGTACAGGTGTTCATTGTTTTGACTACAGGTATCTCTCTTGTGCCATCTAAAAGAGAAGAGTGTTTGTTTTGTGGAAACCCCCCTGCAAAGGCTGAGCCTTTTTTGCTTCAACTATCATGTATCCCTGAAGGGTTAAACTATAAATCACAGTATCCATGAGGGTGGAGCTCTGAGGAAGATGTGCTTAAGCTAATGGTGGGGTCTCGTGGAGGGATGGGGGAGTTCAGCACTGGTCTAAGGCTTAAGGCAGCTGGACCACAGGGTCTCCTGAGAAGGGGTACAAGACAGAGTTTGTGCACCCAGAAAGTATGCAAAGGAGCTGGAGCCTGCTCTGGCCGAGGAAAGCTTAAAAGTACATGAATCCTGCATCTGGATCCAAGCACAGCAGCCTGGTGAGTGTCTAACAAGTGGGAGCTCAGCCAGGTCTGTGACAAAAGAATAAAAGGTGACTTTGAACCGTGGACTCTTTGAAGGGAAGAAAACACAGCAAAAGAAAAATATTCCCCCCCCCAACTTGTTACAAAAAAGTAATCAGAAAATTGAGCTACATCTAATCTTGTAACTTCTATGGCTCTTGTGTATTGCCATAGCAAGTAACCATAGTCACCAATTTAACCTTTACCTGTGCAGCATGGAGAACAGAATCAAGAACCTGATCCTCAAATTCGTAACAGCTAAGCTAGGAGTATCTTCATTCGTCATCACCAATATATTCTCTCTTAAGCTGATCCTGAATAAAATATGGCAAATCATTTAAAGCCACATCTGTATAGGCCAGATTGCTAAAGGTTTGAAAGATGTTTGGATATGGTGTTACAATACATGGTATTTGTCCCTTTCATGCACACAGTTGTTGAAAGTTGTGCAGTTACCTATCCGGAGTAAATCTTTAAGCCAAAGCTATTTTGGCTGTTCTTCAAAAAACAAAACAAAACAAAAAACTCCTATACACTTCTCTTTGAAAAACAAGATATAACCAGTAGGTTTTATTTCTGTTGCACCAGTAATATTAGAATGTAAAGCATTTTTAAACAAGAAAACTCTTTGTTTGAACAGAACAGCAGGAAAAAAGGAGGTTAATTTTCTTTCTGCTTTCTTTAAGTCTGGAGAACTTCCCAAGATTTCCTTACAAAGAGGAATGTAATGAGAACTGAGATGTGTGGGGGAATTTTAAATATTGAAGAATCAATGGATAAATAAGGGAAGGGAAGGACACCACTGTGCTGACAGAAGTCCGGTTTAAATGACTGAAGAGAAATTCTTGTGTTTGTCTTATGATGGTGTGAAGATTAATTTTCTGGACAGTTAGGCCTGCAGCTGCTGTTCAGTTCAGCACTTCACAATATCAAGTAGCAAGTTTCCAGATTTAAAATTCATTGGTGCACGCTTCCTGGAAGGAGGGTGAAATCAGTCCATATAATGTCCAGAAGCCTAGCTGATTTAGATCTCTGCCAGAGCAATGTGTGACTTTTTGGAAGAGTTCTTGTGCTGGTGGTCACCTTTACTAGCAACACTAATAAATCATACTTTTCAGGGCTTCAGATCACGGCTGATAAATTTAGCTAGCAACGTTTTTATAGCAAAAATATTCTTAGAGCATAACTTTGCCTTTCTATAGGCTTTTACGAACTGCTGGAATTAGCAGTAAGAAAGAATGGTATCTGCTACGAGAGCTGCTGAGATTGACCACTTTTCATTTATCTTATGTTTCTGGAGTGATTTTAGTACAGGTGAAAGGTCCTGCTTCATCACCCAAGAGGACAAAGTCCCTTATTTAGCCACAGAACTGTTACAGCGGTGGTAGCAACAGACTTCTACTCATACCACCCATCCCAGACAATGTGCCTCCCGCATGAGGGACCACCACTAGGGGAGGGAAAATGTAGTTGCCTCTGCTAAGAGAGTCTTTTGTGATAGTATTGTTTGTGATATGGATAGGGTCACTGTGAGTGGTTCCATTCACTGCCATAGCACCCCCAGATGTCAGAGCATGGCATTGCAGGGGTGTTCACCTCTAGCATCTCCTATTGACCACTTCTTTGGCCCTGCCATGGCCGGTTTCTGTCTACATCTTCCATGGCCAAGCCCTCCAGCCAGGTTGCCTCTTTCCAGTTCTGTCCCCTTCTGAGTAACAAGAGTCCCACTAAAGAATCCACACCAACATCCAAACAGAAGATCCTTCTGCCCCTCTCAGGAAACATTGAAGTTTACTGCTCTTCACTCTCCGCTTCCAGGGACTACAGATTTCCTTCTTCACTTCCTTGGCTGTGCACTGCCATCTATGGCACTTTTCCTGGAGCAGGAGGCCCTTCTTCCTAGCAGGTTTCCCCACTGCCTCACCTGCTCAGAGATTCTGGCAGCTTTTTCCAGAGACCTCCTTGCTCCTTCCAGGCCCTGTGTCAAGGCTTCCCACAGGAGCCTGACCTGCTCCCTGTAGTTCTCTTCAGCCTGGCTTCACAAGGCCTTTCCCAGAGAGAGGGAGGGAATGCCCCATGCTTCTCATTCCTGGGTCTACTCCTTACTGAGTTCTCCCTGACCTTTCAGAACAGGGCTCATTAATTGTAATTGGGTAACTGTAACATTTTTGGGGATCACTCGGACTAACACAAGGTTCTGTCACTGCCTGTCCTGTGACCTCGGGTGCCTTTATGCTGTGCTGCTATGGGTCAAAGCCCTGACACCAGTAGCCAGCCTATAAGCATAAAGGTCCTGAGTCTCCCCAAACCCATCTACCCCAAGTATTTAACTACTATACACTTTTCCCCTTTGGTTTGTGACCTCCCAAAGGAGTGAAACCTGCCCCCAGTTATCAGTTCACTTGGGCACATGCACACTTCACACACAGTTTGCACTATAGCGACCTGCCTGGGGTAATAATAAAGAAAAGGTTTATTTAATAGAAAAATCAGATTCAGAGAGGAAATAGTAAGTTACACAAAAAATAAACATTAAGACAAATTTTCAGGCTTTACACTTCTATATAAGTTAAATTCCCTTTTCTAATATGTTACCTATTGCCTCTGAAGAGTTTCTCCGCATACCCCCATCACAGAAGGGCTTCAGCGTTTCACAGACAGCACCCTGCCTAGATACTGCCTCTCAGCTTCTGGATGTCCTTCACGTTAAACCCCTTCTCTTCTAAGGGTTTGCATTTTTTTTCTTTCTCTGAAACTATAGTGATTCATGGTGGGGGAAATTCTTTCCTCTTCATATTTCAAGACAAGGGTTTTCTTTTCAGTTTCAAGTTGATTCAGTGTTTTCCCATTAATTCTAGTGGTCCACCATTATCTCCTTCTGGCTGGACAATGGATAGGTATTTGAAGTTAGTCTCATGTAAACAACTGGCTTGGGAGTTCCTCTCTCCATGCAGTGAAGTGCACTTGAAATTATAATACCAGTTGTGAGCATACTAGTCTATGTACACAAACACATCATTCATAACCACAGTCTGTGTACATATCTCATAATGACCATAACATTCAGACCATTACAAACTTTCACAAAAGCCCTTACTTGATACACTTTCATAGTACAAGAACATTGTATACAATCAGTTGAGTCAGCTGTTACTCTTTGGGTTTCAGACCCCCTGTTCTGCCCTGGGGTTGTCTGGATCCTGATTGACACAGACACCCAATCAGGATCAGCTGGGGAGGCTAACTGTTTGTGACATACCAGGGTACAAGGCAGACTAATTAATGTTATGCCTGCCCTCTATCTTGGAATGCCCTTTACACTGCTTTGCTGCTGTAGCCTCCAGCCTGGACTGCTCACAAACAGCCTCCAGCATGTAAGTCACTCCCAGCTCTGTCTCTTACCAGCTTGGGTTGTACTTCAGGGTGACCCCAATACACCCCAGTCTCAGATTTTCCTCCAGATATGTATATCCTGTACTGCCCGGCCCTCTCCTGGACAATAAAAGTGTCTATAAAGTCCATTATTTCTTTAATAAAATAATATGCACACAACTTTCCACCCCAAATGGAGATTCCCAAATACTTCAATTTAAACAACCTGGATTAGATGAAACAAAAGTTTAACTACAAAGAGATTTTAAGTGAGTACATGTAATGATGCAAAAGTCAGAAATGGTTACAAGAAAATAAAGTTAAAACATTATTGATGCTTAACTTAACAAAGTGTATCAGATTCAAGCAAAGTTTTTGCGTTCAGTGGTCTTATTGACCAAAATCTCTAGGTCAGGATCCCTTCCCCAAAAACGAATGAAGGCTTCTTCTGTTGTTTCAGGTCCAGAGAATTAATAGGCAGGGAGAAAGGTGGGTGTCTTGGGTGTTCTCCCCTCCTTTTTATAGTTTCAGTCCTCCTTTTGAAAAATACTTCCTGCTGGGTACAAGTCTATGTGGTAGGCTGTTCCCTGCTACTTTTTACTCACTTGTTTGAGCTTCATTTGTCTCCCCTTCCTGCATGATGACTCTGTTTATTGATTAGATGCAAATTAAGCAGAGCACACATTCCTTTGTTTGAGATAGACTTGTTTGCCAACTTCTGTTTGGATCATGTGTTAATAACACCATAGAGTGGAAGCTTATAACTTCACATACAGTGTTGCCCCACACATTATATTTTATCAGGACAATATTGACCAGCAAATTAGGAGTTTGCAAATGATACACTTTGTACAAAGATTATTACAGTGGTGTGTAGGGTGAGGACCCAGGGGTACATTCTGTCACTCTGCTACTGAACAGACAAGGCTGAGACTGACTCTCTTTAAAGGGCCAACTATCCTGTGACAGTCATCAATGCACAAGGGGTGGGGAGGGTGCACGGGGCTCTTTACAGTTGTGGCTGGGATCCCTTCCTTCCCCATGTAGCCAGCCCAGAAAACCCAAATACTCCATTGCAGCTGTCCAAACACTCCCCAGTTTCTACCCACTTACAAGTATCCTGACTCCCCATACTGTCTCAGCTACAATCATTCTCCCCAATCCACATTGACAAGCAAGTGATGGCTGCTCATGTACCCCATCCCAGCTGTCAAAACTCACTCTGACATGCCCCACCAACATCAAGCACCCTTCTCCAGTTTCCCCAAACCCTTTCTGATTTCTCCCCAAACACCCCAGCAAACTTCCCACTTAAACCTGTCCCAAACCCTACCTACCAAATGAGATGCCCTCTCACTCCCTTCCAACCTTCCTGCTTTGCCTCCCTAACTCTGACTTCTGTCCCAAGTGCCCTCTTTCCCATCAAGTTCCCTCTCATGAGAAGCAGCCCGACCACCCCCAGCTTCCTAAAACTACTCCAGTTCCCACTGACAAGCACTCAATGCACTCCATTCCTCTTGTATCCCATTTCCAACTGCCTAAACTCTTGGATTACCCCCAAATGTCCCATCCACACACCACAGTTGTGAAAACCTTCTGCTAAACCCCAAAGTACTTTATTCTATATCCCCTGACCATAACCCTTGTATGTAACCTCCCTCTTTTCCATCCACCCACAAAACTGTTCCAACCTTTTTTCCTGATGCCTAAATCCTCAACAGCTAAAAACCAGAAGCTATTAACAATATTGTTTATATACCATATGTTCCTCTTGCTGAACTTGTGTAAATGAATTATTGTAACACAGTTTTCAATTGTTATCAACATTCTATTTGATAAAGTGTTGATTGACTGATTTAGCAACACTCCTCACAAATAACAAGATACTGTACAATATGATAAATGCAGATAACTTTTCCTGCAAATGAAATATAAACACTTTGAAAGCAACCATTCTATTCTTGCAACACTTCCCAACATATCTGAAGAGTGAGAGAATAACTTATTCTGTTGAACAAAAGGGAGAATTTAGGGAACGAGTGTAATCATCCAAGTTGGAATTTGCAGGACAATGTTGCTATCACCTCCATTTTTCTGAGAAACACCATGAGATCTTTAATGTCTCATCTGCAGTGAAAAAGACAGAAGCCCTTGATATTGCATAGTTGTGTCTTTTTCTTTAAAAATGAGATTATGTTCAGTGTATGTGTATCCTTGTATTATTGTTGCCATAGTAAATATCAGTGTTTTTGTGAATATTGTCAAATACAATCGAGTATAAGGCAGCATTCTATTTTCCTCCCGAGTTGAGCTTATACAATAGTTAGAACTATTTATTAAAATGTTAGATTGATCTAGAGGGTTTAATGACTCATTTACTGGGCGGGGGGAGAGAGAAAAAAGAATCAGAACTTGAGACAAAACTTTTATTAAAGGGCAATGGTTAAAAACCCAAAGAATAAGATTATGGTCTTCATCCTTTTCCCACTGAAGCAAATGGCAAAACATCAGTTGACTTTCAAGTGAAATTAAGATAAAGTTCTGTAGCTCCAAATGCTGTGCTTAACTTACATTTAGCATCAATGTTTAAGGTTTTAAAGTAGCACATTATACACCAGTATTTATTAACTTAATCAATGGCTGGACTGTGAGTTGGATTATGTACTCACACAGGTGCATAAAGGAGAATACATTTCCCTCTCATGCAGGGGCGGCTCTATATTTTTTGCTGCCCTAAGCACGGCAGTCAGGCAGTCTGCAGTGGTGTTTCTGCAGGAGGTCCGCTGGTCACGCAGATTTGGCAGCAGCTCTGCGGGTGATCTGCCAGTCCTGCGCCTTCAGCGTACCCGCCGCCGAATTCCCGCTGAAACCGCAGGACCGGCGGCCCTCCCACAGAAGCGCCGCCAAAGGCTGCCTGACTGCCCTCGGTTTGCCACCTCAGGCACGCGCTTGCTGCGCTGGTGCCTGGAGCTGCCCCTGCTCTCATGCCCTTGGACAGACTACATTGGCCTGGGCACACAGGCATTAACAAGCACAGTATTCCTGTTATTCACCCTCCCCTCTCAGTTGTTAGGCCTAATGACTTTTGACTCAGCAGATTGTATAAATTTTGGTGATCAAAGTCTCTGAGACCATAGGTGCAGGAACTAAGGGTGCGGGGGGTGCTGCAGCAGCCCCTGGAATCCCAGTTGCCAGCCCAGCACCTGGCATTCTGGCTGCCATTCCGCATGCCCAGAGTCCCGGCTGCTGGCCCCGTGCACCCGGCCTCAGCTCTGGGGGGGTAGGGGTGGATAGGGATAAGGGGACTGGCTTTCAGCACCCCCACTATTAAAAATGTTCTGGTGTCACTGACTGAGGCACAGGTGAACTCAACCTAAGCTTTTGGGAACTCTCTGAGTTTCAACTCAGTGTGTTTCTGTGAGGACTGCCCTGTTTAGATTTAGTTTGTTTTTCTTTATTTGTTTATGTATAAATGTGAAAATAATGTATTTGGATGATAAAGTAGCCATGTTACATTGTAGAAATTAAGTTGTGGTTTTGATTAATTATTAGTTAATTAATTAATTAATATTATATTGTTTCTTTATCATATGATTTCATAAAGTTGGTACTCAAGAATTAATTCCTTTTTGGGACTTGAATGTGGGGAGATTGACCCTGAGCAATCCTTGTTGAAAATCCTTATAGACCAAATTCTGGATCTCCAGGTGCTTTTCTATGAAAATTGGGGGTTAAGCACTGGAGAAGGGCAATGAAGTAAACTCTAGCCCACCCAAAGGTTACACTTGCTTCTGATGATGAGTTTGGAGGGGTTGTGGGGGTTGTTTGAAGGCCAGAAGAGGAGGTTCAGGAAAGATTTCTTTCAGGGTGGGTTTCCCTTTGCGCATGGTTGTAGTTAGTTGATGATACCTGTTATGATTCCAGTGTGGATGATTCCAGTGTGGAATGCTAGGTGACAACTAGGGGTGTGCAGTGCGGAGAGTGCGGGTATTTTTGTATTGAAGTAGGTTCTCTCAGGATATTTGTGTGCCCTGTTCTACTTCATGATCTATTTCTCTGGTGCAGTGTCCTAATTTGGTGAAAGCGGTTTTGTGTGTGTTGAGGTATGTATCCCAGTCTTGCTCCTCAGAGCCTGTTCTGTGGTATCTGAGTGCCTGGCTATAGATAACAGATTTATGGGCATGTTTGGGGTGGTTACTGACTCAATGAAGGTAGGTGTGGTGATCCATGGGTTTCTTGTATGTAGTTGTCTGTAGGGTTCCATTAATGGACCACTTCACCTTGAATAGTCCCTTGAAATACATGTTAATAATTTATGCAAAAAAATCTGTTCCACCTTCTATTTAGCTGTGACATTCTGAGTAAGTTTCCCAGACCTAAATAAGAGCTCTGTGTAAGCTCGAAAGCTTGTCTCTCACACCAACCAGAAGTTGGCTGAATAAAAGATACTACCTCACCCACCTTGTCTCTCTAATATTCTGGGACTGACACAACTACAACAACACTGCATACAGGAAAGAAATTGTCAGACACAACACAAGTCACTGGCAATCAGAAAAAAAAAATCAGGATTGATATATACTGGCTGATGATATAAAAAACACAGATGAAATCCTCCTGACTAGCAACAAAGTTAAGCAGCTAATGTAATTACTTGACAAGTTTTGAAGTTTCTTTTGAAAATCTTGTGCATGGTCAGATTTACTAAAATTTTGTGAAATTAATTAAGCACTCTCTCAGGAACTCATTCAATTAATCCTTTTATTTTAGCAGGCTAAATATAGCAAGAACAAAATGTAATGAAATAAATGGTTTGTTTATATCCTGTTCATGCCAATCAAACATATTACAAATCCACAGTAATGAGATACTATGACTCCTAACTACCAAGGCTAACTTTATCTTAGGGTATGTCTACACTGCCAGAGTTACAGCGCCGGCCGTTACAGCGCTGCTCAGAGAGCGCTGAAGGGAAACTGCTGTTTGTGTTCACACTGTCAGCTGCCTGCGCAATAGCATATTCACACTTACGGCACTTGCAGCGATATTCGGAGCAGTGCACTCTGGGCAGCTATCCCACAGAGCATCTCTTCCTCTTCTGCCGCTAAGAGTTGTGGGAAGGCTGAGGGAGTCGCGAGACATCCTGGGTCCTGTCCCAATGCCCTGTGATGCATTGTTTCAAATCCCAGCAAACCTTGTACTTCCATCCGCATTTGGGGCCATCTTTCAACGGTTTGTGTAGTGCGCACTTTGCCTCTTCGGGCTGCAGGAATGGATCCTGGACTGTTGACCAACATGCTGCTCACTCTCACTAACACGTCACGAGTGGCAGTGGAGTTATTCTTTAAACTATAAAGGCAAGAGGAGTTTGACATTGAGCTTGCCACTCATAGTAGCTACAACACAAGATTGCTTGTGTCATTCATGGAGATGCTGACCACAGTGGAATGCTGCTTTTGGGATCACATCATCATGCATGTTTCAGAGTAGCAGCCGTGTTAGTCTGTACCCGTAAAAAGAACAGGAGTACTTGTGGCACCTTAAAGACTAACAAATTTATTTTAGCATGAGCTTTTGTGAGCTACAGCTCACTTCTTCGGATGCATAGAATGGAACACACAGACAGGAGATATTTATACGTACAGAGAACATGAAAAGGTGGAAGTATGCATAACAACAGGAAAAGTCTAATCAATTGAGATGATCATGCATGTCTGGGATGATGAGCAGTGGCTGCAGAACTTTCGGATGAGGAAAGCCACATTCATGGGACTGTGTGATGAGCTCGTCCCAGCCCTGCAGGGCAAGGACATGAGAACGAGAGTTGCCCTGTTGTTGGAGAAGTGCATGATCTCAGTGTCCCACCGCTCCTTCAATTCTTGTTTGCGGTCATGGAGTGCATCATGACATCACGCAGAAAGTCCTCTTTAGTTCTTCGTGGCCACTTTATAATTCTGCGCTGCTGTTCAGTCGGCGATAACAAAGAGGGAGGCTGGGCTCCCAAGGTTATATCTGTGAAGCCAAAATGCAACATTTTACAGAAGCAGTATTGTTTGCAACACAGAGACCACTGACACAGTGATTTAAAACACAGCCACTATTCACATACCTGTCCCTAATTGGCTGACCCCAGGCAAGCACACATGAGCCACAAGACCCCCAAAATGGTGAGTAACCACATGGGTGGGGGAAATCTGTCTTCCCGGACCCTACTGTATACTGAGCACGTGGCTCTTGGGGAGAGCCAGCACTGTAGGGGGTGGGGGGAGCTTATAATCATTTCTATCCCCACATTTTCCACAGGCTGTGTTCATTATGGAAGATATCTTGCTGTTGAGAGTGAGCAGGGAATCAAGGGAGGGTCTTCTCCAACACTGTGGCTTCTGCCCTGGTCCTTATGCGGCTCACCTGTGTGCAGCATTGGTCTCCCTCCCCGCCCCGTGATGGCAGAGTGGCGAGGGAAAGTTACCCTTAATAGGGCAAGAAACAAAGCAGCTCTGCCAAAGAACCTGCAGCAGCAGATTGCCCAGTATCTCCATGAGAGTTTCCTGGAGATCGCTGAGGTAGATTCCTGTGAAGTGAGGGAATCAATCAACACCCTGTTCCGCTGCTCAGACTAGGCATGTGGTGGTACGCGCATCATACAGACACAAGCCTGCTTTCTGCAACCCTTCTGCCCCCAACAACTCGCTTCAGCGGTTCCCAAAATCAAAGCCACTTACCAGGGGCCTCCTCTCCTGTTTGCGCTTTGCCAAACTCCGACTGCTGTGACTGGTTAGCATCCTCCAGGGTAGAGAAGAGCTCCTGGCTGCATGCATCTCTGGCCTCCGAGTCATCCTCTGCCTCTGGGTCCCCCCTCCACATCCTCGTCCAAGATTTCCTCCTTCTAGCTCGGTCCACTCTTGACTGGCATGCGAGCCAGCAAAGCATCCACAGTGGCCTTCACAGTGGAGGTGGGGTCATCACCGAGTCATCAGTTTGAACTCTACTGTCCTGCCCTCAGGTGCGAACAGGCATTGTGGAACCCCTCCTGGAGGCCACTTGCTGTGCTGTAATTGACCAGGGTATCTACACTGGGGCAAGCTCATCACACAGTCCCATGAATGTGGCTTTCCTCATCCGAAAGTTCTGCAGCCAATGCTTGTCATTCCAGACTTGCATCACAATGTGATCCCACCACTCAGTGCTTGTTTCCCGAGCCCAAAAGCGGTGTTCCATTGTGGTCAGCACCTCCGTGGAGGTGGATTGTTTAGAGTGCTGGGAGAGCTCTCTCCCAGCACTATGCCGTGACTACACAAGCCATGTTAAAGCCACGGCAGCGCTTTAACATTGCCAGTGAAGACATGCCTTATCACAGCCCTCCCTGTCCCCCTATCCCCAGTTGCTTTCCTCCCGCCCCCTTCCTTTCCTCCATAGGACTGGAGAGGTATTACTGGGCCACTTCACTTTGAATGGTCCCTTGTAATATGTGTTAATTACTTATGCTAAATAATCTGTTCAGACCTTGTATTTAGCTGTGACACTCTGAGTACACTCCCCAGGCCTGAAGAAGAGCTCTGTGTAAGGGCACACTTTAATGTGGCTTGAGTAGTCGCAGTAGAGCCAGCGCTATAAAAAACCCACCTCTATGAGGGGAATAGCTACCAACACTGGTGCACTGTCTACACTGGCACTTTACAGCACTGAAACTTGCAGCGCTTGGGGTGTGCTTTTTCACACCCCTGAGCGAGAAAGTTGAAGCGCTGTAAAGTGGCAGTGTAGACAAGGCCTTAAAAAGCTACGTTTCTCTAGAAGGTTTCTTTTTTTTTTCTTCAAATATCTGAAATTCTGGCACAGAACAAATACCCAGTAGTTGCCAGTCACTTAGCAATCAATTTTGAAAATCACATTAAATAAATAATGACAATTAGGTGGAATGCAGCCCAGACAGGATTAAAGAAATAAGTTTGTGAAAAGTTTTTAAAAAAACAGACTTGATATATATTTGGTTCTACTTGTAATGTTTCATAAGCACTCAGGAGTCAGGTTGGTTAGACAGAAGCTTTATTGAAAAGTGCACTAACTTTCAGTTCATTTTGAGTTTTCTTAGGCTTCTGTGACTATTTAGCTGACATTGGGCATGCTCAGAGGCTTAACAAAGTTTTTAGCACAGTCAGTCTCTAGCTAATTCTAACTCAACTTATTTGCATAATCGCTGCGGAAGTAATAATGTGATACCTATCAGCAAAGTACTGAAACCTTCAAAATGGATGAAAAAAGTACATGCACCAGAATTCTTTCTGCAAGGAAATTAACATGTCTTTCACAGCAAGACACAAGCAAAGCTAGACACAGCATCAAAACAGGCTTCTGGACTTTTACTTTGATACTTTTATTACCAGTGCCATTTCATGAAATATCAGGTTTTCTAGCAAATCTAACCTCTTTATAGGTAGGGCACCAATCATTACAGTATATAGGTACTGCAAATAGAAAAAATGGGAGGTATGAAGGTGGGCTACGTTCTTGCTGTCCTGATAATTTGCTGCTTAAACATTTTAAGATTTTCTTCAATGAAAACAAAACAAAATTCCGGATCAAAATATCCTCTAGAAAAAAAATCATATAGTCTATTAAAGAGCAAGACATTTTTCAGCAAAATGTTTTGTGGCATTTGAGTACCGGCTATCTGATCTCATTTGACCCCGGCCATACACACATGCTCTCACTTCCCCCTGAGGTAAACTCAGGGTTGTGGTGGAGAATAGCAGGAATGGTGGGCTTTTAATTGACTTCTGCGTTCATCATTTATCCTGCCTTGCGTAATTGTTTTCACTTTTCTGAGGACTTGTGAGACTCTGCTAAGTGGTGCAAATTTCCTGGCAAAGCAGCCAGTAAGTAGCTTATTTATAGCACAAATGGCAAGGTAAGAGAGGAACCCTATGTTTCTTCGTATTTTGTATATGTCTAAGACCAAATCCTCCAATCGGCTCTACAGGCTGATGCCACGTCTGCATTGTGGCATCCAGCCTGGCAGCCAGAAGGAATGCTAATTTCTGCCAAGACGATAGATCTGGTTGGTTAAGAGAGGTTTGAAATAACACCGTTTAACTGTAAACTCTGGCAGCAACAACCTCAAGAGGATCAGGGTCCAGTGGTCTTGACTGTCATACAGGAAGTGCCATGTTCTAATCTTAGCTGTGTGGCTTGGGACAAATTGCTTAACCCCACTGTCTCCTCATATGAAATAAAGGAATTTTAATTTATTTGTATATCACCTATTGTTCCAGCAAATAGCTCTCCAGTCTCAAAAAATTACCAGTGAGCCATCTGTAAAATGGAAAAATAATACTCCTTTCTCCTACCCTTTGTTTAGTCTAAATAGACTGAAGTCTCCAGGGAAGAGACACAGCGTGTATGTTGTAAAGTATGTGGGCCCATAGTCAAGTGGATCTGGGATTACTTAACTGTTCAACTCAAAATAAAATTAGTTTGATAGAAATGTTAAAGCAGTTTTGTGTCTTTACACTAGAGGGTGCTGAGGTAAGCTATGGACTTGCATCGAGGTGGGGCTCTCAGAGACATTTCCTTAATTTCTTGCCTAGTAACAGTCATGAGTTAATATGAGTGAGAATGGCTGACAAGTTGCTAATTATTTTTAAATAAATGAATTGTGGGCCCCAAGTCCATCACCCGGAGTAGAAGCCTGTTGCCAATCTCTCCAGCAGGAGCCCTACACGTTTCCTGGTTTTGGTATTCTTGGAAGAGCCCCAGTCTTTGGTCACCACAGTGGATCTTGCAAGACTGAAATTTTCCATTATGACTGAAGACCTAGAGACTGCCAAAGCATAGGAGGCAAGTTATATGGGCCTGTGGTGCCTGTGCTCCACCAATATTCAGGAATGTGGCCCTGACTCCACCACTGTTTGGGCTTATATTTTTGAGCTGTCCCGTCCATAAGATGGACCAGGGCAACCTCCCCGTGCTTCAGGGGGACGTGGGGTCCAGGGCGGCTTGAGAGGTTATCAGGGGGCCTGGCACTGGCAGCAGCGAGTGACTCGAACCCAGCCTGCCCCGCCTTTTCCCGTCCCACCACCCAGGGCCAGCTTTAACAAGTGCGGGGCCTGATCCGTACTCACCCAGCGGCACTCCGGGTGTTTTCAGTGGCACTTTGGCAGCGGTCCTTCGCTTGCTCTGGATCTTCCATGGCACCCAAGGACCCACTGCCGAAATGCTGCCGAAGAGCCGGAGCGAGTGAAGGGCCCGCTGCCGAAGACCCCTGGAGCGCCGCCGGATGAGTAAAAATTAAAAAGGCACCGGCGCGGGGCCCAAATCAGGGGAATTGGGCAAATCGGCCTAAAGCCGGCCCGGCCGCCTCCACTCCACCCCTTCCCCTAAAGCCTCCACCCTGCCTCTTTCCAGCTTCTGCCCCCTCCCCTGAGCAACACCGGGATCCAGCGGTGTGGAGTGCAGCGCAACGGGCTGGGGCTGGGTTGCTTGCTGCTGCTGGTGCCAGGCCCCCCACTAACCTCCCAGGCCACCCTGGACCCCACATCCCCCTGAACCGTGGGGCCCCCAAAAACACAGGGCCTGGGGTGGTTACCCTAGTCTGTCCTATGGATGGGATGGCTCTGCTTGGACCCATTCTGGGCATCACCAAAAATTATATAAACCTGATGCCCATGTGCCAAAGCCTTAGGCCACAACAATCATATCTAGCATGCAGGGACCATCTAACTAGCCTTTGAAGATACAACGGTGGCCCCTAAGGTGAAGTGAATGGGATACTGACCCCTATAAAAATTAACGCCATGAAAATTAAATGTGTCTCTCTTGAGACATTAGCAACACCAGACGCTCCATGCCCCTGGTCCAAGCCATCCAGAGAAGACGAGGTGAAAGACCTACGCCTTTGGCCATGCCATCCTGACCATTCTGCAACCACATGAGGCCACACACACACACCAGGTGCCTAATCTTGTTCACAGCAAGTTTACATAACATAGTACTTGAAATATTAGAGGCTTCTAACACCTTATCCACACTAGCTCACTTACATTTTCTATCACTGTTGCCGCTCCACCATTGGCAGAAGTTTTAGCAGTAAATTTTAACAAGAATTTCTTAGGCCATGTCTACACTACAAAATTTTGCTGAAGCAATTACGTTGGCATATGGCCCCCAAAGTTAGCATATTGTTTTGTGCAGGCATACCTGGCTCCTTACATCAGCACTGCACGTACTCACCAGAAGTGCTTTTGTGGGTGCACCAGGGGTAGGTATCCCACTGTGCAACCCGCCACTGTTCAGTCTTTTGGGTAGTTTTGACAATGCATGGTGGCGCGGAAATGAGTCACAAAGAGGTGATTAGGAGCAAGGGATCAACTTCCCATGATGCAATGCTATCCATCCCATAATATCATCTATAGCCCATAATTTTCTAGACATAGAGACACTGTTCTTTGACTGACCAAGGAAGTAGCAGTCTTCTATGATGGCCAGATACATTGGAATTGGAAAAGCTACAGAAAATGGCAACAAAGATGACTAGGGGTATGGAACAGCTTCCATATGAAGAGAGAATAATAAAACTGGGACTTTTCAGCTTGGAAGAGACAACTAAGCGGGGGGATCTGATAGAGGTCTATAAAATCATGACTGGTGTGGAGAAAGTGAATAAGGAAGTGTTACTTACTGCTTCTCATAACACAAGAACTAGGGGTTATCAAATGAAATTAATAGGCAGCAAGTTTAAAACAAACAAAAGGAAGTATTTCTTCACACAGCCCACAGTCAAGCTGTAGAACTCTTTGCCAGAGGATGTTGTGAAAGCCAAGACTGTTGCACTGCTCAAAAAAGAACTAGGTAAGTTCATGGAGGATACTCCATCAATGGCTGTTAGCCAGGATGGGTAGGGATGCAAAACCATGCTCTGAAGTGGCCCTAGACTGTTTGCCAGAAGCTGGAATAGGCGACGGGATGGATCACTTGATCATTACCTGTTCTGTTCATTCCCTCTGAGGCACCTGGCACTGGCCACTATCAGAAGACAGGATACTGGGCTAGGTGGACCATAGGTCTGACTCAGAATGGCTGTTCTTATGTTTTTATCTCCAGACAAAAGGATAATAGGAGCTAGTGAGGGCCAAATTCATAGGAAAGGCTAAATTGATGCAAGACTTTCCCTTCCACCCCCGGCCCTTACTATGCAGATTACCATCAACCCTAGCCCCTTGAGACTTACAGCCACTTAGCAACTGTAACTCTCACTACACATTCAGTACCTTTACGCCGATTGACTGTCTAGAGTTGCTTTCTATGATGTTCATCTTGGTGTGTGTTTAATTTTCTCTATGTCTGTAAAATTCCCAGTTAAGACTTTAGTTTGTCTTAAAGCGAAGAACTATTGGCTGAGTGCACAAAAGAGTTAAGTGCTGAGATGCTGAACATCATTGTGCCTAACTTTTAGGCATGTAAGAAAACACTGATTCACAAAGCCTGAGTTAAGCACATAGGTGCTTTTGACTGCAATTCACAAAAGACAGTATGCTAGGCAGGAAGCCACCTAAACTGTCCAGGAGATGCTGACCAGAGGGGTGTGTGCTAAGCCTGCCTCTCTATAGTGATAGTTGCTTATCTCTGCTAGAGATTTTTCACTGTGAACCCTCTCCTGGAGCCAGGCGCTTATGCTGTTTTAGCAAAAAGCCAAGGGCAGGGAAGGGAGGCAAGGACCTCTCAACTTTTAGCCCAGTGGTTAGGGTATTCAGCTGGGATGTGGGAGAATTCCAGTTCAAGTCTCTCTTTCCTTGACAGGGAGAAGGGTTTTAAAATGGGACCTGCCCTGCACCAGGGCCCCGCGCCTTAGGCGCCTTTTTAATTTTTTATTTACTCACCCGCTGGTAGTCCGCTCCGGGGTTTCGGCGGCATTTCAGCGGCGGCATTCTTCAGTGCCACGGAAGACCCGGAGCAGACTCCCCGCCGCCAAAGTGCTGCCAAAGCCCCGGACCGCCGCCAGGTATTCGAATTGGGCCCCACAGTTAATAAAGCCGGCCCTGCCTACATGGACACTTATTCTGGAATAAGAGTGTCTTGGAAAAAAAGAGGGCACAAAAGAAGTCTTCTTGAAGTAGTATATGCTTAACTGTACGTTTTACAAGGTTTATAAATAAGACAGCAACACCTAACCTATCACTAATCAAGACTAATGCTGATGGGCATTGTTACATTGGCTGTGCTTTGTAAGCAAATAACCCAATCAACATGCATCACACGTGGGTTTGTATTAAAATTGTTCTTTATTGTAAACAAGGTATAAAGTACGACATAAGAAGTATTGTGCAAAATTTTAAAGTAGTCATAAAAGATTATCTAGCACACTATTATCCAACTGTTTAGTTGTCTATATTTGTGTATTCAACATAGTAAGATACAACAGAAATATGGTTAGTGAAAGTTGATGCATTATTTGTCACAAAATCTACAGTATTCATTCAAGGCTGGTGTCTTTACTGCCTTATGTTTATTTTACAAATAATTCCTAACGTTCTAATTTAATACAGTATAGATTATATCCTTATTACATAAAGACCATTTATCTCTAATAGAAATCATTTTCAAAAGTCACCTCCACATCAAGGAGCCTAGCATAACATACTTGTTCTTGCCTTCTTAGTAAACCCACGTAATTTATTATTCTTATAGTTATATAAAAAACCAAAACAAAACAACAAAAAAACATACTGTCTCAGTGTTTATGAAAAATGCAGTGGTATGGAATTTTGAAAGGTACAAAGGAAAACAAACAACTTGAAGCAGAAGCATCATAGGATGCCTAAATATAACCAATTGTAATAATCATGAGCTTTCAAGAGGAATAGCAAAAATAGTATTAGCGTTCTATATTATAATAAATTAATGGGGATTTAGGTACTTTTGGCTCTCTCTAGCCACATGGCAGCACTCAATCTATTCCATATTTGGACAGTAATGTAAAACTGGCATGACTGATATACTTGATACATTAAATACTGTATCAAGGTGCTGAGCCTCAATGCCCATCTCTCGTACAGATGCATTTCTGATATACAAGTCTGTACCATACATTGATATTTCTCTCTAGTCTGTGCTCTACTGAAAACTCATTACATCTTTGAAAGCTGTAATTTCAGTTGGTTTCAAGCATTAACATCAGCCAACAGCTCTGCATGACTTGTATCTGATCACTCTATAATACATACAAGTAATCTGCATAAATTCAAAACCTTTTGCTACCTGTGCTGCTCTGCTCTGAAACCTTCAACCTCTTTCTCTTTTCACCAAGTTGAAAAGAACCTGACACTCCATTGTTAGCTGCTGGTTCTCTCAGTAGCATTTCCTGTGACCAAGCACTGACTGCCTTTGCCTCTCTGCTGTAGTGCCATCAACAGCTGGCACTGAAGAACTACAGACCTGGAGTAGGAGCTTTTATACATCACTGGTGGTATACCACAGTGACAACAGTTAGTTCCAGTAACTTTTCAGGAGTTTTCACTGCGCAGGTGTAGATGCAGGTGGCACAACAATGTCATTTAGCTTGCTCACTTCCATTTGCCAGTTTGGTAGCTTCTTAGCTGACAAATGCCGCCGTGCATGCTTTGTTAAATGGTCACTCCTCATGAACCGCCGATCACACATTGGGCAAGCAAACTTCTTCTCACCGGTATGCGTTCTGCGATGCCGAGACAGTTCGTCAGATCGTGCAAATCTCCTGTCACAGCCTTTCCAACTACAGCTAAAAGGCTTTTCTCCTAAAACAAAATAGAGACGAGCATTTATTTAGCAACAATTTTGCTTTTGATGGGTAATATTTGTTTGACTTTTTTAGAACCAATTTCTACTGTGCCAATCAAGACACAAATAAACAAACCAACAAACCCAGAGACATAGAATATTACGATGGTTTTGACTGTGCTAACTCGAAGAATCAGCATCATCAGGTAGCCAGCTGTACAAAGGGTCACTACACTGGCCTTTCATCACTGGAAAGCAGAGTTCAGCTTGTGCTTTATGCTTCAAAACAGTTTTATTCTCATCCTTATCTTCATTTATATACATTATAAAACCATGACAGCTTTGCATGACCAGCACCCACTGCTGAAAATGCTGTCTGTACTAAAAACAGGAGGGATGTTACATGACAAGGCTGAAGTGTGCTAGTAGAGTTGTGTAAACATACATAGCCCCTTATCCTTTGCTAGTGTGATTAGATTCACTACCAGGTTTTTTTTAAGAACTGCCAGACACCTGAAGGAACAACTCTCTGGGGTGTTAATGCTGAAGGTGAGAATGCTAGTCACCTCTCCTTTTTGAGGCATCCTACCAACGATCATGCCATGTATTAACACCTACTGGCAAAAGCAAGCAATAGCACTCTGGGACTGACCCACAATGATAGATTGTGTTCAGTCAAGACAAAAAAAAAAAATTGTACAATGTTAAGATAGCTTTGACTCAGGTAACCAGGAGGGTCACCATTATCAGGAAGCCAGCTGTACAAAGGATTAGTGCACTAGCCTTTCACTTCTGGAAAGCAGCAAACACAACCAAAATCACAACTCACTAGAACGTTGATAAACATTAGCATAAATATACATGAAAAGCTTTCTTTGAAATTCCAGCTATCCACTGATTAATGACTTACCTGTGTGTGTTCTCACATGGGCCTTCAAATGAGAGCTCTTGAAATAAGTCTTTCCACATCCTGGATAGTTGCAAATGTGGCTTCTTATTCTTGACGAGTCAATCGGTGGAGTGATTTTTGCTGCAGAAGGTGTAAAACCTGGAGCAGGAGCAATAGGAGAGAGTCTAGTGCCATTTGGACTAATGATTGGAGCCTTTGTGTTCTGCACAACCGGCTGGGGCACAACAAACATAACGGCACCTTTAGGAACTTGAGTTCCCATGAACACCATAGGCTGGCAAAGGGTTGATTGTTGGCTAGAAGGAGTGTTGGGCACTATTGCTGTTACAACAGAGTTGTTAGTAGATAGAGGAACCATCTGGCAAATTACTGGCACAGGTGAGACACGACTCGCTTTCACAGCAGGTGAAGATACTATCGTCGATGACTGCTGTACTGATCCAGGAACAGGCTGAGGTCTACTGGTTGAAGTCTGGATCAGGGACAGTGGACTGACAGCTAGTGCTGCACTTGTTTTTTCTTCTAAAACTGGCAGTTTGTCACTTTTGTAAGGTGCTCTGTTTGATGACACAATTGCACAAGGTGGATTTTGTTTTGCAGTTCCATTATTCTGTATATTTGTTTCCGCTGAAGTATTGTCCTGATACTTCAATACACTAGCTGCTCTCACTGGACATGTTCTGTGATTACAAAGCTGAGCATCAGCTGTGTGGCGAATAACACTTGTTGCTTGAGCTTTCATTGGTCTTGATGCTGGAGACTTTTCAGTCTCTTTAAAAGTTGCTGAAGGAACAGGCTTTGAAATATCAGGGAATAACCTGCATTGTACAGCAGATGGCGCTGCTGCTGGCAGATGAATTACTTGAGACATCTCAAAATCAGAAGGGCTGTAGGGTGGAGTCAAGCACTAAAAGGGGAAAAAAGATGCAAGTAATGAGACATCTGTTCAGCACGATTATTTCTCACAGTTAACGTGATCTAAAAAACTTTAATAAGGCATATACAATAATAGAATAAAGCTTACAAATGCTGGTATTGCATGAAAGTCAGCTGCACCAGGTAGCAGGTTATCATCAGTTTCTTCCGACATATCAGATGCTGGTGTTATAGGTCTCAGTTCAGCATATTTTTTGAAGTCTGATTTCCAGTTGCAGCTCATAGACATAAGGGCTTCTACAGCTTCAAAATCACTCTTTTCAGCGGTATTGTTCCAGGAACGTCTATTATTGTTTTGCTTTTCAGTAATCATCTCTATTCCTTCCTCCTAAAAGGAAAAAAGGAATATTTTTCAGTTTACTGTTAAATTAACTAATTAACAGTTCCTTATTTAAAGAAAAATTACAAAAATTAAATGCAACCTGTAAAATATATCATACTTCAAAGAGCGGAGTCAATATTTTTAAAGACACTCTACATTCCTCTTTCTACTCCTATTATATAACCTTCATTAAAAGATTAGTCTGATTCCCTATTTCATATTATCTGATGAATATTGTGTCTCCACAGTTGTCTAGTGAAATTATTTGGAACAAATACAAAACAGTTTTTGAAAAGCAACAGTAAGTTAGTCCCTTACTGCAAGTTTTGAATGACTGAAAGAAAGCACGTTCCTTAAACTTTGCTTTGAGTTATTTTGTACTTGCTGTTCCTTTATTCCACCCTGCAAGGATTTTAGTTAGGGTATGATCTTAATTTTTTTTAATAAACTGAAAAGGGACAATTCTGAGGTTGAGGCACAAAATTTGACTGACTTGAATTGTGACCTGATAGTTTGTCAGATAATATGGAAAGTGTTTCTGTCGTTTTATGCTGTGTGAGTATGAGTGTGTGTGTGTGTATCATATCATTTGAGTATTAAAAAAAGTTAGTAACCACTATTTTGTGTAACTGGAGCATGGGTGGGGAATGTTTTGGACTCTACACAATCATATAGCAGCCACCATTGCTGAAGCCATTGATTTTAGAGTGCTGATGCACAAACAGATGTCTGTGTGCCTGAGCTGGTTGGTGGGTGTCCTCAGTGGACAATTTACACCTCAGAAAGCTGTGCCTAAAGTGCTCTTGCCAGGGCCCAAACTAGTGGAGCTTCAGCATGCATTAAGATGGAGCTCTTTGATCAAGCTTTTAACCAGCCTCTGGATTATGCTTAGGAGCAGGACAAGTAAGGTTTTATAGATGCTTTTTAAAGGCCTAAGTTTTGCAGATTTTTAATTTTATAAATACAAGAAAATATGGAACACACAATACTCAGAAGATGGGCCTTGAGACAGCTAGGGAAAGGTTGTCATAATTGGATTCTATAAGGAACTGGTCTATATTAACGGAGACATGATCAGCGAGCAAAAGCAGCGCAGGAAAAAACTGCCTCTGGCTCACAAGGGAGGCAGCAGAGGCTCAGGGAGATCCTCACTGGCAGACAGTTCCTGTGTTTGAGCCACGTTCACCTCAGTGAACCTCTGTGACTCACTCTCTCCATCGGTGCACTCAAACCACGCAGTACCGCCCCCGCCTCTCGCCCATTGGTCGCCAAGGTCAGGCACCTCGGCAGCCGAATGGCTGACACGGGGCCGAGGCGAGGTTGGGGCGGAGGCATGTGAACAAAGCGTGATCAGCGGCTGGTCCCAGGCAGTCGCGAAACGTGGTGAACTGGGGACTGCCGCTCGGCGACCTTTCCCCTACTTGTGCTGCGTGCGGTCTCCCGCCCCAGCGGGCGGGGGCTGCGCCAGGGCCCGCCGCCAGGCAGGCAGGAAGGGAGCCCGCCTGCTGCAGCGCTGGGCAAGGCTGACAGCCAGCCAGCCAGCCGCATGCTTCCTCGCAGCTCCCGCCCGGCCAGAGCCGCACAGGCCGGGGGCGGCCTCAGTCCACCCCCGCGGCTCCCAGGAGAACACGGCGGAAACAGCGCCTCCTCTCGAAGCGTTGGGGCCGAGAGGTTCAGCACCACCACGCCCGACGCTTTCCCGCGCCGCAGCTCGGGTTACTAAAGCGAGCCCTCGGAGGGGGCACGGCTGCGGCTGTGAAGGGAACGGAGACAGGGCGCTCCCTGCCCCCGGGCTGCACAAGAACCATTCACCCAACAGGCACAAGCCCTGCCCGGGGACTCTTGCTACGGACTCCCTCGCCCCTCCCGCCGCCGCCTAGCCAGACTCGTCTCGCCCACCCCCCGGCTGACCTCCAGCCCCCGCAGCCTCGCTTTCCGGCTCGTCCCAGCCTCATCCCTCCCTGAGCCTCGCCCACCGCCTGCCTCACCCTCCCGGCCCCAGGGAATCCCCCAGCATCGCCCGCGGCCAGCCCCCACTCACCCGCCCCTTTCCCTCACAGCCCCCCTGTCTTTTACCGTAACCCCACTGCAGTCCGCCCCCGACCAAACCCTCCCCGCCCTCCAGACAGGGTTTCCCCCCAACTACTCTCATTCTAGCAGCGTGCGCCCATAGCGCCCGGTACACACCACGTGCCCTCTCCCCTCACCACAGGCCCCCCAACAACCTCTCCCCGCCAGCGCCCGCAGACTGACACCCTCTGACATCCCGCTCCCCAGTAACCTCCCGCGACTGCCTCCCTCTCTGCCATCCCCTCTCCGCAGATCACCACAGGTTCCCCCCCCCCACTGCCTCCTTCTTTGCAGATCACCACAGGTTCCCCAATAACATTCCCCCAATTCCTCCCCCTCTCTGCAGGTCAGACTCCCCAATATCCTATCCAAGCCCCCCCCCAGACTCTCTCCCTCTCTGCAAATCAGGCTCCCCCAAAACCTACCCCAGCCCCCCACTGCCTCTCTCTGCAGATCAGGCTCCCCAATAACCTACCCCAGCCCCCCCACTGCCTCTCCCTCTGAGAATCAGGCTCCCCGATAACCTACCCCAGCTCCCCCCACCGCCGACTGCGCCCCTCTCTGCAGCGGAGGCTCCCCAACAACCTCCCCCCAAGACCCCGCTTCTCTCTCCAGATTCCCACAAGCTCCCAGTAACCTCAGCCCCAGATCGATTCCTCCTCTGCCACCACAGGATTCCCACCAACTCCTCCCCGCAGCTCCCCAAAGGGAATCCCTTGTTCTCGGGGCTCCCTCCCCAGAAAGGTGGCATCGTACCCCAGACAACATCTCTCCCCCTCCATCCTCCCCGGGCTGAGCCCCGCCTCACGGCCCGTATCCACCTCTCCCCAGGTGCAGCTGATGCGGGGAGGGCTCGCTGGGCACCAACCCCCCAGGACTAGGAAGCTGGAAGAGCCGCACTTACAGCTGGCTGGTAGAGGGAAGCTGCGAAATTCAGCATGGCCCTGCTGGGAGACGCGGTGGCTGGGTGTTGCTCTGCTGCTGCTGCAGCTGTTGACAAGAGCCTTCACCCCAGGCGCTCTCTGGCCGCTGCCTTGATTTTCCTCTTTTTGTTCGCAGCTGCCCATTCAGCTGGCGGTTCCACCAGCTCGGCGTAGGGGGAGACCGGAGCTGGCCGCAGCCAATCCGCTGCAAAGGTGTGTGAGGCGGCGGCCAATGGCGAGCGGGGGCACGCGTGATCAGCGGCTGCCCAGCGGCATGGAGAGCGTGTCAGCTCTGCGTGTGCACTAGCCCCGGCAGCGTGTTCCCGGCGCAGCCCTTGGGTAAGTCCCGATGCGGGCTGAGTCAGTGTCACGTCTCCTCTCTGTCTCCCTCTCCGGATCCATGTGGGAGAGGCGCGCCCGAGCGGGGGAGGGGGCAGCAAGATACTTCCTGTCAAATGAGATCATACCGCTGGGGGAGGGGAGGGCATAGATCATGTCTCCGCATCTCCCTTCTCGTCGACTAGCCGGGGCTTGTCCTTGCGCCTCCCTCGAGGTCTCAGGCGTTGTCCAGTTTTTTTTTGGAGGGGAGAGTCCAAATGGCTATACCTAAGTGACATCAAATGGAGCAGTTTACAGTCACCAGTAATAGCTGCTATTTATTATTTTAGTTGTGGCGTCCCTGTGAGCAAATATTAACCGACTTTTCACTGCAATACCCCTGTGAGGTATGCAAGTATTATCTTAGTGTTACAGAGAGGGATCTGAGGCACGGAAAGATTTGTGACCCTGGGGTAAGTGTGGCAGAGCCTGAAAGGGATCTCATTCCCAGCCTTAACAGACCCATCTGATACTCTTACCAGTGTGATCCATGGAGGCTCCAAGTTCCAATATTCATTGCTCCTAGGGGGCCTTCAGTGCAGTCAAAGGAAACAGCTGCTCAGCCTCCTACTGTGTATGTCACCACTCTAAATCCAGCCAAGGTTTGAGTCCCAGTGACAATGAGTTTGCAGTTTGTAGTGTAGAATGTGAATGACCTTAATCATCTGTAGAACCCAGCTAAAACCTCAGCCCTATCCTAGGCTTTAGCTTGCTAATGGAATGCTCTATACTAACTGTGTCAGAGGATAGCCTCGGTGTAACTAGGTTCATTCAGCTGTCTTCCTAGTGGCTGGGCCCTTAATGAACCCCCATCCAAAGCAAGCTCTACTGGTCCTAGCTCCTGACCCTTACTATTATTGAGACTCAATGGGGAAGATAACTCAATGTTTTACACACATGCTTGTTGGGAGAAGGCCTTGAAAAGAGGAAACTCATGGCTTGATTTCTCCTACTGGGAAGTTGGGATATAAACTGTAAGGCCAGCCTCATCTTAATCAGAATGGTGCAGTTTATGTGGCTGTTAGTATCTATTTTACAGGTTCTTATATTGTTACCAAAATTGTGGTATCTGAGTGCCTTGCATATATTAATGTATCCTCATAACACCCAGTTATTTAGGAAAGTATTATTATTAGTCTTTTACAGATGGGCACAAAAGAGATTAAGTGACTTTGCCAAGATGGTACAGGAGATCTGTGGCAGAACTGGGAACTGAAACTAGATCTAGTCCCTGGCTAATGCCTTAACCACAGCATGTGCTGCTCTGCTTTGATCTGAGAAAACGACTTTTGCTTGGATCAAGTTGGAGTCTCTCTCAGGCTAGGACCTGTTGTCCCCACTGACTATAATTCTGAATCAAAGATGTAGATGGCTGAGGGTTCCTGTTCAGCCACTCTGCACATCAGTTTGCACTCTACTGCTCTTGCCTCAGGTGACCTCTCCCCCCTGTTTGCTGCAGCCAGGTGGAGTGCAATCAGTTAATCAGTTACAGGTTACAGGTAACCATATAAATGCAAGTGAGAACCTGCAAGTAACAATTCTCAGTGTGTGTATTCATGTCTAATGCTGCCCGTGTTAAATGTTGTCATTTCTAAATGTTGTCATTTCTGTGTGTACAGTGACCTTTGACTGACTGCCCAGATGGTGTGTCTGTCTGTCTGTCAAGAAGTTTTTTTTTTTCAAAAAACAATTCTTGGCTTTGAAAACAGTCTTTATTATAGCAGATAATAATAACAGTGTAAGCAGTGCAATTCACTCCCATGCAAGGCAGCAAACATTACTGTTGGCTTTCAGCCTCAAATTCTTCCCTCAAGGCATCCCTATCCTATCATCCTCCAGGACTCGGTGGTCCGGTCATCCATGCCTCACTGTTCCCACCCCCCTTCACAATTATGGAGAGGGAGGGTACAGCAGCGCTATAACCGGGGGATGCTGCTTTCCCCAAGTCTAGCTTCCCATACAAACATCTGTCTGGATCTTTCCAGATGCAATAGCCACACGCTTTTCCACACCATCAGGCAGCTCTCAATCTTGTGTTTGTGCTGGTGACACTCATCAGCAGAGTCCTCAGCAGATCGGGCTCCATTAGCCAGCCCTGAGGGTCATACTGTTGCAGTCAGTTGGCTGTGTTTGATAAATGGACCATGCATTGGTCCCTATATCTCTCAGTGATTACACTGCTTTACTGTAACTTAGTGATTCTCAAACTTTTGTCCTGGTGACCCATTTCACATAGCAAGCCTCTGAGTGCGATTTCCCCCCCCCCCCATAAATTAAAAACACTTTTTATATATTTAACACCATTATAAATGCTGTTTGCAAAGCGGGGTTTGGGGTGCAGGCTGACAGCTCGTGACCCCCCATATAATAACCTCGTGACCCCATAAGGGGTCCAGACCTCCAGTTTGAGAACCCCTGCTGTAACTGTTGTGAGGGAGGGGAGATGGCTTAGTAGTTAAATTTTTTTTTACACTCTGTTTCCCTGTGGAGCTGGCTAGAAACTTGAAGAGTGAAAACATCTAACCTTTTAAATGTTACAATTGTCAAACTTTATTCCTTTCTTTTTGTTATTAAAAGAGCTGAAGTCAGCACTGTTTTAAAATTAGTATTCTATAGCATCTTTGTCCAAAACATCTTTGATAGTGATGCTGTAGAAAATAAATATGGGTCTGACTTAACTTCCATTAAATTCATCGGGAGTCGGATTGGGATCAGTGGCAGTTTAGATGCTAAATAACAAACTTTTTTTCTGCATTTCATAAAAAATTGTTACTGTTTTTCAATCCTTGGATGTTAAACTTTATTTCAGACATTATAATACTTTAAATCTCTCTAATTTCTTTCATTTTCATTTCATTCCAAAATACTTGGTTAACTATATACATCTAATACCAATGAAATGCAAGCCTGTCTTGGGTGGAGGCTGGCAGTCAACTGACACATTGCATAGCAACAAGGGGTGTGGGAATTTTGGCTAAGGACACTGGAGCAGAACCTCCTTCTTATGAAAAGTACTATGGGATCTTTAACTTTCACACACAACAGGGAGGACGCATCCTAAAGGCTCTAACACAAGCTACTTCTTTTGTTGTCTTTGGGAGGATGAAGAATTGCAGTTCATTTTTAGATAGTACAGATATGTATTTAGAATCCAGAGGGTGCGCCCATAATATATGTAATGATATAAATGCATACTAAATATTGGGTTAAAATATTCACAGTGTCCTTTTAATTAATTCTGAGGGCCTGGTTCTCCACTTAGTTGCACGACTGTAAATCAGAAGTAACATAAAATATATCGAATGATGTCAGTGTAAAATTATCGTGAGAGGAGAATCAAGTCTTTTGTGCTTACTTTCCTTAGACAGCAACACACTGGTTAATCATTTGGGCTCTAGGAAATGCACACAGAGAAGTGCCAAATTCAGCATTCATTTACATTAAAGTAAATGTGGAGTCACTGTATGGATGTTGATGGAGTAATCCATCCAGATTTACACCAGTGTACCTGAGAACAGAGTTTGAAACACACGCTTTATGTTTCCCACCAAAATAAGAATATTTAATGATTACCTTTCTTTCCATGTTGGAGTATTATGGATCAGGTTTCAGCAACCATCCTTCCGGCCAACATGGACTGGACATGGACTCCTTTCACAGTCACTCCTGAGTCCTAATGTCTTCTAGAGAGGTTACTGTTGAGAAATGAATGTATCTTTTCCTCCTTGGCTGTCTGTGTCTTTCCTCTCTGTGTGTCCTATCTTCCTGTGCACGTTGTGCTGCACTGAAGCAGTATAGCTGGACATAGCACCACTTGGAATGAGTGTTGTCCAATCTGAACTCAGCACTTAATACAGTGCTTTCTGTCACTGATTGACAGGGGGTGTTGCATTCAGCTATGCCATTTCAGAGTGATATGTTGTCGTCAGGATAAGCAATAACTAACTGGTGTTTCAGATAGAGTCCCGTTCTCTCTGTGGCATGTGGCAGGGTCTTGTTTACCTCCAGTTCTTTAATGGAAATGCTAATACCAGCCTGAAGCCCTCAGGCTCTGGTGCTCTCTTTTCTTGCTGCCTTTTTTTTTTTTTTTAATTTCTCATTATCATGGCAAAAAATGTATGGAGTGCAGGACACAAAAGAAGAGCACAAGTTATGAGGATGAGAAGGTGATTGAGTTTGGCAGCATCTGAAAAAGTATGGCCTCCTGCGAGGCTGTTACTTTGGTGGTTCAGTGCACCATCTCATTTCTCCTGCATTGGGCCACTCCCCTCACTCCTGTTCTGCTCCTCCAGTAGCAGATCACCACCTGCAGATGGGAGCTGACAGCAAGTTGTTTGTATCCTGCAGTTTGCTTGGAAACATCACATAAAACTTTGCATATCTGAAGGTGTGAAGTGCCATAATAACAGTGCACAAAACACTCTGGGATATTTCAGTCTGAAGGTAGAGTGAGGATACAAAGTGAAAGCTGAATGCACACATTCACTGGACAAGAATAATTTCAAAAAATTCTTAAATTATTAATTTTTTTAGCTGAGAAAACACATTCTGGGGTGTTACCTTGATTCTGCAGTTGCCACTGAAATTCTGTGGAAAGGGGTTCCTCTCAACACAACTGCTCATACTCATTTCCTTTTGGGCACTCCTTCCTACTGGGGCACTCCATGCCAGGCACCATTGATGTCCTTCTGTCTTTCCTCTGTTCTGTTCTATTCAGGTTATTTATACTGCTTTCATCACCATGGTATCTGAGAGACCCATTATCTCTGAAATGAGAGAGCCTAAGTGTTTTGCCTTTTGGTTACATTATGTGGCTTGTAGCAATATTGAGGATCTGCTACTCTTTGGCTGGTTCTTTAAGACCTCTAATCTAATTTTAAGGAGCCCAATCGTCTGAAAAGCCCTTCTGTAGAGTTCTTGAAAGAGATTTAGTATACGCTGAGCCTCATTCCCTAACAGCAGCAAACAGTTGTTTATAAACTAATACTCTGGTTCCCACAACTCCAGTTATGCTTCAGCAGGAGAAATTGTATTAACTATTACTCATAGGGCTCTCGATCTTTCTCCCGCTGAAGTCAGTGGGAGTCTTCATTGGGAACAGATCAAGCCCTTAATGTACTGTACTTCATCAAAAGGCTCAAAAAAATCCCTTCAGCATCCTCATAAGCACAGATTCCCCTAGCTGCTGCCCCAAGCCCCCACTCCCAGTTACATAAATAACTATTATGAGATTGAGGCAGGAGTCACTCAGAGAAATTTTATTGCCTCTCTTATGCAGGAGGTCAGACTAGATGATTGTAATAGTTCCTTGTGGCCTTAAAATCTATGAAATATTTCATTTACTAGTATGCTAGGGATTAATCCAGAATAATTACAACAAATAACAGTTGTCTGAAAATGAAATGAGTACATTGTATGAAACACTTTTCCCCCCACTTTTTGTTGACTTACCCTCTGAGGCCCACGGCAATTACAGAAAGCTTTTGTTTTGGGGGGGGTGGGGGGGTGGTAATTTGGGCAGCCTCACCTCCAGATACTAGGTTCATTTGTAAAACCCTGGTGCAGAGAAAGCTAACAGAAATACCCTTAGGAGATGTTTCCTTTCACTCCTTACAAGAGGGGAATGGCAGACAAGAAAAATATGGAAGTTGCTGGTGTGTCTACACTGCAGCTGGGAGCTAGCAGGGTCAAGCTAGCACACTAAAAACAGCAGCATGGACATTGCGGCTGGCAGCAGCTCAGGCTCTCAAGTCCACCTGACCCCCTTGGCTTGAGAGCCCGAGCTACTAGCTTAAGCAGAGCTAGTGTGAATATGTCTACCTGGCAGCAGTGTAAACAGACCCTCAGTCATCAGTGAAAGCTAATGATCTACAGTACTCTCCTAGTGTGGGGGGAAAGAAACTACTCAGAGAAATTACATCGTTATGTTCATACATAGGTCAAAAACAGAATATTTCTTTAGTTTATCTATATTGAGGCTTGATTCAGTGCTCACTGAAGTCAATTTACAGACTTCCATTGATTTCAATAGGCATTGGATCAGGCCCTTAAATTGTATGCACTTTGGGGCAAGGACTGTGTCTTTGTATTTATACAGCACCAAACATGATTGGACTCCAAATCTGGTTGGAGTCTCTGGGCACTTCTGTAGTATAAATATTAAATCCTAACAAGGGCTCATTCATATTCTCAGATGGCCTTTCTAAGTCAGTTTTTCCTTTTCTGCTCTTTCTTCCTCTTTTGCTCCCTTCCCCTTTTCTTTCTTCGCTGCACTTCGTTATTCTCACACGTTTATTTTGGCTTCCTCTTAACGCTTTCTTTCTGACTCACCCCTTTTTTGTTGCCTCCTCAAAGGGTGACCTGCTGCTGTTGCTACACCGTCTTCAGATAGCCACTATTCACCCACCACTTTCCAACTACCACCCCCAATTAACCCCTCCTAACCTGGCCCCTCCCAAGTGCCATTTTCATCTGGCACTTCTTAATTTGCCCTCTCTTAAATGTTCTCAGATGCTCCTTCCCATCCATCATTTCCAAACTGCTTTCTCCCAGTGTGCTGTGTCCCACACAGCCTCCTCCCAACTGTCATTCCCAACACGCCCCTTTCCAACCTGCCCTGTAACAACTGTCATTCTCAACCCACCATCTCCCCACTGCCTTTTTCAGTTAAATTCTCCCAACCTGTCCCTTGCCAACAGTCATTTCCAGCTGCTCTCTTCAATGGTTTTTCCCATCCTGCACCTCCCAACTGCCATTTTAAACCTACCCCTTGCAACTGAAATTCCCAGCTGACAACTTCTCACCTGCCATTCTCACTTGCGCCACATAACCTACTAGTTGCACTCTAATTCCCAGATGAAACTTTCCCAACTGATAATCTCAACTGCCCCTCCGAGCTGTCATGCCCAACCTGAGCCTTGGCTACTATCATTCTCACTTACCCCCTCCCAACTGTCAGTCTTGTCAGTCCCCTCCCTGTTGTCTATTTCCAGCTGCCATGGCACCTTCAGAGTCCAGCATGCCATTCCATCTCTTGTTCAAGGGACAGCATCCAAAACACTGTGCATGCTGCTTGAACATCAATACAGAATAGAATATCACCCTATCAGACTCCTGTTACAATTCTTCTTGGATCCTTTGGGCTAGATTTCAAATGAGTTCTGGCCAGTGGCACAAAGGGGCTGAGTTTGAGCTGCAGTGGCCAGCAGGGAATTTTCCTGGTGTAGAGGAACTCCATGCTGGCATAAAACTGACACACCTGAGCCCTATGCCAGCTGCTCCTGAATCCCGCAGTGGGGTTATATCAAGGGAAAAGGGAGGGGAAGAAGCATGGTGGAGTAGAATTTTACTATACCTATCATCCACTGACAGAGACTCCCTTAAGGACCCTATGCCAGTGACATAGACTTGTCAGGGCTGGGATTAATGTAGACCAGCCCCTCGGAATGAGGGAGCTGTAACCAGCTTGGTGACACCCCTGCTGTTATCCTAAGGAAAGCTGTGTCTCAAGAGACTCTGGTCCTTTCTGTGTACTCAGAACTTCCTATTGGTCTAAACCGAGTGGGCTGGTGTATGTTGTATTGTCATTTCTCCCTACTCTGCATGTTGCTCCCAGGATATTGGAGAGAGGAGGTGGATGAGGTAGTATCTTTTATTGGAACAACTTCTGTTGGTGAGAGAGGGAAGCTTGCAAGCTGCACAGAGCTTTCAGTTTAGAGTGCTGCTCAGAAATAGCGTCCCTGCTTGCTTCTGAGAGAGGAAAATGTGACAGCTTCATTTTCACACCTAAAGCAGAGCTGTGGGTGTCTGAGGCATAGAAGTTTGAGGGGGTGGGAAGGGACGCTCAGTGCTGAAGCAGCAGAAGAGTGTTGAACAGTCAGGGAACAGGAGAGGAGAGAAGTGGGAGGAAAGGGAACAAATTAGAAAGTGAGGAGGGGAAGAGAAGGAAGGAGACAAAGGGGAGTCCAAAGTGGGCCAGTACGTGGCTGTTGAAGGGATAGATATATTTCCCCCCTGCCTCTAGTCTGACTTGAGGAAAAATGAATTGAAGCAGCATTCATTTCAGAAGTGTTTTGTTGGTGGGGGGCAGGTGACAAGTGGTGCAAAGGAGGAGACAGTGTAGGGTGACCAGATGCCCTGACTTTATAGGGACAGTCCCGTTTTATGGGTCTTTCTTATATAGGCTCCTATTAGTGCTCCCCCCCCCCCCACCTCCTGTCCTGATTTTTCACATTTGCTGTCTGGTCACCCTAGGACAGTGTAATGATATGTGGATTTAAGGGAGGTGACAGCATGTGTGAGGATGAGAAAGTGGATAGTCTGCATGGACCTATGGGAAGGAGGGAAAGTGGGGAAAGGCACTAGTGTGCACAAGCAGCAATACAAGGCCATGATCAGAGGATACAAGCCCTAGGAAATGTTTTCCGTGTCCTGGTTATAGAAGTAGTTGTTTTAGTGTCCGAGAAAAGACAGAACTTAATTGTAATGAATATAAAGGGGATTCTTTATTAAGGCTCTGGAGACAGGCAGCTCCCTGTAGTTTCTTCTAGCAGCCTGACTCCCAAACTAACCAAGCACTGTTTGGCTGACAATATTTTTTTTGTTTCTTCCCCATTTTACATCACATAATCTATAGTAATTAAATGTAGCTACTTTGTACGTGCATTTCACAGAATACCCCTCATGGCTTAGGGCCTCTTGTCTAGAAGCACTTGTGGCTGGTCCTGAGTCATCACTGCTCCAGTTTTGCCTCTCCTGATTGTTGCCTTTCAAGGGGAGGGATCAGAAGAGGTTCATAACCATTACATTTTCACTCCTGCTGGTAGGAGACCAAGGCTTCCAGGAAGGGCATTGACTCTGGCACCCATGATGATCCTTCCTGAAGCCTAAAGAGAGCAAGAGAAACTGTTTGTGCTATCAAATAAACTGTTTTCAATAAATCTGTTTTTTTTCAGTATAGCCATTGAAAGCATTTGAACTATCACAATAAGCTCAAACTTAGCTGTGCTTCTCATTCACTTTCCCAAACATGTTAACTACATTCATGTTTCTAAGAGAAAACTTGTAAAGAGTTTGCAAGTATGACTTCTTTAGCACTTGTGCCAGGGTTATCTCATTTGTATATGCCTGTTGCACTGGATTACATATCTCTTATGCTGAATTTCCCAGAAAGCCTGCAGCCTGGAAGTCCAGCCTGCAGGTCATATTTTGTTGATGCAGAAAACTGAAATACCATGGAATCGTGAAGTTAAACTGGGAGGATAAATGGCAGCATGTTGGGTTTCAGGTGGGGAGTTCCTGGGATTGGGAGGGGGATCCCAGGTCCCAGCCATGCACCTCTGCACAAACATCAACCCTCCCTTCTAGGGGGGTCAGAGTTAACCTGAGGAACAAGCACCTCACTTAGCTATTGAACAACAGTTCTATCTATCCCAGGCAAAGCCAGGAATAGACCCATGCGAGGATCTCTAGCAGGGCTTACACAGACTCCTTTGTCTCTGACACAACATATAGAAAAACAGCACCCCTTTTTCCCCACTCCCCCCAATGACTGGCTAGACACGCACAAGATCTCTGCTCCACACCAATTAATTCTCCCCCTCCCCCTGCTCCTTGGGTCAGTACAACCTGTCTGTGCACTCTGATGCTAGCATGTGGTGTGAGCTCAGAATGGTGTGTCCTGTTGTGTGGGCTCAGCTGTTCTGTCAGCTCCAGGCTCGGCATTTATAAGAATCCCCTTTTGCTAACATCTGGCTCTCCTCCAAGTAACTCCCTCGCTGCTGTAGCTGAGGGTTTCTGCTTCCTGCGCTTGCTTCTTCCTTGTTTTCTCTCTGAATTTTCCCAGGCTTGTTCCTGTCTGTGCATTCGCTCAAACCCTGGCTGAGTTCAGAGTTAGTTCTGTGCCCTTAGTTTGGAAAATGCTCCCCCTCCCCCACTACCACCAATCAAGTTTGTGCAGAGTATCAGGAAGCGGGGGAGAGGAAGGAAGAGAGGAGCTTTCTGCTTAGCCCCACACCTGCCACCATGTAACACACACCGCCAGGTAGTAGGCATGCCCTGTAGCTTGGTCACCCTCACTGCTGCTATAGCAGTCGGGTCGGGGGACACCCCTCCCCCCTCGTTTGGCCTATGAGAACTGCAGGGTCTTCTGCCTTGTTGCTCTGTTCCCTCCCCTACCCCAGTGTCAGGCTTGGGTGCCTCCTCCATGCTCTGCTCTTGCCTGCCTTGAGGCCAGGATCAGGGTCTGGGACTTCTGGTGGGGATTACCACCCCCCCCAATGTGATCCACCCCACAAGTGGGAGCACATTGACTCCTTCTGGCCCTGTCTCTCAGGTCCTGGGACTTGAATCTCTTCCCTCACACCCTCTTTTGTGACTCAGGCTCAAAGTGGCAAGGCCTGAGCATGTGGTGGTGGTGGTCCGGGTCCTCCAGTCTATCCACAGACTCTGCTTGGATCTTGTATCCTGGCCATTTGGGGTATGGGATCCCACAGACAATGCATGACTTGGGACTCCAGGCTGGATCCAGTTTGGAGCACCTCTGCTGCTTAAGTAGGACCAGATCCCCCAGCACCAGTGGCCTAGCACCAGCATGTCTGTCATAAATCTGTTTCTGTCTCGGTCATGGCCTATGTTAGTGGCCACAATCTGGCCTGCTTCCCAGAGGCATTGGTGATGCTCATGGACCAATTCTGGGTCCCCTGATTCCCGTAGGTGGCTGCCAAGGGTCATGTCAGTTGGCTGCTGGCCATGCCTGCTGAAAACCAGGAATTAGGGGGTGTATTTTTGGGGTGGAGTGCACTGCATTGTTACACATGTAGGTCAGTTCCAGCAGGTAGGAAGGCCAGTGTGTCTGCCCCATTTCTGACAGGGGCCTCAGCCCTGCTAGCAGTGTCTGCTTGGCTCATTTGTGGGTGATAGGATGTCATGGCAGTCACAAGCTAAGGATATAGAGAGCACAGTTCTTTGAACATCTGTGACTTGAAGGGCATGCCTTTGTCTGTGAGCACCTTGGTGGGATAGCCATAGGGCTGGACAAAAGCACTGGAAGGCTTCTGTGTTTCTCTGGATGTGATCTCTCTGAGGGGTGTGGTGACCAGGAATTTGGTATAATCTACCATGGTCAGGATGTAGGATGCACTGCTCTGGTTTATTTCTATCTTCAAGGGGTCCAATACTACTGACTCCAAGGGTGTGCTGATCTCTGTTAGCTGAAGGGTTTCTCCATTCCTGGGTTTCTTCTGCTGATGCAGACCGAGCAGTTGTCACAACATTCCTGCATGGCTTGGGCTATCCCCACCCAATAGAACATCCTGCAAGTGTTTATCTCAGACTTTTTGGGGCCCGAATGGCCCATAGCATCATGGTAGGCTTGGAACACTGTCTAGGCTGCTGTCTGGGGCAGCACTGTCTAGATGATTTCTTCATTAGTTCCTGGGTCTTGTGTACCAGTCTGCCCTCTTCCTCACATAGATAGGTAACATCTCTAAATCCTTGTGGTCATCTGGTGCTTCTGGTTCCAGTGTTGTCAGAGCCTTGATAGGGCTTCAGCATTGATGTTGCTCCAGCCAGATCAGAATTCCATGGAGAAGCTGTAATTGGCCAGTCTTGATGCCCAGCATTGATCTAGTGCTCCAGGCAGGAGGGGAGCAGGGAGGGAAGGAGCTTTCTGCTCAGTCCCACAATGGCAAATCACAGAACTTCTAGCCATTCAGCTGAACCTGAACCATTTTAAATACTTCTGATTCTTATAGTGCAGCCTAAGTGCTCATCCTGTAGTCCCTACTCACTGCCATATTTAGTTTTCTCCTTTGGTGGTAGAAACATACCAGTGTCACAAAAATTTGTGTACTAGATTGTATCCTTTAGACACAGATCTGTACAAGTGGGTGTCTGGCTAGTGGGTCTTGCCCACATGCTCAGGGTCTAACCAGTGGTGAGCTGGAGCAGGTTCCCACAGGTTCCCAAGAACCGGTTGCTAAAATTAGACCGCTGGGGAGAACCGGTTGTTAAAGGGCCAGGGGGTGGGCAAAGAACTCTGGTCCGTGGGCCGGACCATCCTGTTGCTCCCAGGATTCCCAGCTGGGGAGGCTGAGGCTCCCCCGGCCCTTCCCCCGCTTCCCCCCAGCTGCAGCGTGGCCAGCCGCCGGCATCAGCTGGGCAGCTCAGCTGAGCTCCGGAGTTGCTTTGAGCTGCCAGCAAGGTAAGGGGGGAGGGGGCTGCAAGCTCTAGGGCTGCTGCGGGGGCAAGTGGGGCAATTTGCCCCAGGCCCTGCAGGGGCCTCCGGTCCCACAAGTATGTCTCCACCTGCCCCGGCCCTTCCCCCACTCTCCCCCCTTAAATCAGAACTTTTTATAGGGAACCGGTTGTTAAAATTTTGGCAGCTCATCACTGGGTCTAACTGATGGCCATATTTGGTGTTGAGAAGGAATTTCCCCCTGGGTCAGATTGGCAGAGACCCAGGGTAGGGGGAGATGTGCCTTCGTCTGCAGCATGGGGCATGGGTCACTTGCAGGTTTAAACTAGTGTAAATAGTGGATTCTCTGTAACTTGAAGTCTTTAACCCATGATTTCAGGATTCAGTAACTCAGCCAGAGGTTATGGGTCTATTACAGGAGTGGGTGGGTGAGTTTCTGTAGCCTGCAATGTGCAGGAGGTTAGACTAAATAATCATGATTTAAGGATAAGATTGTCATGAAGGACACAGATTCCGTGACTTTGAGACCTCCCATGACATTTTCCAGCCCTGGCATGGTGGGCCGGAGCTGTCAGATAGCGGTGGGCCCCTGCTCCTTGTGGGCGGTGGGCACCTGTAACAAGCAGGTGGTGTAGGTGGTGGGTGCTGAACCTCTTCCGCAGGGGGGGGTTGGGCTCGCATTCCCCCCTCCAACCGCCCCACTTGGGCCAGAAAATGTGACTGGATGACAGGGGTGGATCACTTGATAAATTGCTCTGTTCTGATCATTCCTACTGAAGCATCTGGCACCGGCCACTGTTGGAAGACAGGATACTAGGCTAGACAGACCATTGTTCTGGCCCAAGATGGCTGTTTTTGTGAGATCCAAACCAAAACTGGTGCCAGTCTGAGTTATTGCATTCACAAACAAGCTATATTATAGTTTATGAATAGGGTCCTACCAAATTCATGATCCATTTTGGTCAATTTCACATTCATAGGATTTTAAAAATCATAAAATTCATGATTTCAGGTATTTAAATATGAAATTTCACGGTGTTGTAACCATGGGGGTCCCAACCTAAAAGGGGGCAGAAGGGGAGGATCACAAGACTATTGTAGGGGGGTTGGAGTATTGTACCCCTTACTTTTGCACGGCTGCTGGCGGCGGCGCTGCCTTCAGAGCTGGGCTCCCAGCCAGCAACTGCGGAGCTACCTGCAGCTGGGGGAGGTTCCCAGAGATGGGTCTGACCCAGCCCTGGGAGCAGCCACTGCAGGGCAGGACCAGTCTTACCATGAGGCGAACTGAGGTGGCCGCCTCAGGTACCAGACTGTGGAAGGGCTGCCACTAGCACCCAGAGTGACTATCATGATTAAAGTAGCCCATGTGTCTAGAATTAAGAAGATCAATCTTCCAACCCAGGCAAAACTAAGGGCTGCTGTGTACTGGCCCCACACATCCTATAACTTTCCTACAGTGTTATTGGAGGCATTGGGTTAGTGTGCACTGCTTTAGTTAGATTGTTGTCCTAACTCCTTCACATTTAGAACTGCAGGTAGTGCACACAGATTCAGAATTAGCTTTTCCTCCTCACTGCCACCCAAATCAATGACGCTGTATTCTTGAGCTTAAGCTCTTTATAGGATGATGATAATTTGCATCTACCCCATAGGTGCAAAACCTTGAGTCTTGATCTGAGATGATAGTTGCCCTGGTTTTCTCAAACCAATTGGCTGCTGCCCAAAATAGCTGCATTAGGGGCCAGCTTCAGATGCAATGTATTGATAAAGCAGCCTTCTGCCCACACTTATGGGAAATAGCTCCTTATGTTAGTTCCATTCTGTTTGGGGTTAAAGATGAGTAGGAGTGCCTGTATATAACACAAGCACTACATCTGTCTCTAAGAATTGCTGTTTCAAATGGGTACTGCTAAATGTATGCCCTCTGACTATCTTCCACAGTAGTTTTTGGTTCTGAAGCCCAGGGTTCACAATTCGGAGTATAGTCTTGGAAATGTTCTTATGGATAAGATATACACTCTTGTTTAGATGGCCTTTTGGGTCTAATCAGCCCAGGCGAGAGATCCGCAAAGGAGTGTTCCCAGATGAGGGTATATGGTATGTGGAAAATGGCGGGGGGGGATGGGACACAGACCCTTGGCAGGAGCAGAATAGAGGACCCTGGTATGAGGGTGAAGGGGGCACAGAATCCCTGGTATGGAGGGGAGGATTAAGGGAGGGAGCAATCAGGGGAGCAACAGCCCCTGCTATGGGAGAGGGAGGAAGGGGAACACATACAGAGCCCCTGCTATGGGAGTGGGGGAATGAGGAGTACACAGAGACCCAGGTGGGGGAAGAATAGGGGACCCTAGTACGGGAGGTGGGATGCAGGGGTACACAGCGCTCCTGGCATGAAGGAGGTGGTGGGAGAACATGTAGGGAGTCTCTCCGAAAGGGAGAGAGATGGGATGGTGGCACACAAGGAAGGAGTTTGTGGGAGGAATTGAGGGATGTGGAGAGCTCCTGGTATATGTGCAACCTGGTCCATCTACAGAAGCAACAAAGTTACAATCTTCTAGTCAAACTTGCAGATAGGGAAGCTGAATCTCTCTCTGCCCCATTGCTTTGAACTCTCATTCTGGGGGATTGCCTTGCCAAGGAAATGAAGCACATATATGGGCCAACTCTTTCCCATACCACACTGCAAAAACTCCTGGTAAGAGCTGAAGGAATGTTTGTCTTCACTAAATTAATGCAGCCAACTAGAGGTAAAGGAAGACTTTGCAACCTTTGGAGGCCTAATCTAAACATTTCACCTACTCTCCCTTCTTCAAATGTTATCTGTTTAGATAAACACTTGCACTCCCAGATGTTTGTAGCCTTTAGGGTTCAATCACATTAGAAGTTAATTATGGATTGATTTGCTGATTGATTCCCTATAGGCAGTGTTTCAAATTCCTCCATGTTTACCTAGAAACTGAATATGGCACTGTTCTTCTAGACCTACATTGAATAGAGTTGCCAGTTTCAGTTAGGGATACCAAAATATCACACAGAAGTAGTCAGAACTTGTGTTCATATTCCACTCCAGGGGGAATTCTGTGCCAAAAAACTAAAAAGTCTGTTCATAATATTTTAAAATTCTGCCAAAAACACTATAATCATGCCAGTTTCAATTATTTTGGTAATTTATTTCAAAATACTTTTCAGCAAGTAGGTCTGTAGCAATACAGATAACAAAAAAAAAATCTTTATTTGTCAAAAAAAATTTGTTACTAGACATATTAATACAGAATGTTGAGTAATTCATTTAAACTACAATACAGAAATGTATTGCCTGTGTGCCCTCAGAAGCAGAGCAAAGGCTTGGAAGAGTCAGGGGTGACAGAGGAGCTGAGGAAGAGAGGAGCCTGGGAGTGAACCTAGAGGGTTGTTGGGTGTGGGTAGGAGCAGTATGGAACTGTTGTTTTTTTGGGGGGCAGGGGGTGGGAGGGATTGTTAGAGAGTTGGGGAGCCTCCCCTATGCAGATTGTGGTTGACCCCTAGCCTCTCCCATTCAGTCAAGCACATCTACCACCTGTCCCAGTGTGACCCTGCACCCCGTCCTCATGTGGCCCTACAGCCCCCATCCCATTCAGCCCCGGCTCAATGCTGTCACCTCACTAGCTCCTGAGCTCACGCTCCAGTCTGTGACTCCCTCCCCCTCAGCAGCTCCTTGTGCTCTGCTCTGTCCATCCTGGGTCTCCTCACCTAGCCCCCTTGTGAGGAAGACATCCTTTCTGGCTGGCTGCCCTCTCTTCTGGTGCCACAGCAACCTCTGGTGGGTGAAAAGTGTTACTGTAGCGCCTCTCCAGCAGAATCTATATTCTGTGGTGGGTAAAAAAAGTTGGGGGGGGAGGACATGATTTTGCGCATGTGTAGTGGTACAGAATTCCCACAGGAATAATGCACAAGGCACTGATATAAATGAATATCTTGCTTCACTGAGTATAAACTGCTAGTGGTTCTATAAATAAGACAAATAAGGGTAGGGACAATGGGTAGTCTTGTCAGGTCCCATATCTTAATTCAACAAGTTCTAAATGTATCCCATTTAAGAATGTCTTTGGATAGTTACAGAAACATTCGATAGATGTCATAAATTATTGGATGAAGTTAAATTACTTTTTTGCAGTACTTGAAAAATCTCATAACCTTAGTTCCCTGTAAGCTGTGTGCTTGGGCGGCTGTCCAGCAGACTATCAAGTGCCACACAGTTCAGGGGTCCCTCCCTCCACTGCCGTGTGTTGCTTCTGCCTTGGAGCTGCTGTGCAGAGTAGTGGGGAGAGGAGTGCTGATGTCAGGATGTTCCCTTCCCCCCATCCCTGTACCCCATTTCCACAGAGCAGGAATATGACAGGGCTCAGGATGCAGGGAGCTTGCTGGCAGCTGCTGCTGTGTCTGAATTTGCTGATGTACTTAAAAGGGTCACTTAAAGTAGGGTCAGCGTACTTAAAGGGGCAATGTGCATCTCTCTCTCTCTCTCACACACACACACGTGTCTCTCACACTCACTTCCCAATACATACATCATGTTGTTGTTACTTCTTTCAAAGTGTGTTTTAGTTTTTTGGCTGCTTTATGTATTTCATAATTTTTATTTCTCTCTTGCACTTAAATTTAATTCTTTGAGCAGTGAGTTCTAAAATGCCTAACCTATCCTGGATGGAGTAATTATCCCTATGGTAACTCTTAAAAAAAAAAATGTATTATATCTAGGTTTTTGGTTTCTACTGGTGGCGCACATCTGCACATACCTCAATATGGTGCACATAACAAAATTCATTTTGCACATGGATGGAAAAAATTACAAGGAACACTGCTCATGATACACAATCAGAAATGTTTTTGTCATGGAAGGATAAAAGAAACCTGTATGTTGTATTGTTGGGAGGGGTGTAGGACATTCAAAGGTCTCCTGATATAATGATTTGTTGATCTGCCATATGTAAAGCCCACTTGATCAATGTGAATTAGGGCTTGATCTTGCTAACACTAATAGCTGAGCTGTCAGCCACTTTGGTTGAAATACAACAGCCTTTAAGCATGACAGAATGACAGGCTTTAAGCATGACAGGCTTTCATTGAACACAACACCATCTGTCTATACTATGATCAAATAAGCAAATTTCTTGGCAAAGCGCTAGACGCAAACTCTGTGTTTTTAATATCAAAACCACAGTTTATTTGTGATATAGGTGACTTAATCACTGCTATTCTTGACAGAGCTCGTTTGATGTGATAAGCTCAGGATGTTGGAAGTGGGATTGTTTAGTGATCTAAATGCTACAATTGGCATATTGATATGGATTCAAATCCTAGCAGGGACAATTCAGCCTTTCATCTTTCTAAGGCAGATAAATAAAATACTGTCTAGCTATTCTGTTTGTTTGTAAATGTGTCTTTTGAGGCCTTAAAATGAAGGTCCCATCTTCCCTCTTTACCCTAGTGTCCTTGATTTTCACCTCTCTGCCTTGGAGGCATGCAGTATGCTGCACATCACCCCAGAGATGGTTGCATATCAGTGGCATTGTGTGTATAAGCCCTGATCCTGCAGTAGTATCACCGTATGTGAACCCCTGCGCCTATGTAAAGCCCTGCTGACTTCATTGTCAGGCACCAGTGTCTGCTTATGTGGATCCTGTTGCCCCTTTTTGACCTGAGGGGCTAGTCACATTTTGGAGCCCTGGGGTTGTTTCAATTAGAAATAGAAATTGATGGTGTGTGGTATTTTCTTTGATGCTATCTTGTTTATTTACAAGGAATGTACAAAGTCCTGCTTCAACAAACGCAAGAGGAATCAAAAGCAAGAGGAGCACTTCTTAGCTTCCATCCCCAAGCCTCTTTAGCCAACAGCCTCAAAAGGTCTCTCTGTAGCTTTTCCCAGGGTCAGACTGTGCTTGCAGGTTACTGCTTGGCTTGCTGGCTTTTTGTCTTTCACCTGCTCTCTGTTCTTCGTTTCTGTGCGTTCTCTCACATGTCCATCTGGTCACAGTACCTGGTGGAACTCCTGCCCACATGGTGCTAGTTTCTGGGATGACTCTATTAGGCCTTGTTTTTGGTGTGGCTCCTTAACTGACTCTGACAACTATTTTAGAACGCTTTTATTAAGACAATTGACACCCAGCTTTGTTTGTGAGCTGTCAAAATCCCATTTAGTGAGAATACTTGTTTACTTGTATGATTACTTTGTTAAATCTTCCTGGAATTAATTGTTACAAGATGTATTTTCTTAGCTCCCAGTATTTGCATTTATCCATTTCAGTTTTTTATTTTTATATTGTTTAATGGTTAGATTGTGTAAACAAATCCTAGTTTTATTAAGATATAAATGCACAAAGTAAATGTATAGCAATATCAGTTTTTTATCTTTCAAATGGCTCTTTGTGTCAGTGGAATGGCACTATCTAAATTTAACCATCTGTTTCTATAGCAATGACAGGACAAAGTGATTGTTGTACAAACCCATTTCACCTCACTTCAACCTAAGGACAAGGAAAAGTTGGTGATGGTGTTTGTGGTATGTGCAGAGGGCCTGATCCTGCAGTTCTTCTCAGAGGTTTTCTTGAGCAAGGGCCCCCTGTGACTGAGAGGAGTGAGCAGTGGGCAGGCAGAGCCTGGAAGGAAGAGGCATGGGGGTGGGGGCCTTGAGGGAAGAGGTGTAGAGAGGGGGATGGGAGGCTGGTGGCTCTCCCACTTCTAGGGAGCTTCGCTTCTGGCACTACAAAGGTGATGGGCGGGCACGCCTCCAAAGGGAGGTGACCCATGGCGCATCTGTGGCATTTGCCCTCCTGCATGGCCAGCCTTTCTTTTTTTTTGGGAGGCTTAGCCTCCCCAAACCTCTTGTACACGCTGCCCACACACTTGTGACACAAGCCCTTTGTTCTTAGAGACCCTTTGTGAACTGGTTTTCTTTCAGAAAGTGCTGTCAATTTGTGCATGCAGTGCAAACGCTTGTGTGTGCGGTTGATGGTTTCTAGATAAATGGATTTTGTGCCTGTTCAGTCTATAACCTGTGTTTGCAGGTACTAGTGCTGGAAAACTGCACTTGCAATTTTACACATACAAGCACAAGCAAGTTCACAAAAGGAGGATGGGTTGGAGCCCTTTGAAATTCAGACCTTTTGATTTCCCTTGCCCTGAGGAAGCTTTGAGGTCAGACTTAAACTCAGATCAGTTTTGTGACAACAGAAGGCACTTTGTGCAGGGTGACATTTAGTGCTCTGGAGCAGGAAACATCAGTGAATCCTTTCCACCCAAACATGCTTTGTCTGTTTTCTCTCTTCTGTGGAAAAGCAAATGCTGGTGAAAGAATCCCTGAAGTTCCAGAAGTCCATGTGAGTGAATTTGCTGGGGTTACCCATAACCTTGTGAACTGAGCTGTGTTGTGTTTGGTATGCCCAGTGGCAGATTATCCAATGGGCCCGTGCCCAGTGGCCCTGGCCAATTGGGGAGCCCCAGAAAAATGGGAGCTCCAGCAGAAATCTGTCATGGGACGGCAGAAGCCCCAGGATGGGCAGGAGAAGCCCCAGTGCCTTGACCCAGGGCCCCTACAAAAGTGCCAGGTGGGTGGGATGGGGGAAGCCCCAGCATCCAGAGGCTGGCTGTGGCCCCACGACTGGAGTAGCTCTCACTCCCGGCTCTGTCCTTCCACCAATTGGCCCTCCCGAAAGTGAGTGCACTGCCCCCAGCAGACAAGCACCAGGATGGGGCAGAGGAAGCTCCTGACCCCGCTCTGCTCCCTGGCAGCAGTGCCAGGCAAATAAGGCAGGACAGGGGAAGCCCCAGTGCCTGGACCCTTGTTCCGGCCCTGGGACTGGAGGAGCTCTTGCTCCCTACTGTGGCCTCAGGGCTGGGGGAAGCTCTCACTCTGCGCTGCGGCCCCAGGGCCATGGCAGGGGGGGCAGTGCTTCTCTAGTCTTGGGGCCACAGTGGGGTGCAGGGGCAGAAAGGTACAAACAGGAGGTCTGCAGTGGGGGAAAGGGTGGAACGGGGGCAGGACCGCAGGTGGAAGGTGTGGGGAGGGGACCCCCCACTTGCTCTGGCCCAGGGCCTCAGGGAACCTTAATCCGCCTCTTGGTTTGCCATCAGTTTGAGGTCACAGTTTGTATTTTTTCCTTCTGTGCAGTGAATGAAAGGTGATAATGTTTATATTGCCTTTGAGAGCAGCGGTAGGCTTTGTGGATGGACGCCATGCTGTCATAGCTATATTAATACATCATCCAGGTTAAAGAATTTGCGGGAGGTGGGGTAGAGAAACAAAAGAATATATACATTGAAGTTACAATCGGGATTTCTTAAGGTCCCAGAGGGGTTTGTAATTACTTCAATGAAACAACAGCTAAAGAGGGATTTTTTTTTTTACCATTTTACTACAAAAGCATGTACTTGAAGATGCTTCTTATAACATGAGACTACAGTCCTCTTGAGCGCCTATAATTCTTTCTTAACACATTATGTACGTTAAGGATGCTATCTCTGCTATTGTAGTGGGTTCTGTAGCTGTGCTGCTATGTTCTACCAAGTCTTATTCATATATATTTTGTGTGTGTGTGTGTGTGTGTATATATATATATATAATATAAAATAATGTATAATTAAAAAAACTGTTTGTCTCTGCTCATGCCAACCAGCCTTGGAGGGAGCTGTGTTCAACTAAATTGAACAGCTGTGGAATGCAGCTTCTGCAGTATCGATTGGAATTATTATGGGTTATGCCTTGTATGTGATTCTATACATGTAACTTCCTATCATTTTTTTTTTCCACACTAACTCTGGCCATCACAAATTCAATGTGCAATTTTATTATGGTCAATGCAATATTTGGTAATTCTGGCATAATGCCCCTTACTGGTTCTCTGGCTCTACATTTTGGACTGCTTGAGAGTTTAGAAATCCTTTAGCCAACTTTACCCATGTTAAATGAACAGTTGATATGGATTACAACAGGGGTCGGCAACCTTTCAGAAGTGGGGTGCCGAGTCTTAAATTTGAGTGAATAAAAGACGGTTACTCACCGTTGTAACTGTTGTTCTTCGAGATGTGTTGCTCCTATCCATTCCAGTTAGGTGTGTGCGCGCCGCGTGCACGTTCGTCGGAAGATTTTTACCCTAGCAACACTCGGTGGGTCGGCTGGGCGCCTCCTGGAGTGGCGCCGCTATAGCGCAGGATATATACCCCTGCCGACCCATCCGCCCCTCAGTTCCTTCTTGCCGGCTACTCCGACAGTGGGGAAGGAGGGCGGGTCTGGAATGGATAAGAGCAACACATCTCGAAGAACAACAGTTACAACGGTGAGTAACCGTCTTTTCTTCTTCGAGTGATTGCTCCTATGCATTCCAGTTAGGTGATTCCCAAGCCTTACGTAGGTGGTGGGGTCGGAGTTAGATGTTGCAGAATGCAAAACTGCTGAGCCAAAGGCCGCATCAGCTCTGGACTCTTGGACCAATGAGGCAAAGGTGTGGACCGAGGACCAGGTAGTTACACGACACAACCCCTGAAAAGGTATGTGAGCCAGGAAGGTAGCAGAGAAGCCTGAGCCCTGGTGGAATGTGCAGTAAGGTGGTTCTATGGAACATGGGCCAAAACACAGGAGGTGCGGATGCACAACGACATTGAAGATGAAATCCTCTAGGAGGAGACAGGTATGCCCTTCGTCCGGTATGCCGGTATGACAAAGGTTTGGGGGCATTACGAAAGGGCTTTGTCCGCTCGATATAGATTGCAGACGCCCTATGGACGTCTAGGGAGGGCAATTGTTGCTCTCCTTGCGATGAGTGTGGCTTCGGAAAGAAGACCGGAAGGAATGATATCCTGGTTGATATGAGAGGCCGACACCACCTTAGGGGGGAAGGTCGGACGTGGTAACAACTGCCCTTGTCCTTGAGGAACACAGTATACCGTGGGTCCATCGTGAGAGCCTGAAGCTCGGAGACTCGTCTGGCCGATAGAAAGGCTACAAGGAAAACTGTCTTCCAGGACAGGTGTCAGCGAGCATGTTGTCAGTGGCTCGAATGGGGCAATCATAAAACTGGTTAGAACCAGGTTGAAGACCCAGGTTTTGGCGGGGGCCAACTGGGGGGGGGTATAATGCTCCAAACCCTTGAGGAACCTATAAACCACAAGGTGTAAGAATACGGAGTGGCCACTCTCCGCTGGGTGGAAGGGAGAGATGGCTGCCAAGTGTACCCTTAAGGAGGACCGCGCCCGGTGCTGCTGTTTGAGAGACCAGAGGTAGACCAAGACGGAATGGATCGGGACCTCGGCGGGAGAAACATTGTGCGTTACATAGCAGCAGGAGAAACGCTTCCACTTTGCCAGATACGTTAACCGAGTGGAAGATTTCCTACCACCCGGGAGAATCCTGTAGAACCGAGGCAGAACAATGTAACTCGGATCGGTTCAGCCACGCAGCAGCCATGCTGTGAGGTGCAGGGAGTACAAGTCTGGGTGGTGAAGCTTGCCATGATCCCGCGCTATGGGGTCTGGGCAAAGAGGCAGGGAAATAGGGTTGGCTACCGACAGGGGTAGCAACCTGGTGTACCAGTGCTGCCTGGGCCATGCTGGAGCGATCATGATCAGGTGCTCTCTGTCCCTGCGGAGTTTCAGCAGGACCCTGTGAACCAGCCGGAACGGTGGAAAAACGTACAGCCGATGACTCATCCACAGCATCAGAAAACACCTCCAAGATCGAGCCCGGGGAGAGGCCTTGGAATGAAGAGAACTTCTCTCTCTTTTCGTTCTCGCGAGAGCGAAGAGGGCTATGCGGGGAAAGTCCCACTTCCGAAAAACGGAATGGATAATGTCCGGAGGAAACGACCACTTGTGAGACAGGAAGGATCTGCTGAGGCGATCCGCCAGCTGAAACGCCTGGTCTACAAGGCAGACAGCTCTCGGACATCGATGTGCAAGGCTAGCTCTTGAGCTGACCGAAGGCCGTGAGTGCGAAACTGACCCAGGTGAGCACCCAGCCGAGAGATGGGGTGTCCGTCACGAGGGACCCCGAGGGGTGAATGGAACAGCATCCCTGGATACACCAGGGAGGGCACTGACTCCCGGTCGAGGGAGCCTAGGATGCTCAGGGGGAACGAGACGACCATGAGTATGCTATCTCTGCCCGCGTGGTACACCAAGGTGAGCCACGATTGAAGTGGACGGAAGCGAAGCCTGGCATGTTTGGAAACAAACGTGCAGACAGCCATGTGACTCAGGAAACTAGGCAAGTGCGAGCCAAAGTTGTTGGGCAGGTCCGTAGACCTTGTACAATTGTTACCATCGCCTGAAACCGAGGCTCTGGCGAGACTGGAGTCCAGGACGGCCCCAATGAATTCTATTCCCTGAATGGGAATCAGAGTGGATTATTCTATTGATCATCAGGCCTAGACACAGGAATAGGTCCGTGTTGATGCCCACATGACTGGTAACTTGGGCCTGGTGGTCCCTCGAATGAGCCAATCGTCTAGATACGGAGAACGTGTATCCGACGGTGGCGAAGAAAGGCAGCGACTACAGCCATGCACTTTGAATACACTTGGGCTGTATAGAGGCCAACCGGGAGGGCCGTATACTGGAAACGACGGTAGGCCCCAAACTGGGGGTACCTTCTGTGTGGAAGAGAAATGGCGACGTGAAAATACGCGCCCTTCATATCGAGGGCGGCATTCCAGTCTTCGGGACATCGTGAACTTGTTGGGGTCCCGCAGGTCTAGGATAGGTCTGAGACCTCCCTTCGCCTAGGGGATTAGGTTTCGTCCTTAGATACCTCCTGTATAGCTCCGATGAAGAGGAGCGTCCGCACCTCTTGCAAGAGGAATCGCTCGTGAGAGGGGTCCCTAAGAGGGACGAGGATGGGTAGGCTTTTGTCCCATTGTGGTTAGAAGGACCGCAATTTTGGCTCCTTTGGGGTCCTGATTGACGCCTACGACCGCATAAGCGATGCCTGCTGGCAAAGTCCTGTCTTTGTCTAGTCGCAGGGTAAGAGTGGTGAGGCTGGGGACGGAAAGGTCGGCGCTGAAGCACCGGCGTGTGCATACCGAGAGAGAGCGCAAAGTGACCCTGCTGCCCTTTAGGCTTTGCAGCCTAGGGCCAGTTTTTTCAGAGAACAGGCCTTTGCCATTGAAGGGCAAGTCCTGTATAGTGTGCAGCAGCTGCGAGGGAAGGCTCGATAACTGGAGTCATGAAATGCGCCTCGTGGCAACACCCGAGGCCAGAGTTGTGGCAGCGGAGTCAGCTGCATCCAACGAGGCCTGGAGGGAAGCCCTCGCCAGCTTTTCTTTTGTTCCAGGGCATCGAACTCTTGACGGGAGTTCTGAAGAACCGACTCTGTAAATTTGCCCACCGCCACCCATAGTAGCGGCTAAGCAGGGCTTCCTAGTTTGCTACACAAAGTTGCAGGGCTCCCGCCAAGTACATCATATGGCCCAGTAAGACCATTCGCCTAGCCTCCTTGGATTTAGGGGCTGGTGCCTGTTGGCCATGGCGTTCCGTCCCATTGAGGGACTGGACGACAAGGGAGCGGGGGGGGGAGATGTACATATAGGTACTCGTACCCCCTGGAGGATACCATGTACTTGCATTTCGATCAGAGGAGGGCCCGAGGAGTATGTTCCTGCCCCCGCCTCATCTGGGGAGGAGGAAGAAGAAAGGCCAGGTACAAGCGGGTCCTGTGTGGGCTCGCGCTCCTGGACGACCTCCTGATCCGGTGGGATCTGGGAGCCCGGTGGCTGAACCGGGGCTTGCTCTGTACCGGTCGGAGGGGAACGGCTAATTGTCGCCTCTGGCACCCAGAGCTCCGACGGAACGGAGCGAGATGGGACCACCGGTACGCCTCTGGCGTGGTAGTACGCCCAAGGTGACTAGAATGACCACTGATAGGTCTCCTGGAAGACTCTGGAGGGCACATCGGAAAACCGAGTACTGCGCATATGAAGTGTCCGTACGGGGCAACACTGATGCGTGGCTGGATGGCCCTGGAGGAGCTGAAAAGCCCTTGGTAGAGTCTCCCTCTCTAACTGACGTCGCTCAACGCGGCACCGGGGATAGGTACCGGGAGACATACCGGTACCGAGAACGGGACCTGCCACCGGAGCTGTGCTGGGCGGTCGACCGAGAGCGCGAGGCTCAATGATCAGGAGTGGCTACGGGAGTCCCGATGCCTGGGGCGGTGCCGGGAGCTGGATCAGTGCTGAGTGTACCGTGCCGGCGAACAGGACGCTGACCGGTGCCGCGAGTACTACAGGTACCGAAATGTAGAACGGTGCCGAGACTGCGAGCGGCGTCAGGACCTCGATCGGTAATGGGACTGAGAACGTCTGCGGGACCGCGATCGTGAACGGTGCCGCTCTGCGGTGCCGACGCCAGGTGGCGTGAGCAAGACAGGCTCGCCGATAGACAATATAACCCGCACTGGCGGTGCCGGGGGTTAAAGCCGCGCAGGCTCTGCCCTTGCCATCAACTCCCTTGCTGCGGAAATGTTTCCGGCGTGGAGGGAATAGTGAGCTTGACCACAGCTCGCATCGGGGAGCATTCAGGTGCTGGACTCGACGGCTCTTGCGTGGCCGGAGTCTACGGTGCTGATACTGTCGGTGCCGCAGCAGGTACCGGTGCCGGGCAGTGCGACGTAGTAGAGCACTCGGGCTGCGGAGCAGGCAGCTTGGCCGCAGCTTAATAGCGAGCTCGACCACGGTCCGTACCAGGGAGCTTTCCAGCACCGGACTCGACGGCTCTTGCCTGGCCGGAGGTAACGGCGCGGATATTGTCGGTGCCGCGGCGGACATCAGTGCCGGGCGATTCGACTGAGCATAGCGCTCGGCTGCGGAGCAGGCGGCTCGGACGCAGCAAGGATATTGTGCCTCTTCATCCTCCAGGAGAGGGATCCATGCCGAGTGGAAGCCAGCGACGGCTGGTGCCGAGAGGCCTTGGCGGTACCGGCGATCCGGTGCCGGGGGAGCGCTCCTTGAAGACTAACCAGCGCTCGGCGCCGAGAGCGGAGGAGCAAGAGCTGCCTCCCTCAGGAGCTGTTTGAGATGAAAGTCCCGCTCCCCTTTGTTCTCGGATTAAAGGCCTCACAAATGCGGCACTTATCTGTGAGGTGAGATCCCTCGAGGCACTTAGGAGAGGATCTCTTGTCGGCATCGGCTTGTGGCCGGCCGAGCATTATAAAACCCTGTGGATCGGGCATCGGACCCGGCACCGGGTGAGGGGATGGGGATAAACCCCGAACCCCTGTGAAATAAATACACTATACTATTCTACAAACAAATAAAGTTAACTACAACTATAAACATCTGAACTATATACTTAATGAGAGAAACTACGAGTAGCTAGTGTGGAAGCAAGGAAAGAATTAATAAGGATTTGAAGGGGATTTTAATGCATGTTAGTCAGTTAGCAAGAGTCAGGCCATACTGTGACCCTAATGACGTGAGATTTGTAGAAGCAAGATAATGTAAGACAGAGTGAACTGTGTGAAAGTTATTACGACCTTGCAATGTGCAGTCTTGTTTTTTTCTTAGTAGTGAGATAAATAAGATAGCAAAGAGGCTTATGTATAAACAAATGCAAATGTTTTCTTTTACTGTCTCCAGGATTGCTAGCTATTGTCTGTAACAAAGGTATAAAGGCTTGATGTAATTGTTTACCAGTTGAGAGACCTGTCCAGGACTGGGGCGACCCTGTGTCCTATGGCACTCTCTCCCTCCATTGTAATTACTGGAGAAATAATAAAGTATTTGATTTTGCTGCACCCAAACAAAAAGCGAGAACTGAGTTTTTTTCCGACAATTTGGGGGCTCGTCCGGGATGGCAACGCCCACGGACCCACAGACGGCTACTACGGATCATTCCCCTTCGAACCCCATGGCGCCACATGAGAGGTATGAGACCTTTTGAAATCTCTATTGGGGTATCGGAGGACTGTCCGTGAGGACGTCTGTCTCTGTTGGGCTCACGCCATCTGAACTTATTGACTGTGCAGCAGGATCAGATGCAAAGTGGTATTGGGGAGAGGCCCCAATAAGGTTAGTTTATAGCAGTACTGGGAACTGCTGAGTTGGCCAAGGAAATGCATAAGGTAATGCATAAGGTAATGCATAGGTAAATGCATTAGAATGCACCAGTGCTGAGGGGTTTTTACCACCTCAAGAGGGGTTGTCATACCGCCTCATGGTATTGGTCCGGACCTAGGGTGACCAGAGTCCCGATTTTTATCAGGACTGTCCCGATATTTGCTTGTTTGTCCCGCGTCCCGACCGATGTTCAGTCGGGACACTGGACGGACAAACAAACAATTTTTGCCCTCCGCTCCGGCGCACAGGTGGAGCCTGGAGGGGCTTTCGCCCCCACCCCGCCCTGACCCCTTCTTCCCCCATTAGATCCCTCCCCAAATCCCTGCCCCCAGCCTCACCCCCTCACGGCCCCATTGGATCCCGAGCTGGGCCTGGGGAGGAGACGCCCCCGTGCAGCAGCCTGGGCACACGGGCCATGGCCAGATGGGGCCGGGAGCGCTGCAGTGCTCCAGCCCTGCAGCCCGTGGGGCAGCGCAGTGGGTCCGGGGGCAGCGCGGCCCGGGGGCGTGGGCCGCTGGAGACATGCGGCAGAGGGGGGCTGCGGGGGTGAGACTTGTCCCAGGTGGGGCGGCCGGCGGACAGGGGAGAGGAGCCGGTCAGGGACCCTGAACCCATAAACTTCCCCGTCACTGCCAGGAAGGAGCCGCTGGAGTACAGCCGAGCGGGAGAGGTGTGGGGCTCCCCACCGGCAGCGGGACATGCCACATGTGCCTGGGGCGGGCTGGTGGGCAGGAGGCTCCGCGGGGAGGGCAGCGTGCGCTGCCGGGGTGCTGTGTGCAATCCCGTGGCGCGGCCCCTGTGAAACTGCTGTTGGGTTTTTTTTGTTTGTTTTTTTTCCCCGCCGCCCTTTTTTTTTTTTTTTTTGCTCTCCCCCTTGCGTCCCGATATTTCATCCCTCTGATCTGGTCACCCTATCCGGACCAGGTAAAGATGCATTGTGGGTTTTTTTTTTTTTTTTTAAAGAAGAAAAGAGGCCTTGGGGGGTGTGTGTGTGTGTGTGTGTGTACACCAGTGTGAGTGATCGTTATCGGAAGACGCCCAGAGTACCCTGTGAAGCGGAAGCTCATGATCAGGACTGCTCTAACGCAAGCCCGGTAACTAGTGGATCTTTAGGAGATCCGACCCACGGTGGGCTGACTCAGCCTGGCATAGTCCGGCGAGGAAGCTGCCTGGGTCTAGGAGTGTGTGAACCCATCTTCCCTCCCCTTTCCCTTCTGTGTGGGCTACTGACAATCTGTTCGTCTCACTGGATGCAATTAGAGTACGCGGCGCCGTCTCCCAGAGACTAGCCGACGCTCTTTGCTGAAGGGAGGTGTAAGAGAGTCGTAGTCTTCCTTGTGAGTCTCTCCTGTGTGAGTGCCCTGTAGGGAGAGATCCTTAGATTCTGATCCGCTAGCGCGGACAGGGCACCCCCTCAGTTTGTGTGATTGGAACATGGGGGAGGGACAGTCTAAACATTCCACCTCACCCCCTAAGGGTACCCCAGCATATTACATGTACGTACATTATGGTCCTAAAACCTGCAGGTATTTAGAGAATTGGAATCTTCACACGCGTGAAAATCCATCTAAACAGTGCCCATTAGAAGGTATCTTCAATCTAGATAAGATCATATATCTCAGAGGAGCTTTTAATCACCAAAGAAAAGCCTCTGACACAGTGTGAGCAATTTGTCTAGGAACGGGTTAATTTGAAATTCGGCTTAGCCCAGAGATGAACACAAAACAACTTCTCCTTTAAGGTCAAGAATCAGTGCGGACTATGCTAAGTGCAAAGAAAAACTGCTTTCAGCCCCAGCTGCTTGTGGAAAAATAGAGACAGAGGCAAACCAAAGGCAGTACAAGTTACAGAATTGGAATTATATTTGCAAAGCTTAACTTTCCAGTGAGACATGTGTGAGTATTAAAGTGGCTTAAGGCTTGGGGCATTCATATTTTTCCTGTGTGAGGTGGGAGCATTCCCAACACTCTCCATTGTTGTTTTATTATTTTGAATGAAGCTTTACAATTTGATTATATGCAGTGTCAGTCTGATCACCTGACATGGGGGATAAATTAGTAACAGGAATTTGTCACAGTTTGGTGAGCAATTATGTATGGGGGAGCCCTGCAGAATTTACACCATCTATCTGTTTTACCCTTGTTGTTTTATGTTTGCTTTGTTTGGTATTGTTGGTGTTGTATGATAAGGATTGCATGATTATAGGTGAGCCCTAATAGAATAAGGAAACACTATTTAGTTTTGTTCTGTTTTGTTTAACCGGTTACTGTTGTTTTTCTGCTCTGTTCATTTGGGCGTTGGGTGTGTGAGCAGAACTGAACTTCTCGTTCGTAATTCCTCAGAGTGGAAGCCATGTGTGCGATGAAGCTCTGAGGTTGTATTGAGATCTTTCTGTCCCGCCCCCTGTAACGGACAATGTAATAGAAGTAGAAAAATCTGGCTTAGACTGTAATTCTCTCTGCTTTCTGTGTAATTTTCTTTTCTGTTTAAGTGTCAGCAGACAAATGGGTGGGTCTCTGGGTAGACCCCCTAAAGGGGTTTGGATTTGCCTTTACCCAATGGCCATGTATTTTTGCCCAGGTGGCAAGCCTTCGAAGGGAGGACTCGGGTAGTCTTGTGAGTAGAAATGTTTTGGGGAAAAGACCAGAAGGGTGGGGCTAGTTGAGAAGCTCACCATCCCAGCTAAACTGGTAGTGGAGCAAATTGGTGCATTGGCCGGGAACGATTCAGCGAGGAAAAAAAAGGATCGGGCCCAGGCGGGCAGGCAACAGACAAAGAGATTGGAAAACAGGTTGGAAACTTTTGAGGGCGTAGTGGAAAGAAGGAGTAAGTGAATATAAGCATGAGGATTTCAAATACTCGGGAGGATATTTGGAATGGTGATTTGCATTGATAAAAGTGACTGTTGGGAGACAAGCAAGTGATTTTTAAGGAAAGTGAAAAGTTGACTCTGTAGTTGCTGGAGGGAACAGCAGTTGAACTTTGTAAAAATGCTAAAGGGAAAAGTTTTTGATGTCTTTGAAATGTTTGTAGATAAATTCAGGCAAAGAAATTATTAGATTGCAATCATTTGGCTATGAACAATTTTGTTAAATCAGTTGAAGAATGTATACAGTGCTATGTAATGAAACTTTTATTAGGCTCTAAAGGCACTATAAGTGGTGATGTTTTCTTTCAGTGTTTAAAAGCAGGAGTTAAAAGAAATAAAAGCAAGCCAGAAAGCATCTGTGTTAATGCAAATTAACTAACTGATAAGGTAGAGGCCGCTGAACCAGGGCTGTCTAAAAAGCACATACGAGAAAATATGGGGGTAATTCCTCTGTTTTGCCTAGAATCAACAAGAGTATTTGTATATTTTAAGTATTTAACTGCCCAGAAGGGGTGGACCTCTGTTTTTGTCTTTCAGATAATCAAAGAAAATTAATGCCGGCTGCACAGCATTCAACGTACTATGATTTACTGGCACAGTCACAATTATGTTGTGTGTTCTATGTTCTGTCTTGTGGTGTTTGACTCGTGGCCAGAATTGTTGTGTTTAATATTTTCATGAGATGGTCTGATTTGAAATCAAGCGGAAATGTTGGATTGAGATGCAGATACTTGTTTTGTTCAACTTAGAATACAAAGTGTTTGTTTGGTTACATCCGAAAAATGTGATATACTAATGTCTAATACATTTTCTTAAGTAAGAGAAAGAAACTACATTGGCCAAATCTTTTAATTGAGAATTGTTGTTAAAATTTGCATACTGACAGTCTTTGGAAGCAAGGACATGAAAAGTTAACCCACTCCCCATATTGTACAAGGGATCCTTCTGGCTACCTCAAACTTTTAGCCAGAGGGCTGGGGATGGTGGAAAGCTATTGGACTAGAAGTTAATATTAAGTGAACTTCTCAAAGTGGGTGTGCTTGTCCTGGCTTGTTATTCCAAAGTTCTGTAATAAGGTTATTTTAGTGAAAGGGTATATGTGGCATACATTGAATAATATGACTAATGTACTGTATAACAGTAATGTTTATGTGTTCATGGTATAAAACACCTGACAAGATATACATATTGATCTTACCACTGCTGCAGGCAATTATATCATTTACTGGCCTGCAGATAAAATGCAGATAGAATGTTGCACGTAGCTTTTGGATTTCAGGTATATTTTAATTGGATTACAGTAGTGCCTGCTCGGTTTCAAAATTTGCTTTCATTGTTACCAGAGGTTTAAAAATCTCTGAATTGCAATGGGCAAATTCATATGCTTCAGAATATATATCATGCTGAACAGAATGCCTTTCATACAGCTTATAGAGTGTCTACTTTATGTACTACGTATGATGTATTGTGCTTTGTAACCAAAACTGTACAACAACCCCATTGTTTTATTTCTATGGGAATGTTATTGTCGTGTTGTTAGTTAGTTTCGGATTATGTTGTTGTTTTTTTTAAAAAACATAATGATAGTACTAATACCTTTCATGTTCATGCTAATCATGCATTGTCATTACATCCCATGACAACCCCTAAGGTTGACATATCTGCTGTAGAATCTGAAATCCATGGTTTAATGCAAATTGAGATGTGAAATATATATTGTACTAGAAGTACAAAAGGGGGGAGTGTGGAAGCAAGGAAAGAATTAATAAGGATTTGAAGGGGATTTTAATGCATGTTAGTCAGTTAGCAAGAGTCAGGCCATACTGTGACCCTAATGACGTGAGATTTGTAGAAGCAAGATAATGTAAGACAGAGTGAACTGTGTGAAAGTTATTACGACCTTGCAATGTGCAGTCTTGTTTTTTTCTTAGTAGTGAGATAAATAAGATAGCAAAGAGGCTTATGTATAAACAAATGCAAATGTTTTCTTTTACTGTCTCCAGGATTGCTAGCTATTGTCTGTAACAAAGGTATAAAGGCTTGATGTAATTGTTTACCAGTTGAGAGACCTGTCCAGGACTGGGGCGACCCTGTGTCCTATGGCACTCTCTCCCTCCATTGTAATTACTGGAGAAATAATAAAGTATTTGATTTTGCTGCACCCAAACAAAAAGCGAGAACTGAGTTTTTCTCCGACACTAGGGAAGTGGAGGTCAGCTAAGCCACGCTCCACTGTTCCAACGACCGACACGGGCGGTAAGAAGGAACTGAGGGGCGGATGGGTCGGCAGGGGTATATATGCTGCGCCATAGCGGCGCCACTCCAGGGGGCGCCCAGCTGACCCACCGAGTGTTGCTAGGGTAAAAATCTTCCGACGAACGTGCACGCGGTGCGCACAAACCTAACTGGAATGCATAGGAGCAATCACTCGAAGAAGAAATGAAGGTTTTGCGTGCCAGTAATACATTTTAATATTTTTAGAAGGTCTCTTTCTATAAGTCTATAATATATAACTAAACTGTTGTATGTAAAGTAAATAAGGTTTTAAAAATGTTTAAGAAGCTTAATTTAAAATTAAATTAAAATGCAGAGCCCCCCGGACTGGTGGCCAGGACCCAGGCAGTGTGAGTGCCACTGAAAATCAGCTTGCGTGCCACCTTCAGCACCTGTGCCATAGGTTGCCTACCCCTGGATTACAACCTGTGAGAGGCTATGTGGTTTAATGCTCTTCCTGGTACTGTGACCACTCAGAATTCAAATAAAAACCTGTACTCCAGAATTCATTTCAGTAAATATTTGTTTGCGTGAGACACACAAAACAGTCCATTTCTCACACAGCTGCCTCTGTGCCTTTATCTATATCACCCCTGCACAAGGAAGGTAGAGTTTACAAGGAAGGTAGTTTTTTCAAAGCTGTTTGAAGATTTGGATGCTCAGTTCCCATCCATTTTAATTGAGTATCCAGATAGGTGGTTTTTTTTTTTTCTTTCAAAACTGCTTAACCTGAGCCACAATGCTCTGGCTAGCCTAGTTCACCGGGGAAAAAAAACCTCTCCTCATTAGTATCCCCTCTAAACCAGTGGTTTTCAAACTGTGGGTCATGACCCAGTACTGGATTGCAGAATGTAAGGCACTGGGTCGCAGCAGCTTTGGTCAGCACCGCCGACTGGGCCATTAAAAGTCCCGTCGGTGGTGCTGCCCAGATAAGGCAGGCTAGTTCCTACCTGTTCCGACACAGCGCTGTGCCCCAGAAGCGGCCAGCAGCAGGTCCGGCTCCTAGGTGTGTGTATGGGGGGGCGCACGGGGCTCCATGTGCTGCCCCTGCCCCAAGCACTGGCTCCGCACTCCCAGAGAATGGGAGCTGGTGGGGGCAGAGCCTGCGGGTGAGAGCCGCTTGTGTGCCTCCACCTGGGAACCGGACCTGCTGCTGGCCACTTCTGGGGCACAGGGTGATCTGTGGTTCCAGGACAGGCGAGAAGCATGCCTCTGAACCCAGCTGCGCTGTTGACTGGGAGCCGCCGGAGGTAAACCTGTGCCCCAATCCCATGCCCCAGCCCTGAGCCCTCTATTGCAACCCAAACCCCTAATTCCCAACCCCAGCCCAGAGCCCTGACCCCCTCCTGCATCCCAACCCCCTCATCCCCAGCCTAGAGCCTGCACCCCCTTCCCTGAGCCCCCCCAAACCCTGAACCCCTCATTCCTGGTCCCACCCTGCAGCCCTCACCCCTGCATCCCAAACCTTTGCCCCAAGCCTAAGCCTCTCTCACTCCTCAAATCCCTCATCCCCAGCTCTGTTTGGTCACAGGCATTAATGATTTTCTTCAACTGGGTTGCCTGAAAAAATCTGAAAACCACTGCTCTAAACACTCCCATCTTCTGCACTGCCACAAGAAGTGAATGAAAATGCTTTAAAACAGATTATAACGCCCCCTTCTGCCCGCAACTGTTCCTCCATCTAGCCCTGCTCTTTCCTGTCTGCGTTGGTGGGTAAGGTCTTTGAAGCAGAGTCTGTCTGAGTTCCGCATATTATACAGCAGCAAGTCCATTGTCAGCGCAAGCAAATCATAATAATGTACCATTCTAAACTGACGAGGTAAAATCTGTTGTTGGACCAATTTCTGTTGGTGAACTCGAAAGCTTGTGTCTCTCTCCAACAGAAATTGGTCCAATAAAAGATATTAACTCACCCACCTTCTCTCTCTCTAATCTCCTGAGACTAACACCGTTACAACAACACTGCACATATTATAGACTACAGATTAAGCATCCAGAAAATTTTTTTCCTCCTGTTGATTCCTCTGCTGTACAAATACATGTCAGGCTTCTTGCCTAAATGAGAACACCACATAACACTGCCAAATACAACACAAGGCAGAACTATGTAGACAGAGTTATGTAGGTGAAAGGGCCTGGGAGTCCTGTTTACTACACTAGCACTTATTATCCATCCCAGGACGCTATCATATTGCATCGCCAGTTTTGTTATTGCAGCATAGTGAAGACCTTGTTTACGGCAGTATTATTTGATGAGTGTGTTTGTTTTTGGTAGTCTCTTGTGTCTCAGAAAGGACTGTTTGAAAGGTGGAATATCTGTAACTATGAGGTCTATCTCCAGACATGCTGAGAGGAGGACCCAGAATAATGGTTCAGCCAGTCTTAGTGTGAGTTAACAAACAATCACAGAGATGGACCCATCCAGCTCTGGGAAAATGGATGCAAAAGTGGATTTTTCCTAATGGTTTTTCCCTTTACTTCTTAATTCTGGTCTAAATGGAAGTCACCATGGTGAAGTAGATTGCTGAGCATACAAGCAGTTGAACGGGAATTGAAGGTGCTCAGCACCTTGCAGGAATGGGCCCTCTGCTGGTGCTATTGCTGCTATGCTATAACTGGCCAGTGTTTCCATTTTAAACTCCATTTTTTCAAGGCAGAAATTAGCTTGGACCTTAGTATATCCAGGGCAAGGCTTAGTGTGAACACTTTTAAAGTAAGGGCCTGATTCTGATCTCCCTTACTCTGATATGACACCATTGACTACAATGACTTACTTCTGATAAAAGTAGAAATGTTCAGTAAATATTTCTGTTCTGTATTAGAGGGGAAAAACAGATGATATAGTAATATCATATAACAATCTGTCCATTTCACTAGCATCTGAGAAGGTAAAACAGTTGCTACTGAAGTTAGACTCTTAAAATCAGCAGATCTGGGTAACTTGCATCCAAGAGTCTTAAAAGAGCTGGCTGATGAGCTTGCTGGATATTAATATTGCTATTCAATAAATCTAAGAAACTGAGGAAATTCCAGAAGACTAGAAGAAAGCTCATGTTGTGCCAGTATTTAAAAAGGGTAACTGGGATGACCCAGATAAATTATAGGCCTGTCAATCTAATATGAACCCCAGGCAAGACAATGGAGTGGCTGCTATGGGACTCAATAGTTAAAGGAGGGCAATAAAATTAATGCCAATCAACATGGGTTTATGGAAAATAGATCCTGTCAAATTAACTTTTTTTTTTTTAATGAGATTTCATGCTTGGTTGATATGATATACTTAGGCTTCTGGGTGTTTGACTTGGTACCACATAACATTTTGATTTGGGGGGGAAAACTAGAATGATATAAAATTAACATGCCACATCACATGTTAAATGGACTAAAAACTTACATTTTGAGACCTATCAATTAGCAACTGTAAACAGAATCCTCATAATCAAGTGCGTGTGTTTCCAGTGGGGTCCCACTGGGATTGGTTCTTGGCCCTATGCTATTTAACATATTTATTAATGATTTGGAAGAAAACATAAAGTTTATAGATAACCCCAAAATTCGGGGAGTTGTAAATAGTAAAGAGGACAAGTCACTAATACAGAGTAATCTGGATCTCTTGGTAAGCTGGGTGCAAGCAACTGTGTGTTTTTTTTTTAATACAGCTAAATGGTGAAACCACTCCTGGACTACTGTGTCCAGTTCTGGTGTCCACAATTCAAGAGGGATGTTGAACATTTGGAGAGGCTTCAGAGAGGAGCAATGAGATTGATTAAAGGGTTAGAAAGCATGCATTTATAGTGAGTGAGAGTCAGGGAGCTCAATCTACTTAACTTAATAAAAAGGTTAAGGGGCAACTTGATCACATGTCTATTAGTACCTGCTTGTGGAACAAATATGCTGATAATGGGTTCCTCAGTCTAGCAGAGAAAGGCATAACATAAGCTTCATCTTCCAGCCATTCAATTGACAAATTCAGACTGGAAATAAAGGCCACGTCTACCACCCACCAATCCGGCGGGTAGTGTAATCGGTCTATCAGGGATCGATTTATCGCATCTTGTCTAGATGTGATAAGTCTATCCCCGAATCGACGCCCGTACTCCACCTTGGCAGGAGTAAGCGGAGTCAACGGAGGAGCCACGGCGGTAGACTTGCCGCTGTGAGGATGGCCAGGTAAGTCGAACTAAGATACTTCAACTTCAGCTACGCAAATAGCTATCTTAGATCGATTTCCTCTCTTCCCCCCCCCCCCAGTGTAGACCAGCCCAAAGTGTAAATGTTTAACAGTGAGGGTAATTAATCAATGGAACAATTTACCAAGGATTCTGGTGGATTCTCCACCACTGACAATTTTTCAATCAAGATTGGATGTTTTTTTCCAAGAGAGATGCTGTGGGAAGTTCCAAGGCCTGTGTTATACAGGAGGTCAGACTAGACCAGGGGTGGGCAAACTTTTGGCCTGAGGGCCACATCTGGGTATGGAAATTATATGGTGGGCCATGAATGCTCACAAAATTGGAGGTTGGGGTGCGGGTGGGGGGGTGAGGACTCTGGGGATGCGGACTCTGGGGTGGGGCTACAAATTAGTTCAGGGTATGGGGGCGGGTTCCAGGCTGGGGCTGGGGTATGGGTGGGGGGGTGAGGGCTCCAGGGTGCAGAAGGGTGGGACCGAGGGGTTTGGAGGGGATCAGGGCTGGGGCAAAGAGTTGGGGCACGGGAGCGGGTGAGGAGTGGAGGCTCCAGGCGATGTTTACCTCAAGCAGCTCCCAGAAGCAGCGGTATGCCCCACCTCTGGCTCCTATGTGGAGGACCTCAGGAGGGTAGACCAAAGCTTGAGCCCACCCAAGCCCTAGGGGGCCTGTAACCTGAGCCCTGCCACCCAGGGCTGTAGCCTTCGGGCTTTGACTTCAACCCTGGGCCCCAGCAAATCTAAGCCAGCCCTGGTAACCCCATTCAAAGGGGGTCGTGACCCACAGTTTGAGAACTGCTGTGCTAGATCTTGAGACAAAGCTCTGTTGCTTTCTATCAGAGGCTTTAGCCATTTTGATCTTAGCTCATTATAAAATGGGCTTCTTAACACAGAGTGGCACATACCCTCAACTTTACCCTTCGCACGTGGGCTTAATCTCAAATCATACTCTCTAGCCTGGGGTCTGCAATTATTTTGAACAAAATATAAAATAAAATTGATAATTCTGCATCTTGTGTTAACATTGAAAGGATGAGCATCCTATGTGAGATTCTACAGGTGAACCAGTGACTTTATGGGGAAATGTCTTAAAAGAATATTGGTGATCTTGAATACCCCTGTCATGAGAAAGCAAGGAGATGTAAAGTGAAGTTTCCATGTAAAAACAAAATACTTCATGAAAGTGACTCAAACAGCTGGGAGTCATCCTCTACCAGTGTGTACCCTGACATGCTGGCTAGATTAATTCTGCTAAGGGCTTCAAGGAGTTTGAATCCTGGGGCTGGAGGCAACTTGGGCCAGATCCTGAGGTGCTGCGTGGCCACTTTGCATCACATTGTGGTCAGGTTCTGTTCCTAAAGTTGGTAAAACTGACCATGGGAGGATCACCCCGTGAAGGGGGATCATCCGGTAGCATTTAATGTAACATAGGAGCTGCTATCTCATCCCCTAGCTCCCTGTTGTTGGCATAGAGGGCATGACTGGAGCTTTCCTGTGTCGTCCTGAGCCCTGGCTGTTGTGTTGGCCCTGTGGACTCAGGTATGCGGGGGGGGGGGGGGGAATGGCCTGGAACACAGCCAGTTTGGAATCAAGAGAGCAGAAAGGCCACCTTCTCCTCCCCCTTTCTGAGCTACCCTGGGTACTGCTTGGCTGTAGCTGAGGAATCAGGATTTGGGCTTTTCAATCCTGTATGTTTGTATTCTTCCACAACTGGCTTGTAAGTACCAGATGTTCTTCGAGTGCTGTCCCTGTGGATGCTCCACTGTAGGTGACGGTGCGTCCCGGCACCATTGAGCGGAGATTTTTGGTAGCAGTGCCTGGTTGGGACGCACATACTCAGTTGGTGTCTCCCGTCTTGTTGGAATCTTCCTGAGCGCATGCGTCCCGCACCCTCCTCAGTTCCTTCTCAACCGTCCTCGGCCGAAGACGGGACTCGGAGCAGTGCTGATCCTCTTCTCTGGTTTTTGAAGGAAACAATTACAAAGAACAGAAATAGTTAGTAACATCCCAGTTGTTTCCCTTCCTTTAGAATAGTTACTTAGTTTAAAAAAAAAAATTCCCCTCAAGTTTGTCTCCCACTGAGACACTCTCCCCTGACATTACTAGTGCAATAATGCTGGGGGCTTCAGGATTCAAGAAATGTGCTTCCTGTCAGGACTTTATGCCAATGTCCGATGGACACTCACACTGTGTGAAGTGCCTTGGCAAGACACACGTCCCTGCCAAGTGTGTCCACTGCACAAGCCTCAAAACCAGGGCTCGTCCTGACAGGAACCTGTGGCTGAAACTGCTTCTCATGCAGAAATCCCTGCAGCTGCCTCTGGAGATGGGCAATGGCAAACCTTCTCCCTCATGCTCCCCGGCCAGCTCAGAACCAACCGGGAGAGCCCGGCTTCACCCTCTCACGTGAAGAGGCAGGAAGCCCTAATGCAGGCCTGCACAACACGCGGCCCGCGGGCTGCATGCAGCCCGCAGGGTCCCACTGTGCGGCCCGCAGGCAAGTGGCGGGGGGGCTTCCAGGTTCACCCCCCCTGCCCGGGCGGGGGCCGACCTCACAGCCCCGCGCGCCGTGCTCTGACAGCCTGGATGGTCAGAAGCACGGCACGCGTCTCTGTCTCCTGCTCCTCCTACACCATCACTTCCGGAGCTGCTGAGGCGGGAAGCACAAGGCAGAGCCGGTAAGTGAGAGTGAGGGGAGAGGCACCCGGCCTGGGCTCGAGCCGCAGCGGGGGCTGGGTCAGGGGGTCCTTGGCTCAAAGGGGCTGGGCTCCAAACTCGGGGTCTGGGATGGGGGGGTTAGAAGGGTGTCTGGCTCAGAGAGGCTCAGGGCTGGGGGCTGGGGTCAGGGGTGTCCAGCTCAGAGGGGCTGGGCTCGGAGCTGGGGCTCAGGGCTGGGGGCAGGGGTCAGGGGCCGCCCAGCTCAGAGGGGCTGGGCTCAGAGCTGGGGTCAGGGATGGGGGCTGGGGTCAGGGGTGTCCTGGGCTCGGGGCTGGGCTCAGAGCTGGAGTCAGGGCTCAGGGACGGATAGGGTCAGGGGTGTCCGGCTCAAAGGGCTCAGGGCTGGGGCTCAGGGCTGGGGTGTCCGGCTCAGAGCTGGGGATCAGGGCTGGGGGGGGATGGGGTCTGGGGGGTGTCCGGCTCAGAGGGGCTCAGGGCTGGGAGGGAGGGAGTCGGGGGGGGTCCAGCTCAGAGGGGCTGGGCTCGGAGCTGGGGATCAGGGCTGGGGGTTAGGGGATGTCCGGCTCAGCAGGGCTAGGCTCAGAGCTGGGGGTCATGGCTGGGGGGGATGGGGTCAGGGGGGTGTCCGGCTCAGAGGGGCTGGGCTCAGAGCTGGGGTCAGGGATGGGGATGGAGTCTGGGGGTGTCCAGTTCAGAGAGGCTGGGGGTCAGGGCTGTGGGGGAGATGGGGTCGGGGGGTGTCCGGCTCAGGGGGCTGGGCTTGAATGGAGCTGGGGGTCATGGCTGGGGGAGATGGGGTCAGGGGGGTGTCCGGCTCAGAGGGGCTCAGGCTGGGGGGGATGCCCGGCTCAGAGAGGCTTATCATGCTACTTACCCCCGCCTCCTCCCTATCCCGGAGCCTCAGTGCGCTGCGTCCAGTAGTGGCCTTGGACAATGCTGCAGCGGCCTGGCTCCAGCAGGGTGTGAGCTCCCGCCGCTTGGCTGCAGCTTGCAGCCCCCTTACCACACGACTCTGAGCGGGAGGAGTTCAGGCCTCGCTGGAGCGACACCACTGCAGCGCTGTCCAGGGCTGCTCCTGGACGTGGCATGCTGAGGTGCCGGGGGATGGGGGGTAGGGTGACCAGATGTCCCGATTTTATTGGGACTGTCCCGATATTTACTTCATTGTCCCGCATCCTGACCAACGGTCGGTCGGAACGCGAATTGTCCAGTTATTTTGCCTCCACAGGCACAGCCCGGAGGGGGCTCGCGCCCCCCCCCGACTCCGCCCGCTCCTTCCCCCATTGGATCCCTCCCCAAATACCCGCCCTGGGGGGAGGAGGCAGAGGTTTTGGCCTCGGTGCCAGGGAAGGGGTGGGGGATGCCGGCTGCGGCTCTACTGCCCGTGCCCCAGCCGAGCGGTCCCGTGCCCCACCAGGCGCTTTGCAAAGGGTGGCAGAGTCAGGCTTTGTGGGGAGCTGGGTGCTGGATTGCCGGTCCCCTTGCCCAGCCCGTGTTTGTGAAGCCAGCTCTGCGGCAGCCCGCCCTGAGTCTCCCTTCCTGCTGCCCCAGGGGCGCTGTGCCGTGCGGTTGTTTGGCTGCTGCCGCAGCTTTGCTGCTCAGGCGGGAAGGGGGGTGTAGTTGGCGCTGAGTGCCAGGTTACACGCAGCGAGAGAGAGGCAAAGGAGCGGGTGGAAGATGTTGTGTAGCAGTGCTGGGGATAATTAGTATCTGTGAGTCTGTCTGCCTCTGGGGGGCAGAGCAGGGGGAGCAGTGTGTGCCTGGCTGGGTGTGCGACCCTAGGTGAGGAGATCCCATCCTGCGATGCTGAGGCGGGTCCCGGCCTGGGGGCCATGGCAAGGGCCCGCTTTCTCCAGCAGGGTGTAGCCCAGTGGCGCAAAGGTCGCTATGGCTCCGCACTCCCAGGCCCGTGGGGAGCTGGAGCCCGCCAGGGAAGGGGCTGCTCCCCGCTGGTGCGCCCACGGCCAGCCCAGGCCGGTCTCCACGCAGGGACCTGGCGGGGGCGTTCCCCCTGTCCATGCCCATCTCCGTGGCATCGGGGTGTCAGTCCTCGGGCTCTGGATGGGGGTTGTTGAGAGCCGGGGCTGCCGTTTGTCTGCATGGCTGGCGCCAGCCCAGGCACTTCCCACTTGTTCATGCTTTTTTTTCCTCCGCCGTCAGCTTTTTTTTTTGGGCTCTGCCCCCGCATCTCGATATTTCGTCTCTCTGATCTGGTCACCCTAGATGGGGGAAGGTGAAGGCAGAGGCGGGGTGGAGCCTCTGACATTCTTGTGGGGGTCCCTATGGGGCCTGGGGCAAATTGCCCCACTTGCTCCCCCCCCTCCCCCGGGCGGCCCTGCTTGTGTGCGTTGCACCTGCCCTGCCCCGACTGCTGTCCCCTTCCCTGGTCCAGGGACCTTACCCCTGGCCCCTATCACACTGCGTCCCCCCCCCCCCCGCAGGCTCCCTGCGGCCCCTGTGTTTGTGTGTTGGACAGTCACATCCAATCCCTTCACACTGCCCCCCCCCTTTCCTCTCCCTGGCTTAGTTCATAGCCCCAGAAAATCCCTTCAAACTGTCCCCCTTTTCCCCTCCCCTTATTTCATAGGGGGATGATGAACTGAGAGGGTGGGTGGGCAGGTAGTGGCGGTGAGGCTTTATACTTGGTGGGGGTGAGGAGGCGAGCAGTGAGTTGGTGGCTAGAGGGAGGCATCCATTTTAAGTATTTTAATTTTTGGTACTGCTGTGTGCAGTAATATAGTGACCCCTGGGGGATTGAAGAGGAGTGTAATGGTGAGGCCGAGCAGGGAGGGGCGGTTTTATTTTACTGCTGTGATCTGGTTACCCTACGCGCGCCATTTCTTTCCCCCTCTACAGGCTTCCACACACTGTCAGTGCCTTGCTAGTGTGCCACGCACCGTGAGATATCTCTTCTTCTCTTTGTGTGTGACTGAGTGTTTCCCTTGTGTGTAAATTTATTCAACAAAATCTTGAGCTTCATAATGGCTACCACGAGTGAAAAGAAAAAGAGAAAAATAGAATCAGAGCACAGAGGTTTCAACACTGAATGGATGAATAAATACTTATGTACTGTTTCCAAAGACAAAATACTGTGCCTCGTGTGTCGCGAAACATTAGCTGTTCTGAAAGAATACAACCTTCGGCGGCACTTTGAAACTAAACATCCCAATCTCGCCAAATTGAGCTCAAATGAAAAAATTACTAAAGCAGCCAGTTTAGTGAAAAACCTTAGTGGAGAACAGCAAATTTTCAAGAAAGTGAGCACTGAGAACGATACGGTTACTAAAGTAAGCTATCAGATTTCTAAGGAAATTGCTGCTGCTGGGAATGCTTCACAGAAGGCGAGTTTTTAAAAAAGTGTATGTTGATTGCTGTATCTGAGTTAAGTCCAGAAAAAAGGGGAATATATGAGAATGTCAGTCTATCACGCATGACTGTACAGAGAAGACTAGCAGACATTTCTACCAATCTAAGTGATCAGTTAAAGCAGAGAGTCACTGAATTCTGCTTTTACTCCCTAGCTATGGATGAAAGCACCGATTTAAAAGACACTGCCCAACTTCTTATTTTTATTAGAGGTATTGATAAAAACTTTGAAATTACAGAAGAACTTGTTGGCATGTGCTCCATGACAGGTCGCACAACCAGAAAAGAAATCTCCAGTGAAGTGATCAAGTGCATGAATGATAAATTGGGATTAGATTTCACAAACTTGGTGGCCATTTGTACTGATGGTGCTCCAGCTATGTGCGGGAAAAAATGTTGGAGCCGTTAGTCTTCTTGAAGAATTTATTGGGAGACAAATAACCAAACATCACTGCATTATACATCAGCAGGTTTTGTGTAGTAAAGTCTTAAAATTTGAGCATGTAATGTCAGTGGTAGTTTCCATTGTAAACTACATCCGTTCTAGAGGACTAAAACATAGGACATTTTGAGCCTTTCTTGAAGGGGAAGACGCCGAGTGCAGCGACTTAATCTACCATACAGAAGTGAGGTGGTTGAGTCGAGGAAGAGTGCTCCAGCATTTCAACGCTTTGAAAGAGGAGATGGCAAAATTCCTAGAAAATGGGCCAATAAAATTCCCAGAGCTTGAAAATGAGTCCTGGAATCAAGATCTCTTTTTCTTTTGTGATATCACAGCACACCTGAATGATCTCAACATTCAACTTCAGGGGAAAAAATCAACTTATATTTCAAATGTGTGCAGCAGTGAAAGCTTTCAAAATGAAATTGAAACTTTTCAGAAGTCAGCTGTCAAAAGGTGAAATGTGTCACTTTCCCACTTGTGCACAGCGTATCCCTCAGCACAAACATGCCGAGTTAGGAGAAAAATACGCAAAGCACATCAATCTTTCGATTGAAGAATTTGACAGAAGACTTACTTTGTCTAAAGATGATGATATCCAGTTGAAGCTGATTGAAGATCCCTTTTCTGTGGATCCAGAGAAAGTGCCAGGAGATTTGCAGTTGGAGGTTATTGAACTTCAGTGTTCGGCAATTTACCGAAATAAGCACAGAGAAAGCAGCCTGTGGGACTTTTACAAAAGTCTGGACGATGAAAAATACAAGAATCTTATCGAAGTTGCACTGAAAACGTTTAGCATTTTTGGAAGCACTTACATATGTGAACAAACATTTTCCATCATGAACATGAATAAAAACAAGCAACATTCTTCTCTGACTGACGACCATTTGGAAGACATTATGAAAATATCCACTTCAAATATGACCCCCAAATATGACAAGCTTGTTGCTGAAAAGAGATGTAATATCTCTCATTAAATTTGCAAGGTGATTATGAAAAGTACAAATGTTTTCTTTCAACGGAGCAGGTTTTTTTTCATTTTTTCCATGGTTCATAAAAAAAAATTAATTAAAAAAAATGTTTGCTTTAATTGAAAAATTCTTAATAAAGTGTCACCCCCCCCCTTCCTTTTCGGCCCACAGCTGTTTCGGCGAGGCGGCGCTGGAGAAGGAGGGTTTGTTTCCACGGTGTGGGCATCGCTGGGGTGGGGGGATGTGTTTTGGGGGGTGTAGCCGCGTGGTTACCCCGCTCCTGCCCTGAAGGGCTTAAAACAGCCATGGGGAAGGGCTGTGGCAGGGGAAAAGCTGAGCTGACTGGGGAAGCTGCCCCAGCTGGCATCTATAAAAAGGCTGTGGGCCAGAGGAAGTCTATCTCTGCTTGTACAGAGAGAAGGGTCTGGCTGCTAGGGAGCTGAGCAGGGTACTGGGAGTGGAGCAGGGCTGGGGGAAGGCTAGAGGAGCTGGGGGAGCTCCAGCGTGGAAAACCCCCAAGCTGCGGACCTAGCTGAGGGCCTAAGACCAGTACCAGGGCTGTAGAGGGGCAGCCCAGCTACAGAGGGAGGCAGCAAGTCGAAACCCAACCTTGCCTGTGATGAGTGGCTGGTATAATGCAGTCTGCCCCAGGGCGCGGGGGCTAGTTGGTGACTGGCAGTAGCCTTATATGTGAGGTGAGGATTAGAGGATTGGGGATTCCCCAGAGAGGGGAGACGTAGAGCCAGAGTGTGGGGTTATTGTCAGGGGGCAGCACCCCAGATCAAAGGGCACCGGGGTCGAGGAGGGACACAGAGCCAGTGGCAGTGGGACACCGGCCTGCAGAGGGCGCTCCAATGACTGGATGAGCTAATTCCCGAGAAGACCAGCAGGTGGCGCCGCCGGGGTGAGTCCTGCTTGCTTACAGGGATGGGCGGCGTGTGTGTGTGTGGGGGGGCGTATTTCAGTACGGCCGGGGGCGGGGGGGGTTCGGCCCTCAGCTATTTTCTTTGGAGTAATGTGGCCCTCGCCACTCTGAGTTGTGCAGGCCTGCCCTAATGTCTCCTCTCAGAGACACTCAAGAGGGTAAAGGATCTCCTGCAGGGTCTTTACCCTCGCTGCTGTCAGCGCCGAGAGCAGGCAACTGTAACTGCCCCTGCGCTTTACAAGCAACTCTCATGGGTCTCTAAAGCAGGGACCTGACTTCCCGCAGCAGGAAGCTCTCCTCGGCACCGGTTCCCCCGGCACCGACAATGGACTCGGTGCCGACAACGCATTCCACCCCTGGCACCAAGCCTGCCTCCTACCCCCAGCAGATTCAGACCCCCTGGGAGGCTCTCACAAATGGCTATCTGCTCCTGCCAAAGTGAAACTAAAATCACTCTGGGCTGCCGCTCAGACTTCACGCTCTGCAGCACACCAGCCTAGGGAGCAGCAACAATTCCTGCATCAGCAGGATATCTCTGTGGCCCCTAAGCCTGACTCTCCCCTTTTTTCACTGATTCCACTCATACACAGGGTTCTACGCAACATCACAGAGGACAAGACCCGGGTCATACTTATTGCCCCATCTTGGCCCAAGCAGACATGGTATCCTTACCTATTACGCATGTCCATCCGTCCTCCCCATACTCTCCCCGACAGACCACATCTCCTCTCCCAGAACCGCGGTCGGCTTCTTCATCTGCAGCTCTGGAAACTCCATCTAACGGTGTTGTTCTTTCATGGTTTCAATCCCACGAATTAGCCTGCTCAGAATAGGTCCGACATGTTCTCCTGCACAGTAGAAGGGACCTCACTCCTAAGACTTACCTGCAAAAGTGGAAATGCTTCTCCATCTGGTGCTCCCACAGATGCCTAATACCCCAGATTGCAACCCTCCCTGACATCGTAGACTATCTTTTTGAACTAAAACAGGATGGCTTTTTACTCAGTTTTATCAGAGTACACCTCACAGCCCTTACCACCTTCCATGACACTCTAGACAGCTATTCACTTTTACACGCCCCACCATGAAACGCTTTCTCACGGGCCTGCAAAATCTCTATCCTGAGATTCATTCACTGGTAGCCTCCTGGAGTCTCAACTTAGTTCTCTGCGCTCTTATGAAATTCCTATTTGAGCCCCTGGCTTCCTCATCCCTGCTCCACATGTCCAGGAAAGTGGCTTTCTTGGTTGCCATAATGTCAACAAGAAGGGTTGGTGAAATAAGCGCCCTGATGGCCTACTCTCCCTACACCATTTTCTCTAAACACAAGCTTACCATACAAATCTGCCCCAAATTCCTCCCCAAGGTGGGGTCTACCTTCCACCTTAACCAGTCAATACACTTACCTGTATTCTAGCCCAACCCTCGCATGACTCCACAGGAAGCTGCATCACATACCCTCGATGTCCAATGGGCTCATGCGTTCTATCTTGACAGAACTAAACCATTTTGTGAATCCCTTAGGCTTTTGTTTCTACTACCAAGAGATCAAAGGGTGACGCTATCTCTAAGCAAAGACTCTCCATGTGGATCTCTGCCTGCATCAGATCCTGTTATCAGACCCAGAATGTTCAACCACCAGAGGGTGTTAGGACTCATTTTACTAGAGCAATGTCAACATCCATTGCCTTCCTCCACAGCGTACCTGTTACAGACCTATGCAAGGTAGCCATGTGGACATTTGACCACACATTTGCCAAACGTTATGCTATCACATGGGATACTATGGCAGACACCATAGTTGGCCATATGGTACTGTCTACCTTTGTTCCTCGCACAACTCCAAAATCCCACCAACCATAGTGGGTACTGCTTCACATTCACCTACAGTGGAGCACCCACAGGGACAGCACTCGAAGAAGAGGAGAAAGTTACTCACCTTGCAGTAACTGAAGTTCTTCGAGATGTGTGTCCCTCTGGGTGCTCCACTCCCTGCCCTCCTCCCCTCTACTTTGGAGTATTAGTATGATTTCTCCACGGTAGAGAAGGAACTGAGGGTGTGGGATGCACGCGCTCAAGAAGATTCCAACGAGACGGGAGATACCAACTGAGTGCGTGCATCCTGACCAGGCACTGCTACCGAAAATCTCCGATCAATGGCGCCGGGACGCACCGTCACCTACAGTGGAGCACTCACAGGGACACACATCTCAAAGAACTTCAGTTACTGCAAGGTGAGTAACTTTCTCTTCTGCTGAGGACAAGATTTAATTGCACTCTGACACACTTGGCAAGTAAGCTGGAATTATTTGGCAAGGATTTCAGGTGAATTTTAACATCTTAAATTGCTAACCCCAAAACTGTTCACTTCTCCAAAGGGCTTTCCTTTGGAGAAGTCCCAATGCTGTAGGGGAACTTGCCCTGGCCTTGCATGGGAGGAGGGCAGGAGGAGCTGAGAGTGAACAGAAGAGGTGGAAAATTGTTGGGCCCAGAGACAGCTACCATTTTGGCTGATAGTAAGGGCTAAACTGAGACCTTCACAGTGGACAGCATGAGTTTCTACAGCTTGAGCGGAGCTGAAGAGCCAGTGTGTATAGCTGGGGCTGTAAGACTCATCTCCTCTGTGGATCAGGCACAGAGGGGGACATATAACACATACCAACCAGTGGGTTCCACTTGCTCCCCCTGTGTGTTGAGGTGCTCAGGGAAGGATTGTGCTCCTTGAATGCAGGGGTGAAAGTAATTTACAGGACTTACCGGTACTGCTGGAGTCCTGAGGGGGGCGTGGCCTCATCCAGAAGAGGCGTGGCCTCTCAAGATTTAAAGGCCCTGGGGCACCAGCTGTGGCTGGGAGACCCAGGGCCTTTAAATCAACCAGGGGCTCCCAGCTGAAGAGGTGGCTGGGAGCCCCCCAGGGCTCAGGGGCAAATTAAAGGGCCCGGGCCTCCAGCCGCCGGGGGGAACCCCGAGCTTTGCGGGGCTGGGGCAGGGATTTAAAGGGCCCAGAGCTCCTACCGCTGAGAGGAGCCCTGAGGCCTTTAAATCCTGGCCCCAGCCCAGCCGCCAGAGCCGTGGCCAGGATTCAAAGAGCTCCCCCCCCCCCCCAAATGCTACTGTTTCATAGCTAACCAATTCAGCATGGAGAGGGGCCATTGTCATATAGGCATGTGCTGCCATGGGAAAAGTACTGCTGGATTGGGTTATAAAGTTTTGGTAATGTTCAGGAAGTGATTAATGGCTCTGTACACATGGGCTTCCAACATTGTACTGGGATAATTGATGGGACCCATGCACTTATTTGCCCACAAACCTCCCTCCCCTATCAGGGATCAGAATTTATAAACAGAAAGGGTCATTTCTCCATGGTGCTCCAAGGGCTTGCAGAACACCATGGGCAGATCTAAGGTCACATGCTGGCTGGTCTGGAAAGATTCATGATGCTATGATCTTTCAGAACTCCGCTCTTAGTGGTGAAAGGACTGCTTGCCACCAGAAACACTATGGACCTTCATGGTGTGGACACTGCTCGTTATCCTGGGAGACACGGCTTGTCCTCTTGGTTCCCTGGCTAATGAAGCCATTCATAGGACACTTGTTCAACTACTGTCTCAGTAGTTGCAGAATGACCGCGGAGCATGCATTTGGCTGTTTGTAAGGAATGTGGTGCTGTTTGTGGAATAGGTTGGAAGCAGCAGGAAAAAAGTGCCCAAGATCATAGCATGTTGTGCTTTGCACAATGTTTGTGAGGAAAAAGGGGGGAGAGTCTTAGCGATGAGTGGGAGACTGAGGCACAGACACTTGCTCAGCGGTTTGAGCAGCCAGCAAGGTGTCCAGCAGAAAATGGAAACAGACAGGACAATTTTGTCAAGGATGCCTATTGCTCCTACTTTGAGTCTCAAGCCTGAAACTGTGCGGCTGTACAGCCAGCTGTTATCCCGCAGGGAGGGCTGGATGGATTGTGAGCAGTTTCGTGGTGTTTATGGGCACTGGCGGTGCAATGTTGTGGCAGTCCTTATTTTACCTCATTTCTTTGCCTAGTACTCTTGTAAAATGGTATGAGTTATATAAAACATAATGAAATTGTGTTATGTGCCTTGACCCCTTATGAACTTTTCTTTTATAATAAAAACCCTGAGAAATTCAAACTATTATGTAATAAGCAAAACAGAAACCTATAAATGAAACCATAATGAAAGTTTTTTTTTCCAATTATGAAACAATGCATTAAAAAGCAATCTATTGTCTAACAACTACAAAGAAACCTCTAATTAAAACAATAGTCAAAACATTAAAGTGCAACAGTACACTGCCTGGCTTGAAGTCACAGGCAAGCTTTACGTCTTGCCTCTGCCTCTTCTTATTCATGGGTCTTATGGTGAGGCTTGAAGTTACCAGGGCAGTAGAGGTCTCTAAAGAGCTGGGCCGGCAGGTACAACTGTTCTCGGTGCCCTGAGCTTGGATCTATGAGGGGAATGGCCTCTGGGACCTCTCCTGTGGGGTATAGCAGGGAGGCGTTACCAGCGCTCCCACTATCCTGCGTTGTCCGGGGGCTGCAGAACATGACTGGGTCCTGGTTTACAACAGTGCAGTGCATGCTGCCCTGACAACAGTATATGTTGTAGCGCAGCATTTTGGCTTTGTGTTGTATTCAGGAGCTGCCTCTGCATCTCCCTGTCATCTTTGGTGCAGTCTGTCTCTGGCAACTGCAATGCTTTGAATCCCACAATGTCATTGGCCACTCCCGGAATCTCTGAAGAGTTCCCTGTCTGTTTCCCTTTCCATTCTCAACAACTACCTCCACCACTTTTTATTTATTTATTTAGGGAGGATGGGGGGGAGGGGCGGTTGTTTTGGACTTTGTGGTGATGTCCATGAAGTTATCATGAGTTTTGTTCTCTCCCCCTTGGGTTAGCCAGCAGCTCAGCCATTGATAAAGGCCTTGTCCTTGAGGGTCTGGCCAGTGCTGTGGCTGAGGGAGTATTTAGAAGAGCGGAAAAAATTCACAAATGATTATTGTTCATATTCTAGGGAAGCTGTGATAGCATTTTGAGCGTACATTTCTGACTTTACCTCCCTGAGAGTCTTCCCATCCTTGGGGGAGCTGGTGAGAGGTGTGTGCTTTGGGATTTGTTTTTGCTGTTGTGCATTGGAGGCGGGGACATAGGCTGGCTTGGGAATTATGTTCCGAGTCTGGGGGTGGTCGGGAAGTATGTTCCCAGTCTGGCTTTGCAGTTTTGATGTAGCTTGGAGGTGCCTGTATGCTGTCAGAAGGGAAACTTCCAGGAGCGAGCTGGATAGTAAACCTCTCTACATCCCCTTTAGGCTGTCATGATTCTGTATGACATTACACTGAGGCAGGAGAGCAAGAGGCAGAGAATGGCCTTATTCAAAAAGGCAAAGGATAGACCAGTGAGGTACACTGAAGTTATTCACCAAGATGGTCCCTCCCAGAAGTGCTGCAGGCATGGAAAAGGGTTGTGAGCTATACCCTGCAGCTATTCCTCGAGAAATTTCTCAGGTTTTGGCTGGATATTTTATCTTTGATTTTGCTTTATCTGCCCTGCAGCCATGGTGAAAGTTCAGAGAAAAATAGAGTTCTGCAATGACTGAAGCATTCACTGTTCCCAGTTTTTCTCTGTGTGAGCCTGTGAAAAGCCATTAAGATCTTTGCTGTCCCTACAGTAAAGCTTTTGTACTGTAACATGTTATGGAGCTTTTGTATCTGTCATAAACAGTTAAGGGTTAAGGTTTTTGTCTACCTGTAAAGGGTTAACAAGCAGTACCTGTGGACACCTGACCAGAGGACCAATGAGGGACAAGATATTTTCAAATCCCGGTGGAGGGAAGTTTTTTTCCTGTTCTTTGTTTTTTTAGAGAGTCTCTCTTGGGAATTAAGAGAGTCCAGACATCTTAATCAAGTCCTCCCAGGTTTCTGCAATAAATTCTTCTATTCAAGCTAGTGAGTATTAGCAAGGAACTAGTATTCTTATACTTTTATTTCTGTATTTGCAATTCTGTGTTTTGCTATAGAATTTCTTTAAGTCTGTACTGTTATTGCTTTTACTGAGAAAGAAAGGAGGGGGGATTCTCTCCAGAGATTGATAAGTTTAGACCTGTATATTGTTCCATCTTGGTTACAGAGACAGTGACTTTGTTTTTTATTCTTTAATAAATTCTTTTCTATTAAGGACTTGGTTGGTCTTTCCTTGGGTGGATTCTCAGGGAAAGAGGAGGAGGGAGGTATCCCTCTGTAGTTAGATCCCGGTGCCCCTCCTAGGAAAAGGGAGGGGGGGAGAAAGCAGGGGGGAAAGGTTTATTCCTCCTGGGTGTAAGAACTCCATGGATTTGGGGCTCTTGGGATCCCCTAGGATTATGGGGAAGGACTGTGTCCCAATCCACGTACCTGATTGGGTGGTGACAGCTTTTACTAGATCTAAACTAGGATTTTAGTTTAGAGATAAATTTCATGCAGGTCCCCATATTGGAACCCAACAGCTCTAAGTGGGGGTGAGACCTATGACATGGTGGGCAGTGGTGACGAACCTGAGAGCCATACAGAGGCAAGGCATTTCTACTAAAAGGCAGTTTTGAAGCAATTTTCAGGGTTAGAAGGAGTTTTTTTTCAGCTGGGCTAAGCTAAAGGGAGCTATTCTCTTCTTCTAGAGCAGGAAAGCAACCTGAGAGAAGAGGGGGGGGTTACAAGTATTCAGTTTCTAACTGGTATTGTTAGAAGGAATCTTCAGCAAGGTTGGCTGGAGGGAATTAAGTTTTCCAGCAGGCTTTGTTGGAAGCAGTTTTTCTTTCTGGTTGCTTCAAAAAGCACCTTGGAGGAAAAGGAGGGGTAGGTTTTCTGACAAGCCTTTGTTTCAGGAGACCCCATACTGAGAGCTACTTAGCAAGGGCGAGAGACACTGGTTAAACCGGTTTGTCTTGCTCTTGGGAGGAGGAGGAGAGAACTTTTTTTTTTTTCTTTCTCGGTCAAAAGCACAGTCATCCCCACAGAACACAATTTGCAAAACAATAGATTTGATTTTTCTTTGTTTAGTCGATGATAGACAGGGTTAGGAACTGAAGCAAGCAACACAGACAGTTCACTGACTGCAGAGGGGTGTGGCCAGCACCAGAAGACACACAATCATGAGTAATGGTGAAACAATTGACAAACTCGACCTGGCCAGGCTGGAGGCTGAAGAAAAAGAAAAAGAACATCAAAGACGGATGGAACTGCTTAATGCAGAAATGGCCAGGGAGGAACTAAAAGAAAAAGCCAAAGAGGCTGAGCACATGAGACAAATGCAGTTAAAAGACAGAGAAATGGAGAGCCAGAGGGAGGCCCACCGGCAGGCTCTGGAATTAGAAAAGGCTAACCCCTCTTCCAACTACTGATCAACCTTCTCGGAAAAAATTTCCCGCCTACAGGACAGGTGATGATGTTGAGGCCTTCTTAGAAAACTTTGAAAGGGTCTGCATTGGGTACAGGATCCCGGAAGACCAATACATGGTAGAGCTGAGGTCACAGCTCTGCGGAGAATTATTACTGGTGGCAAATGAAATGCCTAGGGACAACATGAACGACTATAGACTGTTCCTAACCAAGGCCAGATACAGAATGGGCATAACCCCTGATCACGCCCGTCAGCGTTTCAGAGCCCAGAAATGGAAACCAGAGGTGTCATTTCCAAAACACGCCTCCTACCTTGAAAAGCATTATTTTTCCTGGTTATCAGGAGCCAATGTTAAATCCATAGACGACCTAAACCTCCTGATAATGATGGAGCAGTTCTTGGATGGTGTTCCTGAGGACATTACACGCTACATACAAGATGGAAAACCAAAAAATCTCACTGAGGCAGGGGAGATTGGAGCCAAATGGATGGCAGTTGCAGAGAACAAGAAAGCTACTGTCAAGGGGAGCGAATCCCACAGGGTACACACCGACACTAAACCCTACCATCGAGGACCAATCAAGCCCACACCTACAACCCAAGGACAGCCGCAACCTACCTCTTCTGCTACCTCACCAGTCTCCAGTAATCCTCATCGGCCCAGTGACCCGTCAACTGGGCGATGTTTTAAATGTAATGAACTGGGGCATATCAAAGCCAAATGCCCAAAGAACCTAAACCGAGTGCAACTCCTTGCACCTTCACACCAGAGAAACCCAGACCTAGATGTCTCTCAAATACCCTTCCACCGTAGGGAAACTTTGAGAGTGGACGGAAAGGAGGTTATCGCATGGAGAGACACTGGAGCACATGTGTCAGCTATCCACCGAGCCTTCGTGGACCCAAAATTCATCAACCCAGAGGTCAAAATCAAAATTTCTCCATTCCTGTCAAAATCGGTAAGCTTACCTACAGCTGAATTGCCTGTCCAGTACAAGGGCTGGTCAGGAAAGTGGACTTTTGCTGTCTATGACAATTATTCTATCCCCATGCTACTAGGGGAAGACTTGGCCACCCACGTTGAGCACCCCAACACAGTGGGAGTGGTTACACGCAGCCAAGCCAGATGAGCTGACGAACCCATCCCTGTTCCTGAGCCATCCACCAAGACCCCGTCTGTGTTACCAGAGACCCAGACAGAGGTGGTACAACCGGATCCCATGCCAACAACTACAGCAGCCATAGTACCTCCAGTCCCAGAACCGGAACTGGAAGAACAACCACTGTCAGCACTGACTCCAGCGCTTGCAACTCCACCGCCAGAGGGCACCAACGAGCCTGAACTGGCAGAAACAGCAGACAACCCTACCCAAGAGGCTCAACCAGAGCCTGAAATATCACCTTGTGCACCAGCGGAGAGCGGTCCACAGTCAACAGAAACAACCTCTTCACCTACATCGCTTCCAGAGGGATCAAGCCCAAGTCCACAGTCTATGGAGGAACTGGTGTCTCCAGCCTCAAGGGAACAGTTCCAGACTGAGCAGGAAGCCGATGACAGCCTTAAGAAAGCTTGGGCGGCGGCACAGAGCAACCCACTGCCTCTCAGCTCTTCTAACCGATCCCGGTTTGTTGTAGAACACGGACTTTTATATAAGGAGCTTCTTTCTGGTGAACACCAGAAAGGCCAGCATCCTCAAAAACGGTTGGTGGTTCCAACTAAGTACCGGGAAAAGCTCTTAAGCTTAGCCCATGATCATCCCAGTGGCCATTCTGGGGTGAACCGAAGCAAAGACAGGTTGGGAAGGTCCTTCGACTGGGAGGGGATGGGCAAGGACGTTACCAAGTATGTCCGGTCTTGTGAGGTATGCCAAAAGGTAGGGAAGCCGCAAGACCAGGTCAAGGCCTCTCTCCAGCCACTTCCCATAATTGAGGTCCCATTTCAGCGAGTAGCTGTGGATATTATGGGTCCTTTCCCAAAGAAGACCCCCAGAGGAAAGCAGTACATACTGACTTTTGTGGACTTTGCTACCAGATGGCCGGAAGCAGTAGCTCTAGGCAACACCAGGGCTAAAACTGTGTGCCAGGCCTTAACTGACATTTTTGCCAGGGTAGGTTGGCCCTCCGACATTCTTACAGATTCGGGAACAAATTTCCTGTCAGGGACCATGAAAGACCTGTGGGAAGCTCATGGGGTGCATCATTTGGTTGCCACCCCGTATCACCACCAAACCAATGGCCTGGTGGAGAGGTTTAATGGAACTTTGGGGGCCATGATCCGTAAATTCGTAAATGAACATTCCAATAATTGGGATCTAGTGTTGCAGCAGTTGCTGTTTGCCTACAGGGCTGTACCACATCCCAGTTTAGGATTCTCACCATTCGAGCTTGTGTATGGCCATGAGGTTAAGGGGCCATTACAGTTGGTGAAGCGACAATGGGAGGGGTTTACGCCTTCTCCAGGAACTAACATTCTAGACTTTGTAAGCAACCTACAAAACACCCTCCGACACTCTTTGGCCCTTGCTAAAGAAAACCTAAAGGATGCTCAAGCAGAGCAAAAGGTCTGGTATGATAAACATACCAGAGAGCGTTCCTTCAAGGTAGGAGACCAGGTCATGGTCTTGAAGGCGCTACAGGTCCATAAGATGGAAGCATCATGGGAAGGACCATTCACGGTCCAGGAGCGCCTGGGAGCTGTTAACTACCTCATTGCATTTCCTAATTCCTCCTTAAAACCTAAAGTGTACCATGTTAACTCATTAAAGCCCTTTTACCCCAGAGAATTCCAGGTCTGTCAGTTTACAGCCCAGAGAGGAGATAATGCTGAGTGGCCTGAAGGTGTCTACTACGAAGGAAAAAGAAATGGTGGTGTGGAAGAGGTGACCCTCTCCACAACCCTGGAATGTCTACAGCGGCAACAGATCAAGGAGCTGTGCACTCACTTCGACCCATTGTTCTCAGCCAACCCAGGACGGACTGAGCAAATGTACCACACCATTGACACAGGTAATGCTCACCCGATTAGAACCCCACCCTACCGGGTGTCACCTCATGCCCAAGTTGCTATAAAACGGGAGATTGAAAACATGCTGGAGATGGGTATCATCCGCCCCTCTACCAGTGCATGGGCATCCCCAGTGGTTCTAGTTCCCAAACCAGATGGGGAAATATGCTTTTGCGTGGACTACCGAAAGCTTAATGCTGTTACTCGCCCTGACAACTACCCAATGCCGCGCACCGATGAACTATTGGAGAAACTGGGACGTGCCCAGTTCATCTCCACAATAGATTTAACCAAGGGGTACTGGCAAGTACCACTAGATGAACCCGCCAAAGAAAAATCTGCGTTCATCACCCATGCAGGGGTGTATGAATTTAATGTGCTTCCGTTCGGACTGCGGAATGCACCCGCCACCTTCCAAAGGCTGGTAGATGGTCTACTAGCAGGATTGGGAGAATGTGCAGTTGCCTACCTCAATGATGTGGCCATTTTTTCTGATTCATGGCCCGAACACCTAGAACACCTGGAAACGGTCTTTAAGCACATCAGGCAGGCAGGACTAACTGTTAAGGCCAAAAAGTGTCAAATAGGCCAAAACAGAGTGACTTACCTAGGGCACCAGGTGGGTCGAGGAACCATTAACCCCCTACAGGCCAAGGTGGAGGCTATCCAAAACTGGCCTGTCCCACGGTCAAAGAAACAGGTCCAATCCTTCTTAGGCTTGGCCGGATATTACAGGCGATTTGTACCACACTACAGCCAAATCGCTGCCCCACTAACTGATCTAACCAGAAAAAGGCTGCCAAATGCTGTTAAGTGGACTGATGAGTGTCAGAAAGCCTTTACCCAGCTTAAGGCGACACTCATGTCTGACCCTGTGTTAAGGGCCCCGGACTTTGACAAACCCTTCCTAGTAACCACCGATGCATCTGAACGTGGGGTAGGAGCAGTTCTAATGCAGGAAGGACGGGATCACAACTTCCATCCTGTCGTATTTCTCAGCAAAAAACTGTCTGAGAGGGAAAGCCACTGGTCCATCAGTGAGAAAGAATGTTACGCCATTGTGTATGCCCTGGAAAAGCTACGACCATACGTTACAGTGGCTTCATACTAACAAGGGAAACAAGAAACTTCTCCGCTGGAGCTTAGCTCTCCAAGACTTTGATTTTGAAATCCAACACATTTCAGGAGCTTCCAACAAAGTTGCTGATGCACTCTCTCGTGAAAGTTTCCCAGAATCAAGTGGTTAAAAAGTGTTCTTGAAATGTAACAAATCTCGTTGTTTACATGCTTAGTAGTATATGTAATACTGCATGTGTTTTAGTAATCTGTTTATTTTACAGTTCTAGGAGGAAATCACCGCCAGTGGTTCCCACTGTTGGCGATTTGGGGGGGCATGTCATAAACAGTTAGTTAAGGGTTAAGGTTTTTGTCTACCTGTAAAGGGTTAACAAGCAGTACCTGTGGACACCTGACCAGAGGACCAATGAGGGACAAGATATTTTCAAATCCCGGTGGAGGGAAGTTTTTTTCCTGTTCTTTGTTTTTTTTAGAGTCTCTCTCTCTCTTGGGAATTAAGAGAGTCCAGACATCTTAATCAAGTCCTCCCAGGTTTCTGCAATAAATTCTTCTATTCAAGCTAGTGAGTATTAGCAAGGAACTAGTATTCTTATACTTTTATTTCTGTATTTGCAATTCTGTGTTTTGCTATAGAATTTCTTTAAGTCTGTACTGTTATTGCTTTTACTGAGAAAGAAAGGAGGGGGGATTCTCTCCAGAGATTGATAAGTTTAGACCTGTATATTGTTCCATCTTGGTTACAGAGACAGTGACTTTCTTTTTTATTCTTTAATAAATTCTTTTCTATTAAGGACTTGGTTGGTCTTTCCTTGGGTGGATTCTCAGGGAAAGAGGAGGAGGGAGGTATCCCTCTGTAGTTAGATCCCGGTGTCTCTCCTAGGAAAAGGGAGGGGGGAGGAAGCAGGGGGGAATGGTTTATTCCTCCTGGGTGTAAGAACTCCATGGATTTGGGGCTCTTGGGATCCCCTAGGATTTTGGGGAAGGACTGTGTCCCAATCCACGTACCTGATTGGGTGGTGACAGCTTTTACTAGATCTAAACTAGGATTTTAGTTTAGAGATAAATTTCATGCAGGCCCCCATATTGGAACGCAACAGCTCTAAGTGGGGGTGAGACCTATGACAGTATCTCAGCTGGGAGCTGGTCTTTGTAACTTTACTGGCATGCAATGTCCATGTCTACCTCATGCAAACAGAACGCTAACCAAACTTCTTTTCCTGTAATCACTGTCTCCATAATCTTATGCATTTTGCACAAAATAATATTTTCATGATTCGAGTCAGCTGCAGGCAAGGGGGCTAAGATAGAGGCTGCAGCTGTGCCCTGCTGCTGTCTGGAGCTGGGGAACAGGGTTGTGGGCGGAACAGATCAGGGAAGGGGAAAGGAAAGGAAAATAGAGAAACCGAGGCATGCCTAGGAATCATATTATAGAAAACTCCCAGTTTGTCACAGTTATACCCAATTTTTGTACAGGTATAGCTATTTCTGAGAGGGTATGATTTATTTTGGGGTTTTAGATTTTGTTTTTAACTGACATAGTTATACTAGTATAGCTTCTAGTATGGGCACAGTTATACTGGTAAAAGGCACCTTTATACCAGTATCATACATTCCCCTTCCCCTACAGGAATAGCTATGCTGGTATAAGCAGTTATACAGAGTAACTGTATCCACCCTAGGGCTTCTACCAATATCGTTAAAACAGTAGAACATCTGTGAATAGACAGGGCCCTGCGTATTACCTTGGAATCTGTTGCAGAACAATTTACCCTGAGCTGACAGCTTATTTCGGCACTGTCTCCTGCTGCTGACAGTTACTATGGAAAATGAGAGAGTGATTTAGAGGGTTTATGAACATCAGGTTCAAGGCAAATTGGAAAAGGTGACACATTAGCTCCTAATCCTTGTCCTCACTTTCTTTGATATCTGTCTCTTTTTACCGTCACCCCTATAGCTCCTCAGTTTCCACACCTCTTTCCCAGCTGGGGCTGTGTTATTGTCAGATGTCAGCTTTTAAACAAAAAAATCAAGGTCTATCAGCAGTGTATGGGAATGCTACAGAGATGAGCCGTTCAGGGACACGGGGGAAACCCTGCCAGTCAGCAGCCAGTCCACTGGCCAACTAAATGTTGTTCTTGTCAGGCTTGGAAGCGGGGGGGTCCTGTCTGGGCTAGCTAGCTCCAGCTGGAGTGATGGTGGCCATGATATGAGTTGTAAAGCAGAAGGAAAATTGTGGGGAAATCCTCAAGACTGCATCAAGGCAGGAGATAACCAAGGCATGGAGATGCCTCTTAGCTGTGGGGGCAGAAAGGAAGAGTTGGAATGACTGTATGTTGTGGAGGAAGAAATGTCAGGATTTGGTGACATCCCGGATGTGTGAAACATGACACCAAAGGCTAGATCTACAAAGGGGACTTAGGTTCAGTGCAGCAAGGCCTAATGTTTAGATGCCCTGCCGCCTAGCATAACTCCCAGCCTTGAGTCAGGTGCCCAGGCTCCCTATACCCTGGATGGGAGGGAGAGGTGTATGAGAATGGGATCCACAAAAGCCAGCACACTGAGTGGAGGGCTACCTAAGCTAGCCAATAGGACATGCTGAGGAGAGGGGTCGGGCCTAAGCCCTGCGTTTGAAAGGGATTTAGGTGCCTATATCTGGATGGGATTCAGAGACATGAACCCCCTCCTTGACTTAGGCACCTTTCTCACAAAAACTGGTGGAAGTCATGACTTTTCCCCATAGTCCAGTGAATGTGGAGCAAGGTCTTGACCCTGACTTGCCCTCATTGTACATGAGAGCCCTAACTACTGGGCTATAGAGTCAGCCTCAGTCTCTCTCTTCCTTCCACTGGCAGAAATTTAGGCATGGAGAGGGGTAGGTGACAGCTGAGCAGGTTTTGAGGATCTAAATTTTGAATGTTGGCACCTAAATCCCTTTGTGGCTCTGGCCTCAAGGTTGCAATCTGGATGAAGAGAAAGATGGTGGTGAAGGGAGGGAGAAGAGAGGTGAGAGGTCAGTCTTCACCATATTGAAGCTGAACTGGAGGCTGAACATCCAGCATTATAGGTAGCAGGATAGTTGGAGGAGGGCAGCTGGACTGCAGGGGAAGGTCAGGGTGCAGAGAGAGATTTCCGAGTCGTTGACATAGATGGCAGCTGCAACAGAGTAAGCAGATTAGGGCACCCAGTAACAGGATATATAGAGGGAAAAGAGGATCAGACCCAATAACAGTTTGGAGAGGTAACAATACAGGGAGGGAGGCGCAAGAACAGAAGGGTTCCTGGAAGTAGCAGTTGGGGGGAAAACAAGGAAAGTGTATCAAAATCCTTACAACGTTCTCCATGAATGCTATCCACAAGCTTTCCCTCAGCCACTATTCTGCGATCTCTTTCCCCAGCCCCTGAATCCTGCTCCTGAGGGTTCACTGACCTCAGCCTCTCTTCTGCTGTAGCTGCTTTTGCCACTGGCTCAGTGCATGCCTGCTTTGCTAAGTCAACTCAGCTCAGTGCTGTGTTTGACAGGAGGCTGTTTCTTCAGGGCTGAGTAACAGTGTGTGGACTCATGGAGAATTACATCCAGGACGCTCTTCAAGTAATCGTTTGTCAAGTTATGGAAGGATGTATTCCCTATAATTATACCCCTGCCTCTGATCTAAACAATTATGAAATAAAACATGAACTGATCCATCTGGTTTATTCTTATTCTTATTCAAGTACCTGGATGGCCAAGTCACGGAAGATGGCAAGTTTGAACATGAAATACAGTTCAGACGGGGAGAGCTGGAAGAGTGTGGGATAACTTCTCAGGAGTTGTGTATGCCACTGAGACTGAAGGCCCACTGTACAGAGCAATAGTTCTGAAGCATGGGCAGTGAAGAGACTGCAGGTTGAGTGCCTACAGGGGTTTGCGATTAAAAGTTTTCACACAATAAGAGTTGTGACAGGATAAGATTTTGAAATGAAAGCCTTAGGAGAGACTCTGGCCTGCATTTCCCACTCTCAGAAAGCCAGGCTGGGGGGACTATCCAGTGTGAAAGGTGCCTGCTGGTGGAATCTCTCAGGAAGCAGGTGGGAGCGATTAAAGGAGGAGTTGACTAGGCTGAGGAGCATCCGTGCCCACAAGGATTTTCCTCAAGTGTAGTCACATGGAGACATCCAAGGCTGAGGAAGCTATCCAGCTACAGAGGATTGCTCTCTCACCACTGAGGGAGGAGGATATGGCTCTGTCACAGGGAGGGCACTGGCAGCTGGTTACTTCTGGCAGCAGTGGTCCACCTCTACTCCCAACCCACTCACCATGGCGATGGAAAACCGATATGCTGCCCTGGCAATGAGTGATGAGGAATTCCCCCTCTCTCCACCTTTGGAGTGGGGAAGGAGAAACCATGTACCCCCAAGGCTGGGAGGACCGCAGCCACCACTCCCAGGAGGAAATGTAGGTAGTGGTGGTTGGTGACTCTCTTTTCTGAGGGGGATGGAGGCACGCATCTGTCACCCTGACATGACATCCCAGGAGGTATGCTACCTGCCAGGGGCCTGTAACCGAGACGTTATGGAGGGATTGTCAAGGATCATCTGTCCTTCTGACTACTACCCCATGCTACTCATACATGTGGGTACTGATAATACTGCGAGGTATGACGCTGAGCAGTCAGAAGTGGCTACAGGGCTCTGGTGGGAGTAAGGGTGAGGGAGTGCAGGTGGTGGTCTCTTCGATCCTTCTGGTCAAGGGTAGGGGCCCAGGCAGAGACAGATGCATCCTAGAGATGAATGCCTGGCTGCAAATATGGTGTCATCAGGAGGGCTTTGGCTTCCTTGACCAAGGATGCTGTTCCAGGAAGGACCGCTACGCAGAGATGGGGTCCCCTATCAAGGAAGGGGAAGAGCATATTTGGATACAGACTGGCTAGCCTAGAGAAGAGGGCTTTAAACTAGGTTAAAAGGAGGCAGGTGACCAAAGCCCACAGGTAAGTCAAGAACGTGGAGAGCTGGGAGAAGGTTTGGAATTAGGGTGGGAGCATGGGATGTTATAGCAGGGATAAAGGAGAGACAAGACAGAACAGGTGGGGATGGGAGGGAATCAAATCAGTATCTTAGATGTCTGTATATTAATGCAAGAAGTATGAGGAATAAACACAACTATGACACAGTTGGCATCACAGAGACCTGATGGGATAATATGCATGACTGGAATATTGGTATAGAAGGGTACAGCTTGCTCAGGAAGGACAGGCAGAGAAAAAAGGGAGGCGATGTTACCCTGTATATTAAAAATGTGTACACTTGGACTGAGGTTGAGATGGAAATAGGAGACAGACTTGTTGAAAGTTTCTGGGCAAGGATAAAGGAGGTAAAAAACAACGGTGATGTTATGGTAGGGGTCTACTACAGACCACCTAACCAGGAAGAAGAGGTGGATGAGGCTTTTTAAAAACAAAACAAAACAAAACAAAAAAACAGCTAACGAAATCATCTAAAGCACAGGCCTTGGTGGTGATGGGGGACTTCAACTACCCAGACATCTGTTGGGGAAAATAACACAGCAGGACACAGATTATCCAATACGTTCTTGGCATGTATTAGAGACAATTTTTTTATTTCAGAAGGTGGTGACAGATACTAGGGGAGAAGCTGATTTTGACAAATAGGGAAGAACTGGTTGAGAATTTTAAAGTGGAAGGCAGCTCGGGTGAAAGTGATAATGAAATGATAGAGTTCATGATTCTAAGCAATGGTAGGAAGGAGAACAGCAAAATAAAGACACTGGATTTCAAGAAGGGAGACTTTAGCAAACTTAGGGAGTTGGTAGGTAAGATCCCATGGGGAAACAAGTCTCAGGGGAAAAACAATAGAAGACAGTTGGTAGTTTTTCAGAGACATTATCAAGGGCACAAGAGCAAACTATCCCACTGCGTAGGAAAGATAGGAAGTATGGCAAATGTGGCAAATTGCTGGCACTACTATGATGAGTCTCGCGCTTTCTCTTCTTGGGGGGGTTCAGGGTGCCGTTTCTTGCCCCTGAACTGGGATATTAACTGCCCCACTAGTGCCCTAGAGGAGGGCAGTGGCGAGGGAGGGACCCGGGCCCACCCTCTACTACAGATCCCAGCCCAGGGACCCTAGGGATAGCGGTAAACCACTTGAACTAGCAGTTCCTTCCCCTGGGCTCCTTCCCTCTCCTGCCCTTCACCTTGTGGGGTCTTCCTGCCCTCCCTCTGCACAAGCCAGGTGTCCCTTTATCTAGGGTCTTGGTCTTCTTAGCCCACCACAGCACTTCTCCAAACTTTCCTCTGCTTCCCTCCAAACTGCTCTCTGCTCCAGCACCTCCACTTGTCTGATTTGAAGCGGGGGCGGGGGGGTTATCAGGTGACTGGCTTCAGGTGCTTTAATTAATCTATAGCAAACTTTTTCCCTCTACAGGTATTAAGGCTCCCTTCTAACCGTCTCCTGCTGCCCTCTGGCCATGCTGTATCACATAAGAAACCACCCTGGCTTGACCAGGAGATCTTCAATGATCTAAAAATCAAAGAAGAGTCCTGCAAAAAGTGGAAACTAGCTCAAATTACAAAGGATGAATATAAACAAATAACACAAGTATGTAGGGACAAAATTGGTCTCATTTTGTGCTTTGGCCTTTCCAAACTAGCTAGAAACATAAAGGATAACAAGTAAACATTCTACAAATATATTAGAAGCAAGAGGAAGACCAAGGACAGGGTAGGCCCATTACTCAATGAAAGGAGAAAAATAATAACAGAAAATGTGGAAATGGCAGAGGTGCTTAATGACTTTGTTTCAGTTTTCACCAAGAAGGTTGCTGGTGATTGGATGCCTAACATAGAATACCAGGGTTGGAAGGGACCTCAGAAGGTCATCTAGTCCAACCCCCTGCTCAAAGCAGGACCAAACCCCAGACAGATTTTTACCCTAGTTCCCTAAATGGCCCCCTTTAAAGATTGAACTCACAACCCTGGGTTTAGCAGGCCAAAGCTCAACCCACTGAACTATCCCTTCCATGCCAGCAAAAATGAGGTAGGATCAAAAGAGGGTAAAATAGGGAAAGAACAAGTTAAAAATTACTTGGACAAATTAGATGTCTTCAAGTCACTAGGGCCTGATGAAATGCATCCTAGAATACTCAAGGAGCTGACTGAGGAGATAGCTGAGCCATTAGCAATTATCTTTGAAAAGTCATGGAAGAGATTCCAGAAGACTGGAAAATGGCCCTATATTTGCCCATCTATAAAAAGGGAAATAAGGACAACCCAGGGAATTACAGACCAGTCAGCTTAACTTCAGTACCTGGAAAGATAGTGGAGCAAATAATTAAGCAATCAGTTTGAAAACATCTAGAAGACAATAAGGTGATAAGTAACAGTCAGCATGGATTTGTCAAGAACAAACCATGTCAAACCAACCTGATAGCTTTCTGTGACCGGGTAACAAGCCTTGTAGATATGGGGGGGAAGGAGGGGAAGCGATAGAGGTGGTATAGCTTGACTTCAGTAAAGTTTTTGATACTGTCTCGCATGACCTTCTCATAAACAAACTAGGGAAATGCAACCTAGATGGAGCTACTATAAGGTGGGTGCAAAACTGATTGAAAAACTGTTCCCAGAGAGTAGTTATCAGTGGTTCACAGTCATGCTGGAAAGGCATAATGAGTGGGGTCCTGCAGGGATCAGTTCTGGGTCTGGTTCTGTTAAATATCTTCATCAATGATTTAGATAATGGCAGAGAGAGTACATTGATTAAGTTTATGGATGATACCAAGCTGGGAGCAGTTGCAAGTGCTTTGGAGGATAGAATTAAAATTCGAAATGATCTGAAGTAAAAAAAGATGAAATTCAATAAGGACAAATGCAAAGTACTCCATTTAGGAAGGAACAATCAGTTGCACACATACAAAATGGGAAATGACTGCCTAGGGAAGAGTACTGCGGGAAGGAATTTGGGGGGTCATAGTGGACCACAAGCTAAATAAAAGTCAGAGTAACACTGTTGCAAAAAAAGCAAACATCCTTCTGGGATGTATTAGCAGGAGTATTGTAAGCAAGACACGAGAAGTAATTCTTCCACTCTACTCTGTGCTGATTAGGCCTCAACTGGAGTATTGTGTCCAGATCTGGGCACCACATTTCAGGAAGGATGTGGACAAATTGGAGAGAGTCCAAAGAAGAGCGACAAAAATGATTAAAGGTCTAGAAAACATGACCTATGAAGGAAGATTGGGAAAAAAAAAATTGGTTTGTTTAGTGTGGAAAAGGAAGACTGAGGGGGGACATAACGTGTATCGGTGGTCCCCCAACCTTTTTGTGACCAGTAGCATTTTCATGTTTTCAGAAGAGTGTGGCGGGTGCCAACAATTTTTCAAGGCTTATTTTGTATTTGTACATTAAATAATAAGAAAAACATATTTAATATTACACAATATATGAATCCATAAGATAAAAAGGGTAATTTTACATGTAAAAGGTATTAATTAAATTATTTGGCAATTACTCTTTCACCTTACCATGTGAATTTGCTCTTTTTTATCTACCTGTAAGAAAAATTAAGGTTTTTACAAAATAAATATCAAACAGTTTTCATCTTATTTACTTTAAAAAAGTAAAACATTGTTGAACTGCTGGTCCAAATATATTTATTATTCTTACTTTAACATAGAATGAAGCCTGCAGCCCCGGAGTTCTCTGTCCCCGTCAGGCACGGTGCCGTGGCTTCTCTCTGGCTTAAGCCACGGCCCCGCGCCTGCCAGGGACCGAGAACACCGGCGCCCGCAGCCCAGGAGAAGCCGCAGCCCCGCACGTGCCAGGGACAGAGAACACCGGTGCCCGCAGCCTGCAGCCCCGGAGTTCTCTGTCCCCAGCAGGCACGGGGCCGCAGTTTCTCTCCCCTGCTGGGCACTAGGCGGGCCCCACACCTGCCGGGGACAGAGAACACCAGCGCCAGCAGCCCACAGCACCGGAGAAGCCAGAGAGAAGCTGCGGCCCTGTGCCTGCCAGGGACAAAACACCAGCACCCGCAGCCAGCAGGCCCCGAAGTTCTTGGTCCCTGGCAGGTGCGGGGCTGCGGCTTCTCTCCCCTGCTGGGCACTAGGCGGGTACACATAAATGCCCTGGCGGGTGCCATGGTACCCACAGGCACCGCGTTGGGGACCATTGACATGTATGATAACCTTTTTCAAGTACGTAAAAGGTTGTTACAAGGAAGAGGAAGAAAAAATTGTTTTTCTTAACCTCTGAGAGTAGGACAAGAAGCAATGGACTTAAATTGTGGCAAGGGAGGTTTAGGTTGGACATTAGGAAAAACTTCCTAACTGTCAGGGTGGTTAAGCACTGGAATAAATTGCTTAGGGACGTTGTGAAATCTCCATCATTGTCTAACCTGCTCTGAAAAATCTCCAAACACCTGTCAGGAATGCTCTAGATAATATAGTCCTACCTTGAGTGCAGGGGACCTGACTAGATGACCTCTCAAGGTCCCTTCCAGTTCTATGATTCTACGATGGAAGTCAAAATCTGTGATGTGGCTGACAAATCTCGGAAGCGCAACTTTGCTGGTTTGGATATACAAAGGATGAATGAAGAGGACTGAGTGAAGATAGCATGGCAGGAGAGGGTGGTAAGAAAGAGACCATGAGGAAAGCTAAGGAAGCAATGGATGGATTGTATCAAAGAAGTTGATAAGCAAGTGGACTGTAGTGCCAGCTTGGGCAGGTGAAGATGGCAGAAGCACGATGGCCTGACCCCAGATAATGGGATAAGACAAAGGCGGAGGCAAAAAATAAGAATAAAGAGCTGGACAAAAAGGTGAGGTCTAGACAAAAACGTAGTATGGGGAGAATGGGATGAGACAAAAAATCATTCAGCTGCACTTTCAATACATCCTGGACCATGCCTTCCAAACGAAGCTCTTCTTTTAGGACTGGCAGGAGAGGAGATCATGCACTGATGCAGCATGTTGATGGGCAGCTAGACTGGTCCAAATTTACTGGAAAACTGTAGAAAATCAACAATGGAGACCAGTGCATGGTTTCTGAACATCTTTGGAAGCCAGTAAAGCTTTGCCTCTGGTATAGATCCTTAGGAAGACATGACTCACAATGTATCATCCGAACACTGGCATTGACACCATTTCAGATACATCTGAATAATGGGCCTGAAGAGGCTTGTAGCTCAGACAAACACACTAGAGACCATGTCCTCAATTGGAAAAGAAAAGGACCAAAAATAAATGGTTAACATTTTGGTTTTGTTGCAAAAGCAAGTCTCAGGGAAAGTGTCTCTGATTCAGAGAGAGAATTTCTACCCTAACAGAATGGCCTGATCGTGACAGGTGCTGAGCACTTGCATCTCCCAGTGACTTAAAGGGGACTTGTGCTGATAATCTGCATTCTTGGGTTTAGGCCCTAACAAAGCAACTGTGATGGAGGGAGGGATTTAAAATAAAGAGCAGGGAAGGGAAGGGAGAATTCTTGCTCTAAGGTTTTAGCAACAAACTTGACACGATTACATCCATTTTGTTTGACTGTAGCTTTGACCAGATGTATAGAAATGATGTTCTGATCTCTTGTAACTGTGTGTAGGGAAGAGTTAGCTTTTTATTTCAATCTGCTGAGAAGAATAAAGGGGTAATATGATCAAATGACATGGGCACTGGGCCTGAGGCACTGGCTTCTGTTTCCGGCTCTGCCATTGACACACTGTTACCTGGGGCAAGTTAATTAACCTCTGTGCTACAATTTCCCCGTAGCTCACATGAGGATGACAATGGGTACCCAGTGTTGTAAAGAACTTTAAGATCTACAAATGGGAATTTATCATGTAAGTACTAGATGTTATTTATTAATAATCATTTAATAACACTTTAACTACAAGTAAAACAGAAGACATATTTGCCAATATGTTACTTAAACCAAAGATTTTTGTTTGCTTGTTTTTTTAACGTCCCATCTGTCTGCCTACATAAAGTTAAAGAGCCAGTGATTCAGGCAGTGCTACATGGACATTTGCGTTTGAATAAACCAACTAGGCTTCAGCAATCCAGTTTGGGGAATAAGGTCTCTTTTGGCAGAAGGAGAGAGTCTGTTTATGACATGCAGATGGGCTGGTCCCTGAATTCTGTGCCAGTTCTTTGTACTGCAACAAACCAAGTATTTCACGCTGCAACTGTCAGTACTGCTGGTATCACCACGTGTTAGTGCACTGATAATACTCTAGGAAAAGGAATAGCTACTGTCAAAGCAGTAGATCTCATCCAAGTGGGAGGAGAAGGGAGTGCTGGTGCCAGACTAGAGCCAGGGCTCATGCAATGTGTGTGGTTAAGAATAAAACACATCGCACTTTCATATACCTGACTTGATTGTCACTTTCACTACTTAGTGTGTCACTGCCAATCCCAGAAACGTCCTCGGGTCTGAGCTTTTCAAGGAAAGTCCTGCCCCTAGAAGTGAAAGGCATAATAGTCACTTTGGAAGGCAAGACCCACTTCTGTAACGAATGTGTCTGGGTGGGGGAATTGAGAAGTTAACTCTTGTTGTGGAAGTCAGGGATTGGAGTTGTTCACATTATAGTCATTGTGATAAATACAATATTGTTATTTTACAGAATGTTCATAACATCGAGTGTTACCCAATGCTTTACGCTCATAAGCCAGAGACAGAAGATGCATTCTAATGGAAGATTTAAAGCGATCTACTGGCTGGCTCTTGAGGGAATAGGCAGCAAATTGGTCAGATGGAGTAATACAAGTAAAGCTGTGACCCCTAGTGGAGAGTGATAGTGAGACACTAAGAGGCGGCTAATACTGCCAGAGGGGAGTAAGCTGATAAAAAATGAAGAGGTAGCACCAACAGACAAGCCTTCCTGGTTTGTCTGTTTCACTAAAGAAGTATTTGACTAGCCCATGTGCTGTCTTACCAAGCCTGTAAGATCGGATTGAACAAGTCCATAGACATGACTGTTTGAGCTGTGTAGGAAACAATACATCCCATTTTCACCCATTACACATACATTTTCAAATCTCAGAAGTGTTAATGTAGAACGTTATTCTGATGGAGCCTCCGGTTTTCTCATATCTGGGTTTGGGTGACTGATTTCTGTCATCCTTTCCTGAAAGGGCAAAACAGGTATTTTACATGTACTGCCATCTCAAACAGGTATGTGCAGAACTGAATGCAGAGAGAAGACCTATTAGATAAGTCTATCCCCTGCCAATGCAGGATTGTATTACAAATAATCAGAGACTGGTTTAAGTATCTAAGTATCTTGTCCCCATCACTATAGTACTGAATCCCTGTCAGCTACTTAAAAGTAAATGTAACAATCTCTCCTCCTTTTTCAACATGTAGGAGAAACCGCTTGGTTAGGTCTTGTGTGGGTGCAAAGACTTTAGTGAAGGAAAGCCAAGTCTAATGGATGAGCTTTGCATTTAGTTCTGAGAATGCTGATAACTGTGGTCATTCTTACCTGTTGAAGGAGCGAGTTCCATAGTTTCTGTCTACCTCTTGTGGAGGTTTTGTCTCCCACGTTGACAAACCTCTCAGTTATTGGTCATAAGTTTGATCCAGTGAACCCAAGGTGTCACAGGAGATCACTGTGCTGGAGAGAAAGGTAGTGGCTCAGGTAACTAGATCAATTCACACGAAGCGCTTTAAATATCAGGATAGAGATGCTGAACTGGACTCTTATTAGGGGAGGCAGAACACTGGAGGGGAGTTCTAGGAGACATCTGACGAGCAGACAGGCTGGTATGGTTTGTACCATTTAGACCCTTTTCAGGGTTTATGGCTTCTTTCCTAGGCATGAGTTGCAATAACAAAGCCTGGAGGTCACATAGACATGGCCACAGTTATCTATGTATGAGTCCAGTAGGATGGGGCTTTATCTTCTGTCCAGACACAGATTCATAGGTTCCAAGGAAGAAGGCAACATTGTGATCTGACCTGCTGTATAACATAGGCCATAGAAGTTCCCAAAAATAATTTGTAGATCATATCTTTTAGAAAAACACATAATCTGGATTAAAAAATGGCCTGTGACTGAGAATCCACCATAAAATGTGGTAAATAGTTCCAATTATTAATTACCCTCCCTGTTAAAAATGTATGCCTTATTTCCAGTCTGAATTTGTCTAGCTTCTTGCTAGATTGAAGATCTTATTAAATTTGTTTCTCTCATATGTACCTGTAGAGGTGATCAAGTCATCCCTTCATCTTTTTTTAATGTTAAGCATTATAATGAGTCTGTCATTATAAAGCATGCTTTCTAATCCTTTAATCATTCTTATGGCTCTTCTCTGACTCTGTCAATCCTCCCTCCCCTCATCCTTCTTGAGTTGTGGACACCAGGATTGGAAGCAGTATTTTAGAAGTGGTTGCACTAGTGTCAAATTCAGAGGTAAACTATCTTCTACTCCTACTCAAGATTTCAGTTTATGCATCCAAGGATCGCATTAGCCCTTTGGGCCTCTGGGTTGCACCTGATGATCAACCCCAATGCCTAAATCTTTTTCAAAGTCACTGTTTCCTAGGATAGAGTCCCCCATCTTGCAAGTATGGCTTACATTCTTTGTTCCTAGAGGTATACATTTACACTTAGTAAACTGAGTGCAAGCAAACAGTATGTATTTTAATGTAACTAAGTGATCTAGATCACTCCGTATTAGTGACCAGTCCTCTTCATTATTTACCACTTCCCCCAATTTTTGTGTAATCTGCAAACTTTTTTAGTGATGATTTTGTTTTCTTCCAGGCCACTGAATGAAATGTTAGATCAGTTCTTGGCCCTATGCTGTTTATGTGGGATCCTGCTAGAACCACACTGGCTTCATGGTGATTCCCTGTTTACAATTACATTTTCAGACTTCGATGGGTGTTTTCTGCATCATAGCTATTTGTGCCCTCGGTAGAATTGAGGGCCTTGTTGGGAGGCGATTGGCTACAAACAGCTTGAGGGCAGGTGCCCTCAGTAGGTGAAGGATGTACAGTAAACTCATATGAATATGCTAACAGACCTTTAAAATGTCACATTTTTCAGAGACAATGAAAGCTAGCAAAGGATTGAGGTCAATCTTTGGGTAGTGTATTTTTAATACAACATTGTGAATTAATCTTCCAAATATGTCTTCTGTACAACTTTTATATGTTAGGAAATGTCTTCTCTTTCTAAATCTCAAGGTTAAGAAAATAGGACCTACTCAGCCATTCAATAATGTGGACTTGAATTAAAAAAGAGTCAATTTCCAGACTTTGGAATGGCTGCAATAACAGAAATTAATGTTAGTGCTGTTACTGTCTTTCAGCAAGTTTCCCGTCTGTCAGCTAGCTCTTACAGTCAAGCACAAGTGGCTTTGTTCTACAGCAATTGGCTGGGTAATACTATTGAAACACCTAACTCAGATTAGACTATACAGAGGCAAGGAGATAAAAATGTAATGTGAAAAAGTGGCTTTGTTTAGCTTGAAGGTTACAGTATTGTTTAATATTGGGTTCTATATTCTACTCAGCCTGTGACCACTTCCACAGCAGCTAATTTTGCAACAAAGTCAAGCCCTCCTCCTCTTCAGAATAGATAGGCCCTTTTGCCCACAGGTAATTTTGTCATGCCAGCCATTTTTCCACTGGAGGACCCAATACTATTGTATTATACAAAGAGGCTACGGGGTAGCTGTACTACAATCCAAACACCAATTTGCTTATGGGGTAGCAGTATTGCCAATCTCAACCATTCAAAAATCATGAGTCAGATTTAAATTTTTTTTAATCATAATTTAAAAAATAGGGGGGGTTACTTGCCTTCTGGTTCTGAGCCTGCAGCATGCATTCCAGTTCACGTTTTCATGCTTTTCTCTGCAACCATGAGGTCTAAAAACTTACTTAAAAATAAAAAGCCGATCCATATCACTTCCCTCCAGGAGACTGGGGGCAGGGGGAGGCAACACATAAGGAGGAAGGTTAGTGTAGATACCAGTCTACTAGGTGATACTGGCAGTAGAATGTCTGGGCCTAATTGGGTAAAGAATGTGAGCAAAGCCAAACAGCAAAAATTAAGATGTTTGTACACCAATGCGAGGGAGCCTAGGTAACAAAATGGAGGAACTAGTTACTGGTGCTGGAAGTGAAACCAGATATTATAGGGACAACAGAAACATGGTGGAATAGTAGTCATCACTGGAGTACAGAGATTGAAGGGTATGTGCTGTTTAGGAAAGGTAGAAATAAAGGCAAAGGTGGTGGAGTAGCATTGTATATCAACGATAAGATAGACTGTAAAGAAATAAGAAGGGCTGGAATGGATAAGACAGAGTCTGTCTGGGCAAAAATCACATTGGAGAAGAAAGCTACTGCAGCCTCCCCTGGGATAGTGTTTGGGGTGTGCTATAGACCACCAAAATCTGATTTGGGTATGGATAGAGACCTCTTTAATGTTTTTAATGAAGTAAATACTAATGGGAATTGTGTGATCATGGAAGACTTTAACTTCCCAGATATAGACTGGAGGACAAGTGCTAGTAGTAATAATAGGGCTCAGATTTTCCTAGATGCGATAGCTGATGGATTCCTTCACCAAGTACTTGCTGACCCAACAAGAGGGGATGCTATTTTAGATTTGGTTTTGGTGAGTAGTGAGGACCTCATGTAAGAAATGGTTGTAGGGGATAACCTTGGTTCGAGCGATCATGAGCTAATTCAGTTCAAACTAAATGGAAGGATAAACAAAAATAGATCTGTGACTAGAGTTTTTTATTTCAAAAGGGCTAACTTTATAAAAAAAAAAAAGGAAATTTGTTAAAGTTGCAGAAACTATCAGAAGCCTGCATCCCAAGAAAGGGGAAAAAATTCATAGGCAGGAGTTGTAGACCAAGCTGGACGAGCAAGCACCTCAGAGAGGTGATTAAGAAAAAACAGCCTACAAGGAGGGGAAGATGGGAGGGATCAGCAAAGAAAGCTACCTTATTTAGGTCAGAACATGTAGGGATAAAGTGAGAAAGGCCAAAAGCCATGTAGAGTTGGACCTTGCAAAGGGAATTAAAACCAATAGGAAAAGGTTCTATAGCCATATAAATAAGAAGAAAACAGAAAAGTGGGACCGCTAAACACGGAGGATGGAGTGGAGGTTAAGGATAATCTAGGCATGGCCCAATATCTAAACAAATACTTTGCCTCAGTCTTTAATGAGGAGCTTAAGGATAATGGCAGGATGACAAATGGGAAGGAGGATATGGAGGTAGATATTACCACAGCTGAGGTAGAAGCCAAACTCGAACAGCTTTATGGAACTAAATCAGGGAGCCCAGATAATTTTCATCCAAGAATATTACAGGAACTGGCACATGAAATTGCAAGCCCATTAGCAAGAATTTTTAATGAATCTGTAAACTCAGGGGTTGTACCGTATGACTGGAGAACAGCTAACACAGTTCCTCTTTTTAAGAAAGGAAAAAAACTGATCTGGGTGATCCAGGCCTGTTAGTTTGACAGCTGTAGTATGCATGGCCTTGGAAAAACAATTTGAAGGAGAAAGTAGTTAAGGACATTGAGGTCAATGGCAATTGGGAAAAAAATACAACATGGTTTTACAAAAGGTAGATCTTGCCAAACCAACCTGATCACCTTCTCAAAGAAGGTAACAGTTTTATTTTTTTTTATTTTATTTTTTTTTTAAGACCAAGAAAATGCAGTGGATCAAATTTACCTCTGTTTCAGTAAGGCATTTGATATGGTTCCACATGGGGAATTATTAGTTAAATTGGAAAAGATGGGGATCGATATGAAAATTGAAAGGTGGATAAGGAACTTGTTAAAGGGGAGACTACACTGGGTTGTACTGAAAGGTGAACTGTCAGGCTGGAGAGAGGTTACTAGTGGAGTTCCTCAGGGATCGGTTTTGGGACTAATCTTTTTATTACTGACCTTGGCACAAAAAGTGGGAGTGTGCTAATAAAATTTGCAGATGACACAAAGCTGGGAGGTATTGCTAACACAGGGAAGGACCATGATATCATACAGGAAGATCTGGATGACCTTGGAAACTGGGGTAATAGTAATAGGATGAAATTTAATAGTGAAAAGTGAAAGGTCCTGCATTTAGGGATTAATAAGAGTTTTTGTTATAAGTTGGGGACGCATCAGTTGGAAATAACAGAGGAGAAGGACCTCAGGGTATTGATTGATCACAGGATGACTATGAGCCACCAATGTGATATGGCCCTGAAAAAAGCTAATGCGGTCTTGGGGTGCATCTGGCAAGGTATTTCCAGTAGAGATAAGAAGGTGTTAGTACCATTATATAAGGCACTGGTGAGACCATATCTGGAATACTGTGTGCAGTTCTGGTCTCCTATATTTAAGAAGAATGAATTCAAACTGGAACAGGTACAGAGAAGGGCTACTAGAATGATCTGAGGAATGGAAAACCTGTCTTATGAAAGGAGACTTAAAGAGCTTGGCTTGTTTAGCCTAACCAAAAGAAGGCTATGGGGAGATATGATTGCTCTTTATAAATATATCAGAGGAATAAATACCAGGGAGGGAGAGGAATTATTTAAGCTCAGTACCAGTGTGGACACAAGAACAAATGGATATAAACTGGCCCTCAGGAAGTTTAGACTTGAAAGTAGACGAAGGTTTCTAGCCATCAGAGGCGTGAAGTTCTGGAACAGCCTTCCAAGGGGAGCAGTGGGAGCAAAAGACATATCTAAGCTTGATAAGTTTATGGAGGGGATGATATGATGGGATAGCCTAATTTTGGCAATTAATTGATCTTTGACTAATAGCGGTAAATATGCCCAATGGCCTGTGATGGGATGGGATCTGAGTTACTATAGAGAATTCTTTCCTGGGTGTCTGGTTGGTGAGTCTTGCCCACATGCTCAGCGTTTAGCTGATTGCCATATTTGGGGTCAGGAAGGAATTTTCCTCCAGGGCAGATTGGTAGAGGCCCTGGGTTTTTTTTTTGCCTTCCTCTGCAGCTTGGGGCACGGGTCACTTGCTGGAGGATTCTCTGCACCTTGATGTCTTTAAACCATGGTTTGAGGACTTCAATAGCTCAGACATAGGTTAGGGGTTTGTTACAGGAGTGGGTGGGTGAGATTCTGTGGCCTGCATTGTGCAGGTCAGACCAGATTATCATAATGGTCCCTTCTGACCTTAAAATCTATAACATTGCAGTAGTAAATGGTATGCCTGCCTGACCACCATCTGTAGCTCCCCCATCTTCTTAAGAAGGGTTTTAATAAAAAATGGGTTTATGGCTATTTGCATTTTACCATGAAAACTCTCAGGATGCAGATTCTAGTTGGCTTCAGGTAGGAGAGGAGATGATCTAAAGCAGGGGTTCTCAAACTGGGGTTTGGGACCACTCGGGGTTGCAAGGCTATTACATGGGGGGTTCGTGAGCTGTCCATCTCCACCCCAAACACTGCTTTGCCTCCAGCATTTCTAATGATAAATATATAAAGTGTTTTTAATTTATAAGGGGGGTCGCTCAGAGGCTTGCTATGTGAAAGGGGTCACGAGTACAAAAGTTTGAAAACTACTGATCTGAAGTAAAGCATTTAGGCTATTCTTTGTGTGAACTGAAGTGCTCAATATTTAAAAGCCTTGGTTGTTCACCACAGGCAGGAACGGACTAAGACTATCAAGTGCCATTGGCATGCCACAGTTTGCTCCCCACCCTGTCCTGCACCTGAAGTGGCTGTGGGCCTACCTTCCTTCCTTCCCAGAGTACCCTGATCTACTCCATGAGCAACAAAAGTCAGGGTCTACCACGTCTGGGTCCCATCTCCCTTACTGGGATGACAGTATCTTCTCAGGTTAAGTACTAGAGCCTTACTACTATTTATCTTAAGAACTGATGCGGGGGAGCCTCTTTCACTCCCCTCCTGCCACACAATGCTGGTGGTAGAGCCTGCTAAAGCAGCAGTGGATCTTGGGCTTTATAGCTGAGGCACCTCATGTCTCAGGACTGCTGTTTCAGACTCTACAAACTCATGCAGACATCTAACTAGGCTCTGTTTACATTTTTTAATTTTTTTTAATGAAAGCTGAGATTGTGACCTCATCACATGACTCCCGGAGTTGGTACCTAGGCATGTGTTTGTAGTGCCGGTGCCTAATTACAGGGAGTCAATAGCAAACCAAGCTGCAAGATTGTTTTAGACTAGCACATGCTAGTCTATCAAATTCTAAAGATTTATTTGGCAGGTATCTTCTGAGGGAAGTAGGGACAGTTGTTAAATCCAGTTTGTTTTCCTAAATATACAAAACTGTTTTTTCAGTAACTTTCCCTGTTCTCTCAAGCCTGGATCAAGTCTCATGTACAGCCCATTAAGAGTATTAAATCTCTTTAGGGTGGGGGAGTGTTTTATGTAAAAGTAATGAGATGGGGAATTGAATTTATCCACCTCTGAAACAGGACTCACCTTAGCTAGGTTATAACTCTTAACTCAAGGTAAATTTTATATATAGGTTGACTGGGTAGCAGCAATGGATTTACTATATCACATTTATGTGACTGCAGCTGCTTCCGCTCTATCCAAGCAGCCAAAGAGCCTTTCCCTATCCCAAAGATAACTGACAGAGTTTGAGTAGCTTGGCTATACCAAATAGAGAGGGACCATTGCCTCAAGTTGTGGTGCCTAATTATAGGGTGGTGATGAATGCTTGGGAAATGCCAAAACATACATAAAAATTGTCAAATGTATTTATGTCAAATACTACTCCAGAAGTAGTATTAATAGTTTTATGAACATAGGTATGGTGTAACACTGAGCCTGTTTGGGACATACATGATTATTCCAGTGTACTGGAAACAGCACTCGAATATTATCATGGAAATTAATAGTTTAAAATCCCCACTGTAGTCATACCAAGGTCCACAAGAGTAGTTTTCTGAGCCACTGAGCAAGAAGTTGCAGATGTGTATTCAGCATGACAAAGCTACATGACAGTTCACTTATATAGAAATCATTCAGGTTTATATTAATGTTTGAATTGAGATTACAGTATTGTAAACAAATGATGGTAACAATTTTTAGCATCAAATTGAAATACATACTGGGTTCAAACTTAATTTTTTTTTTTTGGCAAACTGTCTTCATATACAATAGATATGTCTGAACTGACCATCCTATCATTTACAAAGGAATTTGCAACTGAGCTGTAAGTTTAACATAAAACAATTCTCCTTAAGGATCCACAGCAGAATCTTGCAACATGATCTCAGATAAATACAAAACATCAGTTGGGTTGTTTAGGGTTTCAGCCAAACCTGCCATTGGAAGACTAGAGTACATAGACTCTTTCAAACCTAGAGAAATTTGGTCTGATGGCTAGATTTTCCATAAGAAATCAACTTCCAATGTATTAACTCCCATAAATAATTCTTATAACATGGCCATCTTCAATCTATCCCTTCAAAAGACAGGAACAATTCATTAACTCAAAAATCACAAGACAGTTAAGCCCAGAGGTGCAAAGGTATTTAAGCACCAAACAGCCACTGATTTCAATGGTACTTAGGCCCAAATCCTCAGAAGTATTTAGGTATCTTAGTGCTTCCCTTAGGGCTGGCCTACACTCTTCTATCAATTGAGAAACAGCATGGTACAATTCCCTGTGAATGTAGTTACAGATATAAAACTGGGTGTAGGCAAGCCCTTGGTGCTGAAGTCCAAGTTGAAAGGATCATTCCATGATAAACTCACCTTTTAAAAGTGGAAAGAAAGTATAAAATATTATGTATTCTTAGCCTTTCTGAACTGCAAACTTATATTTCCTGCCAGTTGTTGCTAATGTTAAATGCATTTGTACATGTCAGGTGGAAATTTCACACCCCAGGTAAGGAGCTAAAAAAAAAAATCTCCATTTTCTAATTAATCCTTTTGATTCAGGGATCCAGGATTTAATAGCCATGAGTATTTCACAATCCTGACTAAGTTTCAGATTAGCAAGAAAAATATTTTAAAATGTAAAAGGAGAGGACTGGAGAAAAAAAATCAAGATGCTTTAATAACAGAACAAGTAATTCCACTGAACAGCTTCAGTTAAGATTAGTTGACATATATAGTTGGTGTGCTTTGCTGTTACTTAAATACACAAAGTACAGTGCAAAAGAGCATCAAGTTTTCTGAAGACACGTAGCCCTTCTATTACAAAGACTTAATGCTGTACAGGACTAGTTGAAGTTTTTCTATAAAGCTGGTTCAAAAAAAAAGGGACCTGACATTTCTATTTAACATTCAGTACAGCTGTAATTCATATTTCTACATGGGTTCTACATGCATTCTAGCTACAGCTACCTCTCCTAGGTACTGCTATTCACTACTGTTATCTTGAAGGTTTGATATTTTTGGTGTTAGAAATGTTAATATAATTTAGTTTATGTTGAAGCAACATCAAACTGCATTTCAGCTTTCCAGGAACTTCCCTTCACACTAGTTCACCAAACTTAATTTACTTAAATTAATTATTCATTATTTAATGTTCTGCCAACCTAAACCTGAAATAGGCTCGAAGAAAAAAAATCCTTTCAAAACAATCATCTACATATCCATTTCACTGCTATCTAGTCCCTCTCACAAAGAGAGTCTGAAAAAAAAAATCTACACAAAGTTTTATTGCAATCATACACGGGTTACGTCAAGGGTCAAATACAACAAATACTATGATGCAATTTTACATTTATTGAACTACAGTTCAAAGCACAAATTTACACACTAAATACACTGAACATCTCTAATGAAGTCACACTAGTCTCCCACTGACATTTGATATATCTGGGTGAAAGACAATAACTTTACAAGACTTTCTAACAGGAATCCTTAGTATAAAAACTGTGTACTTGTATGTAAACTGTTTAACTGAGAACCCAAGTGATGGGTTTCCATCTCGACTAAGTCATCCATTTTGTTGCATATTTTATTTAAACGCTCAGGGGTTGAATGAACTGGCAAGTTTAAATCTGGACATTATCTAACCCTCCCACCCCCAGTGAATTGTAGTTGTAGCTGGTTTTGCCTGGTCCCAATTGGCTATTACTAATTTTCAAGTTTTGAAGAGAATGAGTTGAATTCAAGATTGTTCCATTTTAATTCCAGAGTGGAATGTTGACCAGACAAACTACAGGCTTGCAACTGCAAGTCTACATGAAGCGTTACTGCCTGTTTAAGCTGCAGTGGAAAAGCTGTCTTCTGGGCTCAGCTGAATGCAAGAAGGCACAAAGAAGAAGTTCTTCATCAATGTGTCTGAAGTAATTCCAGCATCTTGCATCTCATACCTACAGCAGAAAGTATAACAGAGGTGTGTTCAGGAAGCATAGACCTGAGAGTTTTAAAGTTCTCATGGCGGCTTAACATTGGAAACCAGCATTAAGTTCAGTATTCAGTCTAACAGAATTATTTGGCAGATTTAAGATTAAGTTCACCTTTTCCACCTTAGTAATACTCACATTGAGGAATTTACTGGTGAATATATGTGATACAGGCTGTGCTTATGACAACACTTCCTTTTAACACACTGGACAGCTGCACAGAGACTCATCAGCCAGCAAAGCAATACCTACAACTATATGCATTCTACTATTGTCTTAAATGAAAGACTTGTCTACATCGCACCACAGGATAGACTATAGGGCTGTGAACTGTAGAGCACTCCAAACCATTGTGCTCTCACTGCCCTGCATGGACGCTGCTGGTGAGAATACCTAGTTCATGTTAATGTAGTCCAGTTTGAAAGGTGAAACAGTGGGGTAGCATTTAAAAAAAAAAAAAAAAAGAACTAAGTTGATTGTTTTAAAATAAATCTTCCTATATCAATACCATGCATCCAAGTGTAGGATTATGTTTAAATGTTTTCAGGAGGGAAAAAAAGCTGAGTACAACTACCACTACAAATATTGAGATCATCATCTTACCAGTCATTGAAAGACATCATGTAGTAAACTGGTGGCCTCTGAAAATCATTAAAGGCAGACTGTTGACCCAAGGTACCAGAACCCATATTATCAAAGATCAGCCAGTCTCCGACACTCAACTCAGGAAGAAGACAGTTTTCCACAATTTGATCAAGCTCATCACAGGATGGACCCCAAAGGCTGCTGGCAAACAGAGGCTCATCTTCCTTGTATTTCTACAAAAACAATCCAGTCAAGTCAGGCTTTAGTTTAAGGAAAAAAAAAGTTTTACAGACACATTAGAAAATTAATATAAGAACATTTATATCTGAAATTCTTTTCTTCTAGGGGAAAAGTCCACAGATCTATTACAATAGGTCTCACGCCTGCTTGCAGCTTCTTGAGGCAAAAAAGACTTGTCAAAATCAAGCAGTCTGGGAGTGGCCATACCCCTAAAGACCTAGCCAGTTCAAGATACTTCCAAAGATGTTTTGTAGTGTAAAGTCCTTTAATTCACAGGTTAACAGACAAGAATTCAAACATTTTCTGCTGCAGAGCAACTTGAAATTCCACCCCAAATATATTATGCCCCCAACTTCAAATTCCACCCCAAGGAAATATATACTGTGTCCCCCAAAGAACATGGAGGCAAGTGTGATGGTTTAAGCCTTCCTCAGATCACAATCCTTGTGGTGGGTTGGATCGGCAGACTTTTACTACTGGAAGAAAGGAAACTTTGGAGAAAAGATAAGGTAAGTTTTCCTATTCTTTTTCACAGGGAAAGGCCACAGAGCCATTACAACAGTGGTCTAAAAGCAGTGCATTTCCATGAAAGGAAAACAGGAACAATGAGAAGACCGGGAGATGAGTGGCTCTGAATAAATGAGCACCAGTTATTGTTGGTGGGGGGACATGCTTTGCCTGTTCCATGCAGGCCAATAACGTAACATGACACACAGACCAGGCCCTTGAAGATGCCCTGTTTGTAAAAATACTTTTTCAGGGCTAAAGAAGAAGTGTTAACACATCTGAATATCCTATTTTAATGTAGTTAAGATTTGATTTTCTGGGCTTGGGTACAGAATTTTGTCCTTAGGAGCAGATTCTTTTTGTAGAGGAGACATAGCTGAGTGGTGGTTGCCACCTGAATTATACAGGAGACCCAGGATTTCCCTTGACAGCGTGGGGGCCACCATGGCTCACTTCTGCCTTGTTTGTTTGTCCTGGAGAATGTTATCAGAAAGAGAAAGTCAGGCTTTTGGCCCTGGAAGAAAGGTGCATAATCATGGCTGCAGCCTATTAATTTATTCATCAGAAAGGAGATTGGTCTTTGCTGGGTTCTGGCTGCAGATATGTCCACTAACACAGCGGTGACTCAGGGCTGACTATTCGCTCAAAGACCTTAGGCTGTAGCCTCCACTCTCCTGGAGTTTTCCTTTACTTAAATATAGCAGCTAGTTAATTTATTCTAAATAAAGGTAGTGCTTGAATATACAGAAGATTTTTTTTCCCTCTTTTCAAAATATACAGCCAGGAACAGCAAAGATTAGATGCTCATCCAGGTTGAGAATCTGGTACCTTTGTCCTTGTTTAAAGCTATTGCTGAAGTGTTAAGGGATCACCACTACACCTTTGCTGATCAGGACAGCTCTTAAGGCCTAATTATTTTGATCTACTTGATACTGTGTTGGAAGTCTGTTCTTGCATTAACTTTGGATGAAATTTGTTCCTTGAATGAGGTTTCCTGCTCTTAAAGCGGGTATAGATTTTCTCCACCAATCCCCATTGTAACATACCCTCTCTTCCAAGTACCCCAGCAATGGCACAAAAAAAGGCAGTCCTAACATGCTCAAATTTATGGAGAAAAACCATGTGGAGTCTCACAACAGTCTGTTGCTCCTAGAGACCTCTGTTCTTATCCAAGACATCAGAGCCCTGATAGATGTGACTGGAGAATAAAGGACACTGTGCCTTCTGACCACTGGCTTGGAGTGGAGGTTGACAGTTATAACTACTCCCAGAAGCAACAGCGCCATCATTTAGATGTTTGTGATATTGACAAACCATGTTGTTCCAGGAAAGAATCTGGACTGTATGGTGACTTTTTTGTGGGGGCATTTTCCAGGAACAGTGCTCTGATGAACAGGTCATCTGAGCACCTGTATACAAGAACCTTTTTCTGCTTGAGGAGAAACAATGTTAACTAGCACTTTGGAGGACAGCCTCAGAAAGGCAGGTAGGCCAAAGAATAATGGGTAATGTAGTCTGTTGCACATGATGCTAACATCTCCTCCAGGAGGGTTGCATAATAATGTATAGATAGGTGTTCTTCAGATCAATTAACGATGAAAAGTTGGTTCAGTGGTAGAACTTAGGGTCTCCATCCTGAACTGTGAGACTTTGGAGAAAATCCATTCAAGAACTTCCACTCTCTTTGGAACTTGGTCCTGGATGCAGATGGAGTAGCAGTCTAAGCCTTCTTGTTCTTGGGGAGACCAATTACCCCATTCTGAAGCAGACAATATACTGCAGTCTTTATATTCTGGTGTTTGTCAGCTTAAAAAAAAAGGGGGTGGGGGAGTGGTAAGCTAGACTGGATCTATCTGCCTAAGATTAATAATTCTGATGTAACACTGATCCACCACTTCAAATTTCTTTCTATATGCCCTCTATCTGGGAAACTACATCATATAATCACCTTGTAGTCACGTTTGCTTGAAAAAGACGGTGTTTTCTTGCTGTATCACCTCTGTCTCTTGTGCCACTTTATGTATCAATCAGCTAGCTGGGCATCCCTCCTATAAGTCTTCTTTGGATCTTGGCACTCTTTGATCCAGCTAAAAGTCTGTGTCTCCTGTTGAGTTATCAGGGCTCCTTACATAAAATTATTTTAAAACGTACTAATCATGTAAGCAGGTTTCCATGGCAACTTTGTTTATAGTCACAAAAAAGTGTGTGCTCCCTGTGATACTCAGCAGTAACCAGTACCTGATTGGACTTCCATAGCATCAGGCAGAGGTGGTGGTGTGACTAAGTTTAGCTCATTGTGCTTACTGTAAATCTCAGGCTGTTTTGATGTGAGGGGGTTAAGGAAATCTCTCAACCAGGCTGCTGGTCTGAAGAATCTTCTGTTCTTAATGACACAATCGGCGATAGATAGTCTGGCCACGTATGCTGGTTCTAGTCCAAGATGTGCAGGCACAAAAGGGTTGGGGATTGTTTTGGTTTTTAAATTAGTCTTTTATATAAACACTATCAACTTCTTTAACATGAGGACTGTATCAACATTGGGAGTACAAATTATCAAAAATTTGCTTGTGGATGAACTAATTCCCATTCCCTCTCACTCCCCATGTTTTCTTTTGTAGGGGCTTAGCTGGAGGCATACAGAGTCCCCACCAAATATTCCTGAGAATGGCTTCTGATTACTCCTCAAAAGAAAAAAACAAAACAAAACTGAGTTCTTCCTGTATTGTGATGACCTACAAGTAGAAGGAAGTCCCTGCACCTTTTTCTCCTCCTTTTTACTAGGAAAAATCAAGCCTTAGAAATTTCCTCTGTGGAGGAGTGACACTTGTGGCCAGAGTCCATAGTATGCCTTTTATGTCCTTCTCAGATTTATAGGGAAGAAAAAGCAAGAGAAATTAACTCTCAGGAGGGTCCAGCTACTGAGTATTGCCTACCCCCTGCTCTATAGGACAAAAGAAGAGTGGCCTCAGCAGCCTATGGTTAAGATTTTGTCACAGTTATTTTTAGTAAAAGTCAGACAGCTCACAGGCAATCAACAGAAATTCACAGAAGCTCATGACCTGTCCGACTTTTACTAAAAATAACTGACAAAATAGGGAGGGGTGGGTCCAGCACCCAGCACAGGTCCATAGTCCCCAAGGTGCTCAGAGATGCGGGGGTCCGTCCCCACCCCACAGCAGCTAGGAGCTGTGGGGGCCCTTGCCAGCTCTAGCTCCTGGCTGAAGCAGAAAAAGTGTCCCAGAGGTCTCTGGAAGTCACAGATTCCATGACCTCTGTGACATAATCCTAGCCTTACCTATGGTAATAGAATATCAACAAAGAGGGGATCAGGGGAAAGAACTGCACCTGCTGTGCTACAGAAATAACACTTTGAGATGAGCCCTTGATTGTTACAGAAGCTCCTTAAATCCCTGCCTGTGGAAGGAGGAGGGAAAACAATCACATGGCACAGCCCTTTTGTCTCACTAAATCCCCTAGTGCTACACAACAGTTAATACCAATGTTGTCTCACTGAATCCTAGGATGGGCAAGGCAGGCTTACATAAGGGATGGCTCCCACCTTGTTAAAGAGGGTGAAATAAATTAGAAACAAGAGGCCCTTTACTGCTGCTTGTTCCTCCATGTCTGGGCTGATCTCTACCTCAGCCCTCCAGGACTGCCAGTATGGGGCATGGCTGACCTGCAATAAGCAGGGTCCCATTAGTCAGGCAGGTAGCACATGGCTGTGTGGCAAAACATGGTGATTTCAGCTGGCTAGGCAGTTCTGGCATAGCCGACCGTGCTAAGTGAGGTCCAAGTTAGCCTAGACATTTTTGTGCCCTTTTCCTGCAACTTCTCTATTCCTCTAATTGCCTTGAAGCTGTTCCACCAGAGCGGCATGTCCAGACAGGCTGCAATGGAAACTTCTGCAGCCAGCAACCCTGGTATCAAAACAGGGCAGGGGGGAAAAGGTGTTTCAGCAAGCCTGCTGCAGAGCACAACTCCTCCCCCACCCCCCACACCCTTTCCAAGGCAAACTAAAAGACCAGTAATGTTTAGAATCCTTTGTTTTGGTTGTGTTGTTGCTTTGAGCAGGTCATTTGGTAAAGCCCTCCTGCAGCTGCTGGGGGCAGTTCAAACTGGCTAGAAGTACCTGGGTCTTCAGGATTGTGGCCATTTGCGCCTGTCTAATTGGGGTATTAGCGCCCCAAAGAAGCTGCAAACAGGAGTAAGATCCATTGTAATGGATCTGCAGAATTTCCCCGCAGAAGAATAATCCTTTGTAAATTCTGTAAGAATATGATATAGACTCACCTTGTGAACCTCAGGGATGGTATTAAATTTCTCAGACAATTTACTTGCAAAAGAACCATAAACACCATCGTTCATGTAGTACATAAAGATTGGATCATCATCACTCCTGGTTTGCTCCACTGGAAGAAAAATGGTTAAATATTTTTATAATAAAAACATTCAATTTGCAATCCTCTGTAAGCTAATTCCTCCCCCACCCCACAAGAGTATGTAAAACGTGCATTGGGATAAGAATGTTGGGGAAGGAATGTAATTAGAGGTAGGCTTGAATTAATATTGTAGTCTCATAAAGGCTATGCTTAAGGACACATTTTGCATACTTAATCTTCTAGTCATTATTGAAAACATCCAAAAATTCCATTTTAGTAGAAGAGGGACAATAGTAGCTCCATTGCATGTTCTTCCATCTTCCCCTAATTCAGCTTTAATTATATGCTGATAGGATGCCTGAAGATCATAGATGAGTCACATCTATTTACTAGTGAGGAAACAAGCAATGCCAAACAAACCCAGAAAGCAGAGAATGAACAGAGGTGCAGATTAACCAGGTTTGGAAGGATTAGATTTTTATCAGTAAATGTCTTTCACTGCACACACACCAAGTGATGAAAAAATATTTCCACCAATGATAACAAAATGTACAGATACGCAAAGAAAGAAAAGCGCTGCTTGAGAATTTTAGAGTTTGATTAACGATATTCATTTTATATATTTTGACATAGGATGTTGATAATTTGTTTTAAGTTATAAAAAATTTGGACTTTTTGAAACTCAACATCTACTATAACAAAGTAAGTATTGTCTTACCACACCGCGTAATATCCCGCAAATGTGAAAATTTAAAATATATATAAATGAAAAAAATATGCTTCAAAACAAACATCAGTATAATCAGTCAAAATTATTTTTAAAAAATCAACACTTAATTGTGCCAAGCCTAAGATTAACATAGGGACAGAACCTTAAAAAATAGACAGACTCAAGTATGAGCCATTTATTGAATAGAAAAAATATTAAAGCATATAATTCATGATCTACACATAAAATTGAGCTATGCTGACAAAAATGGAGACTTATTTGTACTGATTCACACATGTACAAAACAAATATGTTGCTTACTTCCAGAGGGAAGAAATTTATCATATTCAACAGCTTTCTTTGCAATGATGTTAACTGCTAGAGTAAATGCAGATGAAACATAATAACATCCAGGCTCTGCAATCACATTAACACCGGATTCTTCAGGAAAGTAGATATCCAACAATGGACTGATGACATGATTAACCTAGGAAATTGAAGTCACAGCTAATGTTTAGATTGCTCATCTGATTTATTTTGAAGTTTATTTATAGTTCTTGTGAAAGGTGCTCGATTGACAAATCAGACACAGAAGTCCTCTGCCACAAATTTCCAATCAACAATTTACAGTGCTGGTGAGTTGGCCACAAGCTGATTTTTACTACCCATATTGGGCCTTTGCTGAATCAAGTCTCAGACACCATGGTTAAGATTTACGAAAATAAAACGGGTGTTACTTTTGGGATACTGATGCCATACCTAGGCACCTAATAATAATTGCAAACTCTTATATAATGCTTTTCATCAGTAGATCTCAAAGCACTTTACAAAGGAGTTAAGTATCATTCTCTTCAGTCTCCAGTAAAGAACAAGTCATCCAAATGACCAAATCACCATTTAAGTAATTTCAAAGTGGTTGTAGTACAACAGATGTAAAATTATTTATGAATCCATGAAGTGTATCAGGGTTGCATTTAAAAAATGCAAACAAAACAGAGCAATTTGGTCAATTACAGTTTTGCATCTTGACAAATAAACAAACAGATGGTATTCACTGAATTTACCCAACATTAATCGGATTTTTAACTTCAATATTAATGCTATAGTCTTGCATGACTTGTCCACAACTACTTGATAAGGCAAACATGGACTAAGTAGGCAATTTTCAAAGTTCTATTAATGATTGTAGCTGTTTGAACCTATTCGTTTCAGCACTCCAGGCTTTGGGAGTTTACCTATAAGAGTACACAAAATACAGTGATCAGTCTAAATCGCCATTATTCACTAGTGACCAGGTCATGACACCAAACCAAAGATCAAATGAGGCTCTGTCTACACTTAAAATGCTTCAGTGTAGACACGTACTACAGCAACAGGAGGGGTTCTGCCATAGCTGTAGGTAATCAACCTCTGAGAGGTGGAGCTAGGTCAATGGAATAATTTCTCTGTTGACCTAGCACTGTCCACACTAGGCTTTAGGTTGGCTTAACTGTGTCTCTCAGGGGCATGGATTTTTAACATCCCTAAAAAATGTAGCTATGTCACTGTAACTTTTCAGTGTAGATTTGCTCTAAGAGTAAAAATCTTAAGGCTCATTAAAGCAAATGTCCAGCTGATGCATTGTGTCTTCAGTTCTAAACCAAAATACTGAAAATTCCAGCTGCAGCAGCAGGTCAGTATTCATCCATTATGAACACAGTAAAAAGAACTGCCTCCAGAAGAAAGGGCTAAAATCTCCAGAAGAAAGGGCTAAAATCTTCATGGTAAGAAGCATGCAAATTTTAAAGATGACAAGAATAACTGAGGCCTTGGTTTTCTGTCAATTTACAATGGTTACTGTTTCTCTCATTTGTAAGACCTTAGCACCTGAGGGACAATTTTGTGAATAATTTATGTAACATTAGTTGAATCAGAATTGAGAGACTAGCAGTACTTCATGGATCTGTACTAATTCTCTGCTAATGACTCCACAGTGCAACTGTGGCATATAATCCAGTCCATCCCCATGGTTTTAAATCTGTCAATCCAGGTTTTAACTATCAATATTAGTTGGAAACTGACATGTCAAAAACTCCAAACCGACAAACGAAAGGCAAGCTAGTTCTAACTTCCACTGAGTTGCATACCTCTTCCAGCTGAAGTTCTGAACCTGTGAAGCCCCCACCAATGTCCAACATGTTCATCTTAAAGCCAAATTCTTCCTAAAAGGAAGTATAAACAGGCCTTTAAGCATGCAGACAATAGAAATTAAAGTTTTTATTGAAGAGCTCTCCAATCTCATTCAATATTGTATGCTCATGCTTTAAACGTGAAATTGTGACATCTTAAATACAGTAAAGAGTATTCCAGTGAACAATTCACTCGAGTTATACCTAGTATTATTCTATATTAAACATTACTGCAATTAGTAAGGAGAGGAGAATAAATAAATTAAGCAATTCTAAAGTAAAGCAACCTTAATTTGGCCTCTGAGTATACAGTAGAAGAGTCTTTTCTCACAAAACTGGACAGTGCAATACACTGTTCAGCAAATACTTTACTACAATATAGTGGAAAAGAAATACATGTTTATAACCGTAGATGCACATAATAGTATGTATAATATAAATGGTTGCATGGTGTGATAATGTGATGAAAGCCCTTCTTGTAACGCATAGGCACAAGGGGGCAGAGTTAAAACTGGTGTGGGAACTTCAACTGTCTTCCTTGTGTAATTAATCACATCAATAATTTTGCAATAATCACAGTAAGGTCATTATCTTGGATTTTTCTGAACTCAAACTTAAACTTTTCTCTCTCACTTAAAGCGAACAGAAATATTTTCAATACAAAAATCTGTTTCCTTAACACAAGTAGTATACATTTATAGCCTAAAACAAATTAATTTACCAGTGTCAACAAGTCAGTTCCTTTTTGCCAAGAGAACCATTCAGGGTTCTGTTCCTCCCCACCGCAAAACCCAATGACATAATTATATAAGGCAACATAAGGAAGGCAGCCACATGCATTGTTCAGTTGGTAATGATTTCATCTCATGCAGAGAAAACAAAACCTGTTCACTGGTCTTGGTAGATAAACAGTTTAATTTACTTTTAAGATGTATTCTTAACTTAGAAAGTGACAAATATATTCTGCTGAAGTTGAGATCTTGGACTTTAAAAGAAAAAAAAACACACCACAAAAAAACCCAAAACACACCACACCCACTGGCCCTTAATGAAAATTTTAAAATACATTAAAGGATGTTTTAGTGGAAGATTTTATTTGTCTCACATTAAATATTCAGTAAGGTCTATAATTTACTATTCAGTTGTGTGTAATCATTCCGTTATTTGAAGGGTCCTTATCAGACTAGCAATATACATTTTAGGAAATAAATTTTTCTTATCTCCATTAGCGAGAATATAGTAGGATGACTCCTCTATTAAATTGTATGTTAGCATAATTACTTACAGCCATGTCAAACACACACCGAGCATCAGATATAGCATGAATGTACACTTGAGGTTCCTTGCAAGAGCTTGAAATGTGAAATCTAAAAGAAATGAAATATAATAAATACACAAACCTACAACCTGCATTAACAGAACATTGATATATCTAGACCAATAGGGACATATAGCAGATCACTCAAGGGAATTTGACAAAGGAAGTATTGTTTTGACAGTACACACGTATTTATAGTAGTAGAAATGCATGTATATTCCATGCATAGGTGATTAAGGTTTTATTTGTTTACGAGAAATTTATGCAATAGGAAGAGACCTCAAAACATCTTTGCTTTCCTTCTAGCCCATTTGCACACACAAGACAAATTTGTATAGCACAATTTAAGAACAACAATGGCTTCATTCTAATCTTAAAAAAAAAAAAGGAAATTTGAGTGTCAGTGTTCTCAAGATACAACAGTTAAAGTTGCCTAAGGGCAAGTCCACAGAAATAGGTTTATAAAGAAAAATAGGCTCAGTAGTGAGATAGCATCTGAGCACCAGTTACAGAAAATACTCTAAAAAACACAGTCCTAGCACCTCCCTACCCACAGTGTCCATATCAGTTCTGATTTTTTTTAAACAGAATTTTAGGCTTTGGAGAATAAAAAATTTTGTAATGTATGTTTATAGAACTGTACAAATGACCAGAGGGACACAGTAAAACAATAGATATTATAACAATTGGGAATAACAGTTATTCCCAATTAGCCTCTTTATGATTATTTTCATTGTAGACTAGATTGTGGACTAGACACTAGACAGATTGATGGCACAGATGAGATAGGGTAATTCAAAACAGGTGAACAGAAAACATTAGCTAGGAAACGAGAGGCTAAGAATAGATCAGACAAACCAGTCATTTTCTCATATCTAAAACTACAGACATGAAAGGAATAGAGCACAGTTTAAGCCAGAAGTCTGGTCTTGAAATCTAAGATCACTACCTTGCTATGACACAAGAAGACACAAGAAAATAAACATTTTCATCACAGAAATTTAAAATATTGTGACACCAGGTTTATTCAGAAAAATTGTTCCTTGTGCCCACTCACTAGCACAGGGCCTTTTAAAAGTGACCTAGTGCTTATGAACTTTGTTGTTCTGACAGCCCAGAAGAATGATGTCTTATTTATGTACAGAACACAAAAAAATACAAATACGAACAGTGAAGGTATAACATTTCCTTTATAAAAGTATATCCCTATTGACACGAGAGATGAGACTTGTCAGCTTCCATGGTTATACAGTCTAGACCGCCCTGCTCAGGCTGCCAACAAAGTGCCAATTAAGAGGGTGACTCTTGTCCAAGGGAACTAGATGAAGACTACAATTCATTTTACATCTTTTATGTTTCACGCCCCTATAATATAAAGCTTCGGTGCTTGTGAAAAACACGAACTCTGCATCAGATAAAGATCACAAAAGCCATTGGTCGCTTCTGATCACTACTAACTTGGGTAAGAACCAAAGCAGCAACCTAGAGGTAAAAGGCTCTGTATCCCATTATCAATCCACTTGAGTCATTCAACCTCTAACATGTGCATACTTCTTTGATATGTAACATGTATTCACTCAGTATTCTATAAGCTGTTTTATAAATAAACGGTACAAAATGCAAAACAGATGACCCGTAGCTAGAAGAAAAGGCTCACCACAACCAAATGATGGGAAGGAGAAAGAGTAGAACGTAAGTTTGAATTAAAATGGATGGAGTACTTTAACATATTTTAGAGCCCAATCCTGCACTGCCACAAGGATGGACTAAGCGTTCTTTTCCAGATTATTTGGCCAAACATCTAAAAGAGAGAAGGAGACAACGAAGGCACAAACTCAGAGTCAGCTATATTTTCTGCCTCTTTTTGGACCCTTGTGAGCCATGTGGCCCGATTGATTTTCATTTCTAAAATTAAGTTAGAACAGTTTTAGACAAACTGATTTAACCCTGTGTGCTGACAATTTGTACTCTCTTCTCATCCTTAGTGCTAAGTAAGCTCAGCCACAATATGACTGTTACTGAAGTGACAAAAATTAGACAGATTAAGCTACTGATACCTCATCAGAGTCTAAGTCTTCATTGTGACAAACACGACAGATCAATTTAAATCAACTTTCATCCTGTTTTGCATTTGTACATTTTAGTTACTTTTCTAAAGAAAGGGCGATTCTCATTGGTTGGTTACATTTGGTACTTCTTTTTGCTAACCAGGATGATACATTATCTATAAACGTTGTTTCAAAGCAATTATATAGCTTACATACATTTATTTTTTGCATTTTATTATGTTAGAAAATGGTGAATGATGCAGTTCTAGATGATTTACTAGATTAATATTTTTTACTTGTGATGTTTGTCAAACTACATTTCAATGGAAATTGGAATTCAATTAAAAATGCACAAAACTTTTTAAAATTATTAAAAATACCTTACGTGTACTGGATACATAAAGTTTATCAAAACATATTTTGCATTTAAAACAGATTTATAAACAAAGGAAGTAGCTTCAGTTAGTGAACTGAACTAATTGTTTCTGGTCATGTCCTTCAGGATTTAGTAGTTCATCTCATCCTCAGACACCTCATTTTTGTGTATTTGAAGAGCAGAAGCAGCTTCTCTGCTTTTTCAGCTCCCAATTGGTTTCTCAAATTTGAATGAATTAGTCATTAAACTGAACTAACTGAATAAATTGAAATGAAGAAAATATTCTGTCTGTACTTGCAGAAGCAGTTAATGCTGTCAAAAGCTGGTTTAGCTTTTCAACACACTCTGGTTCCAGGTACTTAGCCAATGACTTCCATCAGTTCAGTGCTTTGACTTTCTTTAAAACTTTGGCAGCAAATGTATACTGCTTGAATATTTTTTTTATTTAAATTTAATACTTTTAAGAGATTATAGTAAGTTTTGGCATTAACATACATTGCCAACTTCAATTTTAAATAGGTTAATTTATTAAAAAAGAAAAATGTATTTAATTTAAAAAATCCAATTTGTTTAGGTTAAAAAAAAATACAGTTTTTTTTAACCCACCCCGGTGACTGATAAAGGAATATTCCTCTTCTTTTGACTGTTTCCTTAATCTATCAAACATGTTCATTAGTGTTCCACAAGTTTTTGCAGCAGTTGAAAGCATACAGACAATTTGTGCATCAATTTTTGATCGGTGTGATATGAGAATTTTTCATCTTTGTGCATCTAGCTTACTCTAGATTTAAGTACCACAGGTCACTCAGTTTAGGAAGACTAAAAACACTTCAAGAAGATCCACTGCCATCTACAGGTCGAAAACTAAAATTACTAGAACTCTGAACTTGAAGTGATTACTATGGACATCACTAAAAACTTTTCATAGTTAAATCTTACAGCATTATCTCACCCATTATCTGTACTGATTTTCCCACACTGAACTACTGCCTTTTATCAGTTCAACTGTTTGTCTATGCAGAGTTAGACAGATAAAAGCCAATCACTGGAAAGCACAAGAGCAAGAGTAGGGTAGTCAGTGGATGAAACGCTCTAGCAGTTTTTCTGACTACAGCAGAAGGGATTTCACATATTCACTTTGGATTGCCTTAACATCAGTGACACTTTATGTAGCTCAAATGCAATTACTTTTCTGTTTCATACTGATCTGAATGCGTGTCACCAAAAATTCTCAAATGATGCAACTGGATTTTATATTGTTCCCTATAAGGAAAGGACAATAAACTGGCACAATAAAAAAATAATTTGAGTTAAATCTAAGTTTGAGTATTTAATATTACACATAAAAGGGGGAAAAAAATGAAAAAGCTACTCACTTAACACCAACTATTTGGACTTCAAGCTCCTTAGCACATTCCATGAGGTGCCTACAGCTCTTCAGCATGGTGCCAAATTTCATGTTCATCTCCTCAGCTCCACTAATGTCTTCTGTGGCAATATGTAGTAAGAGCCTAAGAGAAGGGGAAGATGATTGGGGCACAGTTGGTTTACATCATCATCAGCACATGTGAAGCCTGAAGACTGTCAGAAGTATGTTGATTATGTTGTCAGTACTCCAACTCCATCGATGGATGAGTCAAGTGAACCTAATAAAAACAATCCTGTACAGAGAAAAAACTAGCAATTAGGGGCTAAAACATGGAGCCAACAAAGAAAAGGGATTTGGAAATGCAGCAACTAAGACTCTGTTGTAGCAGCAAGAGTCTGTTGGGTGCTGTAATAAAAAAACGGGTTACCTTCTCATAAGGAGTGCTTGCTCATAAGCTGCTCTTTAGTGACAATGGGATTGCTTCTCTCCAGCCCTTTCCTCCTGGCTGGCAGGAGGAAGAGTGCCCTGGGATTCCCTTTGGAGCCTGCTGTGTTTATCTTCTTACATCAGCCTTGTCTGGTAGAAGTCTGATACATGTAGAGACCCCTCCCAACCTCCCTACTCCACCGGCAGCTGGACTGGGTGCAAGGGGTGTTCCATTCCCTCCCCCATTACTTCCTCATTGCCTGTGAGAAGGAGGCTGCTGCCGGAGTGCCGTGCCATTTCTCCTCCTCCAATGGGTCTCACATATCATAGCTAGAAGACCTATTAACTCAGTCTTTGGATAGAGCAGGGGGTGGCTAATTTCTTGTGGCTTTGTGAGCTGAGTCTCATTAGTTGATAATTAATCAGTCTTGTTATGCTTTAATTGCTATGGAGTGGTAATTTGATAAGACATGCCTATCAAAACCAGAGTGTACAAAACACAAGATTATATTAATACAAACTCACTCAACGTCAGCTAAAAGGGTCAATGACTCCATTTTCAATCCCAAGTGAGAAACACCATCAAACATAAAAAGCCGCATTTTGCACTAGCTGAAGGTTGGTTGGTGAAGTCCAAGCACCCCATGCAGAGTGAACTGCAGTAATCCAATCTGGAGATGAAAAAGGCAAGGATAACTGGCAAGTTCTACAGCTGAAAGGAAAGATCACCATCTCCTTGCCAAGCAAAGATAAGCACACTGTTGGCTACTACCAGTGATGTGATAATCTAGCAGCTGCCAAAAATTTAATGGAACCCTCAAATTGCAAACATTTACGAAAGACAGTTTAAAGGGGTATGCCTGAGGGGGGGAATCTAACTTCCATTTCTTCCACATCTGCCCTTCAGCATCCTTGCTTATCATTTATGCCATTTGCTACTGCTGGCATTTCACTCATTTTGGATAAAGCAGACTGGCCAGTTTCATTTCCTGGTTCTCTTTCACCAGCACAAGCACTTAAATGATTTAAAAAAAAAAAAATTCCTCTGATCAAAATTAAACAATTTTAGTTATACAATGTTCTGTAACAACAACATTTGGACAAACCTATATATTGGGCCTAGTTATTTGACAAAATCAAATCCTTGGAATTCACCATATGACAACTCCAAAAATATATCTATTTCTGCACACTACAGCTTAAGTAGCACCAAGGTTCGCCTGAAAACATTTGTTAACCAAGACTACATATGCCATACTGAACTGACAAATTTTCATGACTGCATTATAAAGCATCAGTCAAGATTTTCTAGTGAAAACAACTGTACAAGATAAAAGAGAACTACTTTACCTTGTAATTTTGCTCTTCTCAAAATATCTTGCAGGATTCTCATGCCTGGGTCTCAGCAGGCTAAAGTGAGGCTGGAGGAAGTCCAAGATCTTGGTGCTTTTTGGCCCTTAAAGGCAATGGTAGTAGATAGGAGCATGATCCATTCTTTCACTACTGGAGGTCAAATGACACCCTGAGCATAATTACTGCCTTTGGATTCTTTCAGTCAATTCCAGATTTTAGCAAAATGTGAAGGCTCCGTAAAGAAAAATTAGCCAATCACAAAACAAAACGATTAGAAAAAAGAATGCCTTAGAAGGCTGAATAGTAAAAGCATCAAAATCTGAGAAACCAACACTTCAAAAAGGTTCCTCTCCAAACATCAATAGAGATGGATGAAAATCTTCAGAGAAGAATTACAATTTTCTGTGCAGGATTCTCTCCAGGAATGCAAGTAACTAGAGTCACATGACTGGAACAGGCAGCAAGTCAATGCAAAAAATATGAAGTTATTTTTGAAGTACATAAAGAAGGTATAAGATACCTCCCAAAAGGAAAACCAAGCTTTTATCACTTCAGACTGTAGGACAGTCTATAGGACAAACACAAGGACCTCAAAAGTTTAGCCAACTCAGGTGAAATCAACTCAGGTGAAGCCAACTCAGAAAGAAATAAAACTATGTGGTAAGAGAATTTGGATTCAAGAGCTACAGGATTTATACTCCAAAATAGGATTTCTTCCTATAAGCTGAATCTAAGCAACTGCTTTGTAAATGCATGGAGCAAGTATCATGCAGCAGTCTTGTAGACTGCTAGAAACATCCATGAGGAAGACAGCACAAGCCACTGACTCTGACTGAATGATCCTTTAACAAGGCCTTCTAGTTTACAAAGGGTTTCTCATACACATGCTAGCTACTATCACCCACATCAAAGGCTGTCTGCACCAGATGCCAGCCCAGGCCCATGACTTCCTGCACTAAGATTATTTATTTACCTTAAAGACTCCTAGCATTTTCTCATAAGAAACTGACTGAACCAGAGCAGAGGCCTTTTTCAAAAGTCAGTCTGTCCTTTGACTGTGAAGAACTGATATTTCATAATGCAAAAGGATCCAACTGTGGACTAGTAAACCTTTGTCCAAAAGAATCTTAGCACTGAAGCTCAGGATCACAATGAACAATCTTTGCTCCAGCCATGGCCACCTCAACCACAAGATCATGTGGGGATGGGCAGGGCAGGGCAGAGAGAGGGGAAACTTAGCTGAAATACACTTCTTGACCATCTGACAGGTACAACAGTCTGGGCAGCCTGTTGCTTCTTCACCAGCTGGACCCAAAGAGGGTGCAATGGCACCACAACCCTACTAGATGGAGGTGAAAGCCTTGATTATAGCCTTTGAAGATTCCTGAACTGGCACTAACTCAAACTAGCCAACTTTGCCAGTTTTTCAAGAAACTGGAGGAAGCCAGATCCTCCCACAGTCTTACTAACGTGCTGCTGCTCTGCAATGGAGATGTTTTTGCAATTAGTTGGTCAGCTTATCTGATTCCAGATAGAAGCCATGTCATCCTGATCACCATCCTGCTCCCACTACAGTGATCTATCTAACAAGCTCTGGGAGCATAAACAGTAGAGCAGAAGTCATCTCCACTACTTTTGTTAAGACCCTTCAATTGCATGAGGTACCTATGTCAAAGTGAATGCTTCATGCACCAACCAAACCAACTTAGTGTGGGTGTAGTCTCTGTGCAGATGGTGCTCGGATTGTGGGAAGCGCCACCAAGTCTCAATGCAGGGTGGGAGATAAACACTGAAGGTAGTACTGTAGCCTTTGAGACAGCCTAAGAGATAACCAGGAGGGACTTGGCAAGATCCCAAACAGTACCATCACAGAATCTCCCCAGATCCATCTCCAAGATGTGAGCCTGAACAGAGTCAGGCACTTTGGTAGTGATATGTCAGGGCACCTTGTTCCTTGGTGTTTCCTGTTGAAATTTATGTGGAAGCAACGCCTCGTTAACCAACACGAAGCACAGGACTACTCACTTCAAGTACTGACTCCCAGTGACTTGGGAGGCTCAGACCATTGTCAAGCCCCCAGCTATGAATGGGGATGATACAAGATGCTCTAAAGACGCTCTCTCGCATTGGGTCTAGAGGGAAGTGGAATCTGTGCCAATGTGTGTGGCACTAACAGAACTCCAGCACTCAGCAGTGGAAGCAGACTCAGGTTTATGATTGAGCGATTTCTCTTTTTAAGTACTCTAAGCCATGGCTGGGGTATCTCAAGAAGGGACTGAAGACAATACCCATTACTCTTAATTCACTGGTGACATCTGCAGGGGTATCTGACACCACTACACAGCACACCCAAATCCCAGGCAGAAGATTCAAGGTATGTGCTCATTTGTTGACAACTGATGCCACTGGGAGTCAAGTAAATGGATGACAACCTGAAATAAAACACTGAAGCCATGCAAAGCAAGACTATTTGTAGATGAAGAGGAGCTGAAGCCCCAAGGCAAGCACCAATGTACTGAAATTAAACTGCCAGAATACTGACATGAAAGTTCGGCCCCCAAAGTCAAAGTTCCCCCCAGGTTTTTCTGAGCACGGGGAGTTCCACCTGTTATGCTAGGAAGCTGAGACCCAGAAGAGAAAATCCTGCAACAAAATATCTTTAGAGAAACACTGCTACACCAGAGCCAAGGTTGGACAAAATACATGCAAGTAAACTGCATTAAAAAACCCACATGCTTCTCTTCCTTTCAGGTAAACAGACAACCCATACCACAGCCAAAGTTAAATTCCCACAGCAATAAGAGAAACTAAGATTTCTCTCTCTTTTCAATGCAACACTTACTTAGCACTTGGATGGTTACGTGCAATTTTCTTTAATTCACTTTCATTGTCACAAGTCATGATGTTTACCCCAGTTTTCGCTGCATATTTTATCTGAGAAGCTTGCTTGCAAGGATTTGTATATATAATGTTTTCAGGAGCAATGCCCAAGTCTTGTACCAATGTCATTTCAGACTGAAAAACAAGACAGTATTAAAGTGTTAGACACATGTCGAATGAGTTTCAGTAGTGAATTTATCTTCAATTTATGTGGGGATATACAGATGCCCCCCAGGTTACGCAACCCTAATGCAAATCCGCACTTATGGAAAAAGCTCTGTAAACTAGAAATAGGAGGGGGTTTGCGTAATGGTCGGGTATAGGTTTCTGACTTACGCAAAATTTGAGTTACGCAAGGCGTTCCGGAACAGAATGCTTGTGTAAGTCGGGAAGCATCTGTATAGCTCAAATAAGATTTTCTTCTAGCTAAACTGTGTATTATAAGTTGCTTCAAGAGTACAAAATGGAATTGCTATACTGAGTCATAATAAAAGGTTTACAGTTTAAGGCAAAGAATGTGTCCACATGGTAACTAACACCAAGAGCAGAAGTTTTATACAGGACAGATTTAACAAACCCCAGGATAGAGAGAGGATAATTTGACAGGCAAAACAAGATATACAGAACAAACAAACACTCACTTTACTAGAACATGCAAACCCAATTCCAAGAGCTGCCAGAATCTCAAGTACACCGGGAGAGGAATTGCATTTTACAGCGTAAAATGGTTTTACTGGTGCCATCACATTCTGCCATTGGTTGTGTTTCTTCAGAAGCTTTCCAAGATCACCAACAAAAAATGCATTTTTTCCAGTCTATAAACAAAGGACAGTAGAAAAATAAAAATCACATATCTATAATGGTGGACCTGAAGTCAAAGCAAAATACCCCATGAAGTACAAATATCTCATATTTATTAGGTCAAAGAATGACTGGGAATCAGATTATATATTTTTTATTCTGCCATTGGCTTAATGTATGACCTTAAACAATTCATTTGACTTCTGTGCCAAAATTTACCCAATTTTAAAATGAAGGCAATACCTACTCCTTCAAAGAAATTGTTAAAATTATTTACATAATACTTTAAAATTCCTTGGATGAAAGGCCCTACCTTAAATGCCTAGTATTACAGATTTTGCAAGAACTATATCTAAGGTAACAAAATATTTCCATTACAAGCACTTTTTTATTTTTTAAAAAGAAGTCCTTAACTTTCCTGAGCAGGGGCAGGGCCATAGCATCACAGAAATGTAGGACTGGAAGGCACATTGATAGGTCATCCAGTCCAGTCCCCTGCACTGAGGCAGGATTTATCATGACTAGGGCTCCGTGTTGGTCATGGAGGTCATGGAAGTCACTGATTCAGTGACTTCTGCAGGGGACAGCGTGGCTGACCCCAGAGCTGCCGAAGCAGCTGGCTCCGGGGACAGCTACAAAGTTGGCCTCCAGGACAGCCACACCAGGCACTGCGGTCCCTACCTCAGCCACCATCTGGATGCTTCCCCTCCCCCTCCCCCCCAGCAGCATCCCCCCCAGCCTCAGCCACTCCCCCACCCTCCGATCCCTTCCCCCACACCTCCCAAGGTTTAATCACAGGTATCTTTAGTAAAAGTCATGGACAGGTCATGGGCTGTGATTTTTTGTTTATTGCCCGTGACCGGTCCATAACTTACTAAAATTACCCATGACTAAATCGTAGCCTTAATCATGACCATCCCTGGCAGGTCTTTGTCTATCCTGACTGTAAAACCATCTAGTGATGGAGATTCCACAACTTTCCTAGGGAATTTGTTCCAGTGCTTAACTACCCTTACAATTAGAAAATTTGCCTTTCTGCAATTTAAGCACATTACTTCTTGACCTGCCCTCTGTGGATAAGGAGAACAATTTATCACCCTCTTCTTTGTAACAACCTTTTACATACTTGAAAACTTTTATGTCCCCCCATAGTCTTCTCTTGACTAAACAAATCCTATTTTTTCAACCTTTCCTTGTAGGTCAAGTTTTCTAGACCTTTAATCATTTTTGTTGCTCTCCTCTGGACTTTCTCCAGTTTATCCACATCTTTGCTGAGCAATTTAGTGCTGATCAATGTTCTCCAATTGAGACCATAGTGCTGAGCAAAGTGGAAGAATTACTTCTCACGTCTTGCTTACAACACTCCTGCTACTATGTCCCAGAGTGATGTTCACTTTTTTTGTAACAATATTACATTGACTCGTATTTAGTTTTTGATCCACTGTAACACCCAGATCTTATTCTGCAGTACTCCTTCCTAGTCAGTCATTTCCCATTTTGTATTTGTGCAATTGATTATGCCTTCCTAAGTGTAGTACTTTGCACTTGTCCTTTCTGAATTTCATCCTATTTCTTTCAGACCATTTCTTCAATTTGTCAAGATCATTTTGAATTCTAATCCTATCCTCCAAAGTGCTTGCAACCCCTCCCAGCTTGGTATTGTATGCAAAAAGTGTACTCTCTGTACCACTAGCAAATTTATGAAGATACTGACTAGAACTGAACCCAGGAAAGATCCCTTCTGCACCCCACCTGATATGCCTTTCCAGCTTGAGTATGAACCATTGATAGCTACTCTCAGAGTACGATTTTCCAACCAGTTGTGCACCCACCTTATAGTAGATTCGTCACTAGGTTATATTTCCCTAGTTTGCTTATGAAGAGATCATGTGAGCCAGTATCAAAAGTCTTACTAAAGTCGAGATATAGGACATCTACTGCTTCCCCCCTCCACAAACCCTGTTACCCTGTCTGAGAAGGATATTAGGTTGGTTTGACATGATTTGAGGTTTTTCCCCCCATTTATCTGAGGCATCAAGATTATAATTACAATTCTATACAAGAGTCTATACTAAAAGTACATTAAAGTTCTAAAGTCAAGCACTCAAAAGTTAGGAAAATGCCAGGTCACTTGTGCAACCTGGTTAACTCTTAGGTATGGCATATTAAAGAACAGGGGTTCTATTCTGAGCTCTGCCACAGATGGCCTTGTGCAACCCTTCCATTACCCCTTTATGCTGTAAAACCAGTCAGTAAAAGATCCAAGACTAGAACTCATGGTCTCCTCCTGGCTCCCAGTGCAGCATACCTTCCTCTAGGCTGAAAGCGTAGCTGCTATTGTTCCCCCACTCCACCCACTCTTTCCTAGCATGTTGGAGGCTCGTTGGGAACTGGGAGCATATACAGTGCACTTAGCATATGTGGAGAAGAGCTCTGTGGGACTAGTGGGGCTACTCAGTGCAGATGGAATATAGAAACTTTAACAGGAAGACCCAAACAATCTCTGAGCATATGCAAATGATTTTTTTCAGAGGCTTATGAATCAGCCAAATCTGGGCAAATTTTCATGGGGGCAGTAAAAGACACTTCTCTAACCCCAGCACTATCTACTGGCCAAACTTCAGGTCGCTGCTCAAAATCCCATAGATGCTAAAGCTCTTCATAGGAACAGCTGGATATTTTATTTATTTAACATTGGCAAAGCGATTTCCCCCACAACCTCATTTTTGGAAGTGGCTGAACAGTTTTTGCTCAAACTTTGCCAACAAAATTCAGCCTGAGGCAGAGAGCAAACATGGAAAATTTCAGCCCAAATGGTGAAAATTCAGCAACGTTATAAGCAATTGGAAAGGGGTTTCTAATTAAAAAGGTTAGGTAACCTTAACTGTATGTGTCATTGCCATCTTGCCTACAATACACTTGGCTAGTCAGATTTAATTTGAGACTAGGAATTGAAGAATTTAAGTACTAGCAAATTATACATGAAAATTAATTCAGTTTAACTAGAAGGGCTTGGGTATCAAATACTTACAAGTGTATGTTCATAAACATAGTTGTCAATAACATCTCCAAGAGTTGCTCCTTCATCCAGCAGGCCAATGGAGTAGTTTGCATCCTCAAGAAATCCTTTCATCTCAGCCGTATTCCGCAAAGCCGACAGTCATAAACCAAGAAACACAAGGGACAGGCCGCCAAGCCTTAGATCCGGGTCCTTAAATTATGCAACAAACTGCACAACAGAAAAAAAAAATGGTAAAAAAACCAGTTGATAACAAACAGCACACATCATCCCCCAAGGCTTCTATTTTAATTTACAAAGGACCTTCCATTTTTGGTGTGCTGCAAATGATAAGACACTTGTTAAATAAAGCTTTCTGCTCTGCTCCCTTCACTTACCTTGGATCAAGAGACTGTGGGTCCTGCACAAAGATGCACAATTTTACTAATTCTCCGAGTAAAATAGAATAAAACTGCCTTAAATTGATGCTAAACTTTGAGATGAGTCAACTGTCATATTTTCTACTAGAAAGGCACTACCCGTACCTCTATTCAAATGACTGAAATAGTTCATATGAAAGTCCTGTTCTTGGTAAGGGCCTCAGGCTGGACACATTTATTTGTGTTTCATGACAGGGATTAAAAATGTACTGCTCTGGATTATACAAATTATTAAAAATACTCATAGATAAACCGTAAACCCAAAACTTGGGTGGGTGGAAGGAAGCTTGTTTGCAATATTGTTGTATCCATGTTGGTCCCAGGATATTAGAGATAACTTAGGTGAGGTAATCTTTTTTATTGGGCCAACTTCTATTGGTGAGAAAGACAAGCTTTTGATCTGTACAGAGCTATGTGTGGTTTGAAAGTATGTCTCTTTCACCAACGGAAGGTGGTCCAATAAAATATATTATCTCATCCACCTTGCGTGTGGAAGCATAGTTCAATGTCCAGAGTGCGATCAGCACTGGATGTTCTTTATCGTCTTAATAGCTGCAACCCCTTCTGTGTTATTCCTCATATTTGGAGACAGATACCAAGGCTTTCAACAGTATGGTTCTTGCTGAAGCCTGATCTACACAAGAAAATTAGCTTGGTATAACTACGTTGCTCATGGGCGTGAAAAATCCATAATCCCGAGCAGTGCGGTTAAACCAAGCTAACCACGGGTGTAGAAAACGCTAGGTCAATGGGAGAATCCTGGCAACTGCCTCTTGGGGAGGTGGAGTATCTACGCTGACAGAAGAACCCCGCCCATCGGCATAGGTAGCGTCCTCACTGAAGTGCTACAGCAGTGCCACTGCAGCGTTTTAAGTGTAGACAAGCCCCTATTCGTGGAGGCCTTATCCACAAGAAAGCCTTGAGTCTATTGGAAACATGCTAGCACTGAGATTTGTTAGGCTGCTCTTATATTTTCCGTTCACAGTTTTGTTTTGAATTTATAAACTACAAATGCATACCCATTTTATGCATATATTAAATCCAGGATGGAAAAAATACTTGACTTTGTGCCAGTCTAACTTTATATACTGTCTTTCACATCTCTTATTCCGAAGAGCTGAAGATACCAATAGAGTGGAGATAACATCAGTGAAAAGCAGTTATTTAAGAAGCTCTAAAATTGTATAAGAGCTATAACTGCATGTTTTAAAACTCATTTGTTGCATGTGCTATGTTGAGATTAAACAGTGACAGACTTCAAAATAAATCACTGATGTAAGAAATATGCAAATATATGTATTTCTAAATATATTCATAGCCAAGTTTCAGTTCATTTGTCTTTTGTTTAATAATAAAGTCTGTATTGGCAGTTAAAAGTTTTTTCTGAACAAGGTGCATCAATTCAATTTAACAGAGTGACAATTTGGGTCAAGAAGGGCCCTGAATAACTAAAACATGTTTTCATTGCGTATATTTAATATATTAATATGGGGGTATGCGACATAATGCCAAGTAATTTCACATAAAAATGTGCACATGGCTGAGAATTACCAATTGCTGACTGGATCTTTCCATCAGTCTTTCTTGCTTAAAACAAGTTCTGTTAGAACTCTCTGAGATTTTAAAGATTAACTGTCCAGATCCCAGGCTGGAGTTTATAAAAATTGTCTAGCTACCATTTTTACATAAACATTGTGGCTATTCCCCAAAAACTCTGGTTGAAGATGTCACACTGATTAGGAAAAAGTTGAGAGCTTACTAGAAAGATATGCTACTTTGCTTTGAAATAAAAGCTTTGTAGATTTTAACAACAGTTCTTAGAACAATTGTACAGAAGCTGCAATAACCAAATGAAAAGAAAGGACAGTTACCTGTTCCATAACTAGCATTCTTCGAGATGTGTTGCTCAGATGTATTCCACAGTAGGTGTGCGTGCTTGCCACATGCACCAGTGCCGGAAGTTTTTCCCTTAGCAGTACTCATAGGGGGGCGGGGGGAGAAAGCATCGCTGCGACCCGTGGATTGACACCTCTATATCGCGCTATAAGGGGAGCTGCGCACTTCTCCCCACCCTCGGTTCCTTCTTGCCAGACAACTCTGACAGAGGGGAAGGAGGGCAGGATGTGGAATACACCTGAGCAACACATCTTGAAGAACGCCAGTTACGGAACAGGTAACTGTCCTTTCTTCTTCAAGTGATTGCTCATGTGTATTCCACAGTAGGTGACTCCAAGCTATGTCTGATGGAGGCAGGTAGGGGTTTACAGGTTTCTGGGATGCAGTACCACCCTACCAAACCCCGGCGTCATCCCGTGCTTGGGAGACGATCGCATAATGCAAAGAAAAGGTGTGGACAGAGGACCACGTGGCAGCTCTGCATATGTTCTGGATAGGGATGTGAGCTACATAGGCGGCCGACGAGGCCTGAACTCTCGTAGAATGAGCCTTAACGATAGGCAGCGGGGGAAGCCCTGCCAGCTCATAACATGTGTATGCATGAGGTGATCCAGCGCAAAAGGCACTGGGTGGAAATTGTCTGTCCCATCTGTTCAGCCGACACAACGAACAGCTGCGAGGATTTCCGGAACGGCCTGGTTTGGTCTAGGAAAAAACCAACACCCTATGCACATCTAGTGTGTGTAGGCGGCGCTCCTCGTTGGAGGAATGGGGCTTAGGACAGAGTACCACTAGGAAAATGTCCTGATCCATATGGAAGGCGGAGACCACCTTTGGGAGAAAAACGGGGTGTGGATGAAGCTGGACCTTATCCTTGTGGAAGACCGTATATGGGGGTTCCAAGGTCAAGGCCTTAAGCTCCAAGACACGGCGGGCTGATGTAACGGCCACAAGGAATGCTATCTTCCATGACAGGTGAGACCAGGAACATGTGGCCAAGGACTCAAAGGAGGACCCGTGAGGCAGGATAACACTAGGTTTAGATCCCATTGTGGCACGAGGGGCCTAGCATATAGGAATGAACAATCCAGGCCCTTTAGAAAGCGGGAGGTCATACTGTGGAAAAAGACTGAGTGGCCCTGTACCGGCAGGTGAAAGGCCAATATGGCCGCCAAATGCACCCTGACGAAGGTGGGAGCTAGCCCTTGGGTCTTAAGGGACAGGAGATAATCGAGTATGAGTTGGAGCGATGCGGACGATGGGGAAGTTCCCTGCTCCCCCACCCACCTAGAGAACCTAGACCATTTGGCCAGGTACGTCCATCGCGTGGACGGCTTTCTGCTTTCCAACAGAACTCGTTTGACATTCTCCGAACACCTCCCCTCCTCATCTAACCACGGAGCAACCACGCTATCATGTGAAGCGCGGCCAGGTTGGGGTGGAGGAGCATCCCCACTCCTGGGAGAGGAGATCCAGACGAAGCAGCAGCCACTGCGGAGGAGCCGTTAAGAGTTGCAGGAGAGTCCCGTACCAGTGTTGACAGGCCCAATCCAGGGCTATGAGGATGACCCGCGTCCTGTCTGCTTTTACTTTTTGCAGGACTTTGCCTATCACGGGGAAAGGTGAGAAGGCATAGAAAAGTTGGCCCGACCACCGGAGGAAGGCATCCGAGATCGCCCCCCTTCCTGTCCCTCCCCTGGAGCAGAACTGGGGGCCGCTGCAAAGAGGTCGACCCGGGAAACTCCCCACTCTTGGAAGAGCTGTAGGGCGACCTCCCAGTGGAGCAACCACTCATACTGGTGGGAAAACACCCTGCTGAGGTGATCGTCCCACACATTGCGGGCACCAGGTAGGTGGAAGGCTCGCAGGGAGATATTGTGGGCTATACAGAACTCCCATAGGCTCAGAGCTTCCAGGCATAGGGCTGAGGAATGCGTTCCTCCCTGTCTGTTGATGTAATACATCACAGCCGTATTGTCCGTGAAGACTCTGACCGCTTTCCCGTGAAGGTGCCTGCAGAAGGCCACGCATGCCAGCTGTATTGCCCTGAGCTCCCTGCCGTTTATGTGTAGGGATAATTCCGAAGCTGACCATCTCCCTTGGGTTTGAACGTTCCCTAGGTGGGCTCCCCAGCCCAGGTCCGAGGTATCCGACACCAGATCTAGTACGGGGGAGATTTCTTGGAAGGGGACCCCTTGCAGCATATTGCGCGGGAGGGACCACCATTGTAGAGCAGCAACTACCTGGGACGGTATCGTGACAACCTTGTCCAGCCCATCCCAAGCCTGGGAATACTGGGAGGCCAGCTAGAGCTGGAGGGGGCTCATTCTGAGCCTGGCATGGCAAACCACGGACGAGCATACGGCCACGTGTCCGAGGATCTGAAGGCACAACCTCGCCGTCGTCACTGGGAAGGCCATGACTGAGGCAATGAGACCTTTTAGGGTCTCGAACCTGTCCCGGGGAAGAGAGACTGTGGCGTCTAATGAGTCCAGTAGAGCCCCTATGAACTGTAGGCGTCGAACCGGGACTAACGTAGACTTGGCCTCGTTTACCACTAGGCCGAGATCTGCGCACGTGGACAGAAGTCCCACCTGGGCCTGTACCCGGGACCAAGAAGTGCCCTTGAGAAGCCAATCGTCCAGGTAAGGGAAAATTTGTACCCCTTTTCTCTGAAGATAGGCTGCTACCACCACCATGCATTTGATGAAAACTCTGGGGGCTGTGGAAAGGCCAATTCCCCTACCAGGAATCAGAGGAAACACCTGTGTCCCTCAAAAATATGGATATGGAAATATGCGTCCTGGAGATCCAGGGCCGCAAACCAATCCCCCAGGTCCAAGGAGGGGATGAGAGAGGCCAGGGATACCATACGGAACCTGTAGCGGATCATAAAGCTGTTGAGGTCCCGGAGGTCTAAGATGGGCCTGAGGAAATACCAGGAATAGAAGCCCTTGTTCTGAAATTCTACCGGTACCCTTTCCACCGCCCCAAGGTGGAGGAGGTGTCCCACCTCTTGCTCTAGGAGACAGGCATGCTCCGGATCCCCGAGGCTCGCCCAGTGCTGGTGGTGGGGTGAAGTGAACTGCAACATGTAGCCTTTGGAAATAGTGTCCGACATTATCCGGGACCACTCCACTCGGAAGGCAAATAAACGGTTGCAGAACACAAACTTTATTAACCGGGGGGGGGTGGGGGGAGTGTCCCTGGCAGCAAGCCCAGTGGCCCCCGGCAAAGAGTTAATACTGCCTCTTTCCCTGCCTTTTGCCCTTCGAGGGGCCAAGCCCTGGGGCCGAGCGGGACTGACACTGGGACCTGCGTCTGTTCCCTCGGTCTCTTAGGAGAGGGCTTGTATCTGCCCCTAGCAGGAGGAGCCGAAGTTTGCGGCCTAGGTTTGTCCTTCGCTGGAGGGATGTACAGGCTCAAGGTTGGCAGGGTTGTACGGGAGTCTTTCATCCCATGCAGGTGGACATCAGTTTGGTCCGCAAACAATGCTTTCCTTTGGAAAGGAAGGTCCCGCATCAAGGACTGGGACTCGGCAGACAGTCCGGACAGGAGAAGCCATGACACCCTGTGCATGGATATGGCAGAGGCTATCGATCGAGCTGCTGTGTTTGCTGCTGCCTGGAGGGCTGCTTTCGCTGCGGATGCCCCTTCCTCTACCAGAGCCCTGAACTCGTTTTTGTCCTGCTCTGGGAGGAGAGGTTCGAACTTTGGTAGGGACCCCCATAGATTGAAGTCATATCGACTTAGAAGGGCTTGGTGATTGGCCACCCTGAGCTGGAAACTCGCCGACGAATAAACCTTCCTGCCAAACGCGTCCAGTCTCCTGGCATCTTTGTCCTTAGAGGTGGGTGCAGACTGACCGTGACGTTCCCGGTGGTTAACTGATTCTACCACCAGGAAGTTAGGTGCCAGGTGGGAGTACAAGTATTTGTGGCCCTTAGCCAGCACGAAGTATTTCCTCTCCACTTTCTTGGAGATGGGGGCCAAGGAAGCTGGGGTTTGCCACAAGGTAGTCGAGATATTGGCTACCCCCTGGCGGAGAGGTAGGGGCACACGGCCTGGTGCCAAGGATGACAGTACATTAAAGAGAGTCAGACGGCTCCTTCATCTCCTCAACCTGGAGCTGGAGATTGGACGCTACCCTCTTGAGGAGCTCTTGGTGAGCCTTGAAGTCCTCTTGTGGGACGGGCGGCAGTGCCGCTATGGTATCCTCCGGTGCCGGCGAGGGGACCAGCATGGATCCTAGGGTGTCGGATGGTACCGGTGGGTCGATCACCAGGTCAGAGTCCGGGCATGGTGCCATCGGCTCAGGACCTGCTGATTTCTCCCTCTGTCGTGGAGGGGAGGCTGAAAGAGCCTGAGAAACTCTGGCCACCGAGCGGGGTCTCGCCTGGGCAGGGATCTGCGGCCATGGTGCCCATTAACACCACTGCCCTTGCCACGGTGCTCCGTGCCACTGACCAACCTGGGTGCCAGGCGATGCAGTTTGCTCTCGCAGAGCCACACGATTTGGAGACGGGTGGCTGGGTGCCGATGTGGAGGTCGCCGACAACTGCATGGTACCGTAGGAGCGACGATGCCTGCGATGGTGCCGTCCACGTGACCGGGGCCTTGAGGACAAAGATTGGTACCCGTCCAAGGTGCTACTCCTGTACTCACCCCGGCAGCCAGAGCTACGACGCTTTGGTGCTGGTGAATTACGAGATGAGTCCCATGCGCGATGTCTGGTAGAGCGGAAGCTCGAGTCGGAGCGTCTATGTTGGCGGCGACGGGATTGGCTTCATTAGCTTCGACGCGAAGAGAAGCAGTTGGCACTGGTTATCCCGGTGCCTGTGTCCCCGGTCGTGGGTCGTAGAGGAGCCCCGAGGCTCCCTCACGGGCGGCAAGCCGGTCAGCCTAAGCAGGGTAGAGAGCTGGGTGTGAGCTGCAGGAAGACTGCGTCGAGCGAGGCAGCAAGCGGTGCTTGGAGTGGGGACTGTGCCACGCTGGGGAGGGTTGTTGTGCTCCTAGTGGCGGCTTCCCTTGAGATCGGGGGCCCGTCTCAGGCGGCACCCCGGATACCGAGAGGGTTAAAATGTCTCACGTGGCCTGTGCCGTCAACAGCATCCTCACCACAGGGAAGGCACGTACGGACGGGACCGGGCTGCTCTGCTCAACGCAAGTCGGAGGCCTGGGTCCCAAGGGGGATCGCGGGCTGCCCAGCTTGGGTCCAGCCTCACCCCATCTTTCTCTCGGCGTTGCTGAGTCATCCTTTGCTTCTTTGAAGGGGAGCGATGCCGGCTAGTGGAGGGGACTTTGCGCCGTACCGAAGACACAGTACCGGGCGCTGAATCCGTGCAGCATGCCAGTGTCAGCACTGATTCCATTAGGAGAGTGCAAAGTCTAATGTCCCTCTCCTTCTTAGTCCGCAGTTTGAAAGATCTACAGATCCTACAGTGCTCACTTACATGGATCTCACCCAAGCAGCAGAGACAGTGTGGGCAGGGATCACTTCTTGGCATAGAACTGTGACAGGAGTTGCACGATTTGAAGCCTGGGGCACAGGGCATGCCCCAAGCCCAGACAACTAACTGGAGAAACTATTTAACTATTGAAGAACTGTACTACTAAGGCTAACTAGACAAGCTGCAGCAAGGCTGGAGCACGAAGTTCCGACTACATTCACTGGCGGCAAGAAGGAACTGAGAGTGGGGGGAAGTGCGCAGCTCCCCTTATAGCACGATATAGAGGTGCCACTCCAGGGGTCACAGCAGTGCTCCCCCCACACACACGGGTACTACTAAGGGAAAGACTTCCAGCACCGGTGCACGTGGTGAGCACGCACACCCACTGTCGAATACACATGCGCAATCACTCAAAAAAGAACTCATTGTTTCAAAGATCCGCATTTTCCTATATTTGAGGTCCTAAGTATAGCACAAAAAGCTATATTTCTATCAAGGGGTTAAAAATAACCCAAACCACCACAAAACATGGCTAAGTTTCCAAAAGTTAGTAAGATAACTATGACTTCAGATGGCTTGAAAACCATTGCACTATTCCTGGGTGGATTCTGCACCACTGCACATGCGCAGAATTCATGTCCCCACAGATTTCTTTGCTTCCCTGACAAAAAATGACTCTCTGATGGGAAGCAAAGGGAATCCGCAAAAGTTGTCATGTGCCACTCCCCAGCAGCACGGGTGTGTTGTTCCGGGTGCCCAGAGCAGCCAGCTGAGAGGTAAATCTGGGGGCAGGGTGGGGCTGGGGACGCTCCAGCCAGTGGCTCCTACCCTGTGCCAGGCTCACTTGTTAATCCTGGCTTGGCTGGGGAGGATGGGACTGCCTCTTCCCCTGCAAGGAGCAGCCAGGGCTGGGTCAGACTCACCCCAACCTTCACTTCTCAGCTGAGGAGGGGAGGAGTCATTGTAAAGGGAGCTGCTCCCCCATCTGCCCAATCCCCATGCATCCAAGACCCCCCCTCCACATCTATATCCCCCCCCAGGGTCCCCTGCACCCAAACCCCCACCCCAACAAGCCTCACATTCTGCATCTGGAGCCCCCCTGCACCCAAGCCCCTGCCCAATCATAAGATCATAAGAAGGGCTGTACCAGGTCAGACCAAAGGTCCATCTAGCCCAGTATCTGTCTACCGACAGTGGCCAATGCCAGGTGTCCCAGAGGGAGTGAACCTAACAGGCAATGATCAAGTGATCTCTCTCCTGCCATCCATCTCCATCCTCTGACGAACAGAGGCTAGGGACACCATTCTTACCCATCCTGGCTAATAGCCATTTATGGACTTAGCCACCATGAATTTGTCCAGTCCCCTTTTAAACATTGTTATAGTCCTAGCCTTCACAACATCCTCAGGTAAGGAGTTCCACAAGTTGACTGTGCGCTGTGTGAAGAACTTCCTTTTATTTGTTTTAAACCTGCTGCCTATTAATTTCATTTGGTGACCCCTAGTTCTTGTATTATGGGAATAAGTAAATAACTTTTCCTTATCCACTTTCTCAACATCACTCATGATTTTATATACCTCTCTCATGTCCCCCCTTAGTCTTCTCTTTTCCAAGCTGAAGAGTCCTAGCCTCTTTAATCTTTCCTCGTATGGGACCCTCTCTAAACCCCTAATCATTTTAGTTACCCTTTTCTGAACCTTTTCTAGTGCTAGAATATCTTTTTTGAGGTGAGGAGACCACATCTGTACACAGTATTCGAGATGTAGGCGTACCATGGATTTATATAAGGGCAATAATATATTCTCAGTCTTATTCTCTATCCCCTTTTTAATTATTCCTAACAACCTGTTTGCTAGGATCAACCAGGATTTTGATTTTGGATTTGCTAGGCCTGTTTGCTCGGCCTCTACACCCTCACCCCTGCTTCCAAATTGCCCCTACACTCAAACCCCCTCTGACAAACTCCACCCCAGATCTGCATCCAGATCCCTCTGACACCCAGAACCCCCACCAAGACACCTGCACCCAGATTTCCCCACACGTGGATCCCCTCACACTTGCATCCAGCTAGGCTGAGCCTTCCTGCCTACCCCTAGTGCACCTGGCATGGAGGGGGTATGGCCCTGGGGTGTTTCTGGGGCAGGCCTGGCCCTTGTGCTGTGTCAGGGATAGGTGCAGCCTCACCACCAAGTCCATGTCCTAGTGAGGAGGGGACAGGGCTGCAAGGTGATCTCCCATCTCCGTGCTGTCAGGAGCGTGTGCTCCCCAATGCCATGTTGGAGCCATCACATTTATTGACAAATAAAATTTACAGAATTTTAAAATACTGTATGTAGAATTTTTATTTTTTGGAACAGAATTCTCTCAGGAGTACATTGTACTAACCCCTTCACCCTTTCCCCAAAAAGGATACTCAGAAATGAAATGTAAAACTAATTTAACTAATCATGTTTAGTAAGGTTATGAAAAACAATACTGCTAGTATCTCAGGCTGTCTTTGAGATGGACAATATGCAATTCTATTTAGCATTTTAATCTGGTGTATGGAAACAAAGCCTGGGGCCTTGACTCATTTTAAAACTATATGGTCAGAAGAGTGCCTTAAATAAAACTGTACCTTCTTATCTGGCATACCTGCCCTTGTACATATAGCTTATCTGAGAATTGTACTTTTGAGAGGCCTGCACGGCCGAAACAACTACAGGAGAGTGAAATGGATCCCGATTGTAAATAATTCTGTTGATGCCAAAGTTCTTAGCTGTAGAAACCTCACAAGTGATGTGAGCCAGAAAGACAGTGGAGATGTCTATCAGATTAGGTTGGGTTTGTATGTTTGACAATTAAAAATTTACTTTTAAACCTCAGCACATTTGGTTTGGAATCAGTGACACCACTATGGAACACCAGAGTACTGTTTACAGAGCTACTATGCGCAATACAATATTTTCAACACTCCAACAATATCCTAGGGAGGAGCCCATGAACCCAATTTTCAGACTGCAGACAGCAGTTACAACAAAACACTGGGAAGACTCTAGCTCAAATCTTCATTTTATTAAATTTGGTGTAGTTCTGGAATCTATTCAGGGACTGATGGACAGAAGAGAGGACAAGTTATAACAGACGTTAAAATTATGGAAAATAGGCTCTCTTAATACTACAATTTTTAAGGAAAAAAATAAATAGTGTTTGACTGTTTGAGATGTGTCCCTCTATGTGTGTTCCACTGTAGGTGACTTCACAGTAGTATCCCCAATGGAGGGCTGGGACTTTGGAGTGGAGTCTGTTACTACAGAATACTGTGGAGTCCAAGATAGCATCAAAGGCCAAATCTCCAGTAATTGCATACTGTTCTGTGAAAGTGTGAACAGAGGCCCAAGTCGCACTTGTGCGGATTTCCAAGATAGGGACATCTTTAAGGAATGCGCCCAAGGTAGAAATTGTGGAGTACATAAGGATTCTGGACAGAAGCAACAGTTTGCACCCCTGATAACAGTGATTAATGCAACCCGAGACCCATGTGGATAGTCTTTGAGCCAATGTGCACATATTAAAAGCACAATCCCAACTATACACATAAAATGATGGGGTCTACATTAGCTGTTACCACTCAAGAGAGATCTTGGAGTCATTGTGGATAGTTCTGTGAAAACATCCACTCCATGTACAGCGGCAGTCAAAAAAGTGAACAGAATATTGTGAATCATTAAGGATAGATTTAAAAATTTTATTAAGATGATAAAGAACGGTACAGAGTTTAAGCACAGAAGTTTTACAGATTGAGGGTGCAAAATTTGGTTTAAGATCGGGTGGCATAAGGAATACATAATCTGCAATATCCCCGACTGGAGGTAAAAGATTGATGGGTCAAAGCACAGACATTGAGATATGAGAGTATGAAGTTCATGAAGTGGCTATGTTCGGGTATGGAGTATAATGAGTGGATTAATAAGACAGAAAATATATTGCCTCTATACAAATCCAAGAAGGTTGGTGGCAACTGGACATCTAAAATAGTGAATGCCAGTGAAAATGAGGTTGGATCAGAGTCTAAAATAGGGAAAGAACAAGTTAAAAATTACTTCGACAAGTTAGATGCCTTCAAATCACAAGGGCCTGATAAAATGCATCCTAGAATACTCAAGAAGCTGATGGAGGAGATATCTGAGCTATTAGCAATTATCTCTGAAGAGATATGGAAGATGGGAGACATTCCAGAAGACTGGAAAAGGGCCTTATATTTGCCCATCTATAAAAAACGGAAATAAGGACAACCTAGGGAATTACAGACCAGTCAGCTTAACTTCTGTACCCAGAAAGATAATGGAGCAAATAATTGCAAATTGATTTCTTAAACACCTAGAAGACAATAAAGTGATAAGTAACAGTCAGCATGGATTTGTCAAGAACAAACCGTGTCAAACCAACCTGATAGCTTTCTTTGCCACAGCCTTCGGGGGAGGGGGTAGGGTGGGGGGAAGAGAGAGAGAGAGAGAATGAATCAGTAGATGTGGTATATCTTGACTTTAGTAAGGCTTTTGATACTGTCTCGCATGACCGTCTCGTAAACAAACTTGGGAAATGCACCCACCTTTATAGTAGCTCCATCTAGGTTGTATCACTGGTTGGAAAATCATTCCCAGAGAGTAGTTATCAGTGGTTCACAGTCATGCTGGAAGAGCATAATGAGTGGGGTGCCGCAGAGATGGGTTCTGTTCAATATCTTCATCAATGATTTAGATAATGGCAGAGAGAGTACACTTATAAAGTTTGTGGACAATACCAAGCTGGGAGGGGTTGCAAGTGCTTTAGAGGATAGGATTAAAATTCAAAATGATCTGGACAAACTGGAGAAATGGTCTCAAGTAAACAGGATGAAATTCAATAAGGACAAATGCAAAGTACTCCACTTAAGAAGGAACAATCAGTTGCACACATACAAAATGGGAAATGACTGCCTAGGAAAGAGGACTGCAGAAAGGGATCTGGGTGTCAGTGGATCACAAGCTAAATATGAGTCAACAGTGTAACAGTTGCCAAAAAAAATCATTTTGGGATGTATTAACAGGAGTATTTTAAGCAAGACACTAGAAGTAATTCTTCTCCTCTACTCCACACTCATTAGGCCTCAATATTGTGTCCAGTTCTGGGCACACATTTCAGGAAAGATGTGGACAAATTGGAGACAGTCCAGAGAAGTGCAACAAAAATGACTGAAGGTCTAGAATACATGACCTATGAAGGCAGACTGAAAAAAAATTGGGTTTGTTTAGTCTGGAAAAGAGAAGACTGAGGGGGGACACGATAACAGTTTTCAAGCACATAAAAGGTTGTTACAAAGAAAAGGGAGAAAAATTGTTGTTCTTAACCTCTGAGGATAGGACAAGAAGCAACGGGCTTAAATTGCAGCAAGGGCAGTTTAAGTTGGACATTAGGAAAAACTTCCTAACCATCAGAATGGTTAAGCACTGGAATAAATTCCCTATGGAGGTGGTGGAATCTCAATTATTGGGGATTTTTAAGAGCAGGTTGGACAAACCCCTGTCAAGGATGGTCTAGCCAATACTTAGTCCTGCCCTGAGTGCAGGGGACTGGACTAGATGACCTCTCAAGGTCCCTTCCAGATCTATGATTTCTATGGTACACCCACATCTTCAATACTGCACGCAGATGTGGTCGACCAATCTCAAAAAAAGATATATTGGAATTGGAAAGGGTTCCAAAAATGGCAACAATAATGATTGGCGGTATGGAACTGGGACTTTTCAGCTTGGAAAAGAGACGACTAAGGGGGGGATATGATTGAAGTCTATAAAATTATGATTGGTGTAGAGAAGTAAATAAAGAAGTGTTATTTACTCATAACAGAAGAACTAGGGTCACCAAATGAAATAGGCAGTAGGTTTAAAACAAACAAAAGGAAGTATTTTTTCCATACAACACAGTCAACCTGTGGAACTCCTTGCCAGAGGATGTTGTGACGGCCAAGACTATAACAGTGTTCAAAAAAGAACTAGATATGTTCATGGAGGATAGATCCATCAATGGCTATTAGCCAGGATGGGCAGGGATGGTTCCCCTAGCCTGTTTGCCAGAAGCTGGGAATGAGCAACAGTGGATGGATCACTTGATAATTAGCTGTTCGTTTCCTCTGGGGCACCTGGCATTGGCCACTGTCAGAAGACGGGATCGTGAGCTAGATGGACCTTTGGGCTGACCCAGTATGGCCGATCTTAGCTTGTTATGGTATCGTGGAGCCTTTAGATCTTTCCGCAAGTGAAAGGAAGAGTTTCAAGGACTTCCTGAAGTCCTTAGTTCTGTCAAAGTAGAATGCTAGTGCTCTTCCAACATTTAGCATATTCAAAATCACCTCTCTGTTGTCAATGTGGTTTTGGGGGAAAAAAACAGGGAGATGGATCTGTTGAGATCTATCTATCTTATAGAACTGGAAGGGATCCTGAAAGGTCATTGAGTCCAGCCCCCGGCCTTCACTAGCAGGACCAAGTACTGATTTTGCCCCAGATCCCTAAGTGGCCCCCTCAAGGATTGAACCCACAACCCTGGGTTTAGCAGGCCAATGCTTAAGCCACTGAGCTATTCCTCCTCCCGCCCCCCCATGTTGATTCATGTGGAAAGTGGAGACAATTTTAGGGAGAACCTTGGGATGCAACCTTGTATTGTGACGGGAGACTAGGGAAATTACATTCTCCTGGTCATTGTCAGACCTTGTCACTGGGTAAGGGTGGTGCTGACCATAGTATTGGTGGTACACAGCCCAGTGCTCAGGCACTGGGATGTGCACAGTACCAGGGACCTAGTAACAAGTAACAGGGATTGCCGTTCCTCCCAAACTGTCAGGTCTTTAGGGTACCGGAACTCTTGTGGTACCATTGGCTCACTCAGTACTGCAGAGGAGTGTCTATAGTATGTTGTCAGTACCAATGGTTATGAAGGTACAGAGTACTCCCTAGACTAAAGATTTTCTCAGTGCTGCTCTTTTAGAGGTAGTCTGGTATTTTTTTGTCCTCAGAGGGCGGTACCACTGCCTCAGACAGAGCCCCTGGCATCTCTTGGTGGTGAGGCAGAGTTCATAGCAGAGGCACCTTGATGTTTTTGGGTATTGTGCTTCGGAGCTGCTAGTACACCAAGGTGGTCGATCACACTAGGGAACCCCTCTGGCTGGCCAACTCAGTTTGGGGGTTTGGAGCCCCTTTTCCCACAAGCTTTTATGGGGGAATCTGTTTTTCCACAATTCTACCCCCATTGAAGTTGACCCCGGATCACCTCCGGAGCCTTCAGCACCAGAGCCCTCTGGAGGGTGAAGTGCCTTCTCCATAAGAAGGAGTTTTAACTTCAGCCCCTGGTTCTTGCAAGACATCAACTTTAGCTGATGGCAGAGGGAGCACTTCTGAGGGATATGAAACTCTCCCAGGCACAACCACACTGTTACAGGAATCAACTCCTTGCAGGAAAGGCACCTCTTGAAGCTGGGGATGGCAGGGGAGGGGAGCTATCACTCTAGCAGTGAGAAATGCAGAAGAAAGTTCTTTTTTTGAACTGAAAAAAAACTTGGTGTCTTCTACATGCTGGGGGGGGGGGGGGGAGAAGAGAAGAGAGGGGGAGAAATACCCCCAGACAGGGCAGGGAAACAAACTTTCTACCCACCCCGCCTTTTAAGGAAAACTACTAACTAGGAGAACAAAAAAAACTACTTATGCTATGCTAACAACACAGAGAAAAGGGGGAGCTCTGCGCTGCCAAAGGCAGCAGTCAAGAAACTGGGGGGAGGAGGAGAAGAGAGGTTGGTTTCAATCTGGACAGTGCTAGGGAGCCTCAAGGCAGACCATGAGGGAGGGAGAGCACATGTGGGGGCTGAACTGACACTGCAACCTAAAATTTCCAATTAGAGGTGCACATACACCTATAGCAGAGCACCCACAAGGACACTACTTAAAAAAGCTGCATGTTTAGACAACTGATGAAATTCAGCACAAATAGGAGTAAGCAGGCTTTTATTCATTCTCAGTTTAGTACATTAATTTTTAAATTGCTCAAATTTCCCATAGTTTTTCTAAATTATCTGTCTAGTACTACAAAATGGGCTAGTTTTTAAAAAAAAAAAAAAAAAACAAACAAAACAGGCCAGGTTTTAGAAGATGCACTATGTATTTTTTTCTATCAAATAAGAACATCTGGTCTGCTGAAGGTTATAGTGCATCATCTCTGCTTTGAGTTATGCTTAAGTAAAACCACTGAATTCTGAAAATGAAAACTCACTAATTACTGTAAAGGCAGAAGGCAAAAAAAGGGACTTTTAGGAATGAGCAGTTAATTAACATTATATACAATAGGCATTATACCTTTAAAAGTGTATTTAAAGAAAAAAATTAAATATAGCAAATCCATCCCTTCTCCTTCACAGGTGCAGAGACTCCTCAGGCAGTAGAACAGATGTAGATTTGTTTGGAAAAGGGGAAAGTTTCCAGGAGCTGCTCACTCCTTATGTGACACATAGCTCTGCAGCAGCTCCCTACACAGCAGGCAGGCAAGTGGATTCTCTGCTGCACTGATCCTTCTGTGGAGGACTGTTAGAGAGAACATAGCTTCAGCTGTTAGGTTTCAGTAGCCTTGGAGGTACACATCTATCCAACACTCAAGCTGGCTCTTCATTTTAGATTTATCCCTTAATTAGCTTTTAGAAAAAAAATAATCTGATTTTGTCAAGAGTTACTGTGCATATACATTTTCTAAAGCTCTCAGCCTTGGTCTAACTCTGCTCCCATTAAAGTCAACCACTGACTTCAGTGAGAGCAGAGTTAGGCCAACTGCTTCATACTTTGACAATACAGGCTGGGATTTTCAAATTTAATCAAAGTGGTGGTGATGATGATGTTTAGTATTACAGACTAAGCTTTAGTGGAGAGATTTCTTCAAATCCCCTTCTTCTGCCCCACAACTCAATTAGATGGAATCAAAGATGACAAGATATCTAGAGGGGGGCAAAATGACAAACCGAGGAAGGAAACAGGGGTTTAGTACTTAATTTTAATCTTTTTCTGCACCTCACTCTGAACAACTTGGGCAGAAGCCACCATTCCAAACTATGAAGTGAAAGTTTTGCTTGGAATGTTGAATTACCATAAGTCGCACAAATGTAATGTGCTGATAGCGGGCAACAATACCCGCTTTACTCCACAGGTGTCACTCTTCATCAAGCTTAAGGCAATATCTCTTAAGGCAGACCCAACTACCATCAACTGAATACTATGAAAGACAGCCACAAAGCCATGTAATTGCTACCTTTGATGTACATGTTAAACCATGAAGAGCCTGGGGATGTAAGAGTAGATCCCTAGATTAAAAACTTTCAATTAAATATATCCTAAAGTACTTAAATATTGCTGTTACAATACAAATATCTGAAAGCCAAAAAAGTTAAAATTCAGTTTTACTTTGAAAAGCGATTCAAACCAAATATTTGTTTAGTGTATCTGAGTGTCCATAACAAATGCCTTAGTTTACAGTTTTTTGTTTTGTTTTTTTAAACTGACAGCACTGGATATGCAGCCTATGCTCTAAAAATATAGTTAAGGTGGTTTCCTTCTTAGATATACATCACCGTAAAAAACTAGCTGGAAAATAGAAATCCTCTCCCACACCACACCACCCAAAAATATTTTTCTGGAAAGGGGGGAGGGGGGAGAAATCATTCTGAACCACAACAAAATGGTCAAAAAACAAAAAAAATTCACAGGAAGATGTTTCAAGAAAAAAAAAATCAATCCATTTTGGGAGAACCAAACTGGAATGTTTCAGCTTCCTGTCTTCAGCTTCCTTACAAATGAAATTGACCAGAGCTTACAGCTGGGCTGCCAGAGAGCCAGGGCACAGAGCCTCCCCTCTAGCTCCAGGGACAGAGAGGCAAAATGATAGTGTCTGCCATAGCTGGAAGAGAGGGGGGGAATTTGAGACACCAAGTCAGAGTGCTCAGCCTTGGCACCTGTCCTGGAAAGCTTTTATCAATTTCACTCACAGAAATTTAAATTGACAAAAGCCGTTGAGGCCTAAAGCCAGGGAACCATCATTTTGATTTTCCTAACAGAAAAAACAAAAGTTTTCAGCAACTCCATTGTCTTCAGGGGAATTACAAAGGTAAAGGATCGGAAATTTAGCAAACAAGTCTTCTGATGCACTCAGAGGAAGAGAATTCATCTTACATCACTAGCTGAGTCAGTTCTGCAGGGCTAACAAGTAAAAAACATTAAAAGTATTGTCACTAAAGGCAGCACATATGACTGAATATATCCAAGGAGCTATTCTGTTGAGTCAGTAAGTGCCATTAGACCCTTGTTTTACAGAGTAAAACCCAGGCTACATGATTATACAAGAAACTCCAAATACTGAAAAAAATATATATATTATATATAAAAATGCTTGTTTAAGATACTCCAAACCATCACTACTCCACCATTCTGTGCATCTTCCATGTACAAAAAAAAGATTCTTATTTTGGTACTTCAGTTAACTAAATTTCCCCATTGACAAGGCCATGGGAACGTGTGGGGTCACGCTCCACATAGGCCAGGTCTACATGATTATCTAGTTTATTTGTGCAAAGTGCAGCAATTTAATTATTGAACTGAAACATCTACACTGCTTTGTTATGCAGGTTTAAGGCATCTGTATTGTTAATCATTGCATCTGCACAGGTCTCTCTGCACTTGTCCATATTAACTTGTAAGTATTCTGGGCAGATATCTCATGGCACAATATTCCACCACTCTGCTCTGATTTTTCTTGTAGTGTGCCGACTGAAAATTACAAGAATTGTTAGTTTGAACCTCAGTTCCAGACTGATGACTCCTTCCCAGCATCCATTAATTTTGCCAGTGCCATTTTCCAACTTGTCAGGCAGCACAGATCAATCCCTGTGCCATGACAGTCATCAATACAAATAGGATGATACACATGCACTTGGAGCTGTGCACACAGATGGATTCAGCTCTGCAGTTTCATAGGGCTTTTGATGATGCAGCAATACAGCTAAGAGAGAAGGAGGATTAAAATCAAGCAGTTATTTCTGCATAGCATTTATATAGAGCCGCTTTACTTGTTGGAGTGCTGCTCCCAATGACTACTGGTGGGATGAGATACTGATGCATAACTGAGATGACCAGCAGTGGCTGCAGAACTTCATAGTGAGAAAGGCCACTTTCCTAAAGATCTGTACAGAGTTTGCCCCAGAGCTGCTGGGGCAGCAGAACACCAATATTAAGAGCTCCCCTCTCTGTGAAGCCATGTGCCCCATCACCTTCTGGAAGCTAACCCTCCCTGATTGCAAACAGGTCAGTAGTTAACCAGTTTGATGTTGGCAAATCAACTGTTGGGGCTGTTCTGATGAAGTTTCCAATGCTATGAGGGTGCTGCTGTGCCATGTAATGAATCTTGGCCAGGCACAGGAGCTTGATGACTTTGCATAGATGGGGCTCCTGCATTGCATGTGGGCTATCAATGGGATCCACCTGCTTATTTTTTGCCCCTCCCACATCAAAACAAAGATCAACAGGAAGGGGCATTTCTCCATACTGCTGCAGGACCTGGTTGATAACCATGGAAGAATCATCTGTATTCATGTGTAGGTAACTGGAGGTCCATAATGCCAGGATATTTAGAAATTCATGCCTCCTTGCAGGAACAGGCAATGCCAATGTTTGCTCCACAACTACTACAGACATTCATGGAGTTATGGTTCCTCCTGTCATTCTGGGAGACCAAGCTTATCCTCTGCTTCTGTGGCTCAAAGTCTTTTACTGTACACTTGGACGAGAAAAAGGAGCAGTTTGATTTTAGCAGGAGTAGGTACAGAATGCCAGTGGAGTGCGTCTGGAAGGAAGGATAGGTCGATGGTGCCTTGTGAAAAGGCTAGATGTTTATCATTAAGTGCCTCATCATAAGCACCTGCTATATTTTGTACATCTGTAAGAACAAAGGAGAGCCTGGAGGATGGGTGGGAGCAAGATGTGGAGAGACTTTTGAACCAGGCAGAAAGGGTGCTGCTGAACATGCCTCAAGTGGTCAAGGAAACAAGGTGAGGCATGTACTGTACTCTTACTTTGAGGCCAGAAGTTGTTAGAGGTAAGGAGTATACTGTAACCAAGAAACAAACCAAGTTGTGTTTCATTTTATTAAGAGGTGATGGAGAGGAATATTATGCCATTTATGGATTGTGTTGTGCCTCGCTGAAATTTTTCAGCCAAGCTGTACCAAAATGAATGTACTAAATTAAAGCCATCACTCCTACATTGCTTCTTTAATGAAACCAAAAACAATTAACCAAGACTGTAGTACAAACTTAAGACGAATGGACTTGGGGCACGGCCAACCTAAGGTGTGCTCACAAACTCCTGTAGGTGATTCCACTCGCTAGGGAAGAACAGTGTGCAAATGTCCTGTAAGTGAAAGGGTAGGTCCAGTAAGGCGTTTTCTATTTTGCAGGACCATTGGAAGAGTAGGGTGCAGTATTTGACCTCTGTAAGAAAAGGAACTGGAGCAGCTGTTTTTCCTCTACATCATGTCCCTTTTCAGGGCTATATGCTCCATTTTTGATCTTTGGAAAATGCTCTGAAAGTGACCTCTCCACCACTCTGCCTTCAGGGCACTTTAGTAGGATGATGGGATGATCTCCATCAGACAGACAGAAATACACACAAGTACTTATTATTCCACACCTAATCTCCATCCCTAAAAATGTCTCTTTCCCCACACTTTGGAAATGGCATTCCCTTCTCCTCCCCCTTGGAAGTGCCCTTTGAGTTTTCCAAGTTCTTGCCACATAGAAAGCTGGTATTGGAATGGCTGCTGGGCTGTAAGCTAGGTATGAGAAGCTGTATGTTTTCAAGTGGGATGGGGACAGATTAGTAATTGCACATGCAGGCTGTCCTCTGTCGGAAGAGGTTACTCGGAGGTAAGTCAAAAGAGACATAGAAGGCTCTTATTCAAAAAGGCAATAGGGAAACTCTGAATGGATGTAGCACTGCTAATTGCCAAGACAATACCACCCTTCCACTCCCAAACTGGTACAAAAGAAGGGGGAGTGGGGCGGGAGGGGGAAAACATTAGCTAGATATGCAGTCCCAAGAAATCTGCTTTATTTTGGCATGTTTCAATGGGTGTTTGCTCTGTTGTCAGGGGCTATTTGTGGAACTGCCTACCATATTCTCCGGTTTGGTGGTAGTATTGCTTGAAAAACATGCAGTCCAGTTCTTCATAGTATAGCCAGGCTCTGGGAGCATGATCCAAGGTCTGGGTCTTATCCCTTGTCTTCAAGTACTTTGATCTTTGCTTTGACCTGTCACTGCTACCAGCTCAAGGAGCAGGCCCTTGCCCTGACATTATCTTATACATGTCTGCATTCTGGTGACTCTTCTCCAGCAGGAACTGAACATGAAGCTCTCCTAAGGCAGTCAAATCCAAGATCCCTGAAGGGGTCCACATGGAAGCATGGTGGCAGTATATCTACTATAATAGGTATGTGAATTCACTACTACACTGTATCAAAAAGGGGTACATGCTCCTAGCTGTCTAACGGCATTTAAACAAATAAGTGACATCCCATCAAGATGACAAAGCAATGGAAAGCACACAGGTACAAATAAAAGACAGCTCAATCTATATGTGAAGCAATCCACTCTGGGATAGTAGTGTGAATAGTTAGAATAGATAGAAGTGGAATAGTTAGGACTGAGTCCACAAGAACCTTTAAGCAAACTAACTCATGGTAAAGTTACACTTGTTTTAAGGAGAATTACTAACTGCAACTTAATCACCAAATTTGGTTTAGAAATCGGTTGTGTGTGGATGCAATACACTTTAAGGCAAAGTGCCGTTACTCTGATTTAACATCCCCATATAGACAAAACTTAGTGGAATTCTTGCATTTTCCTAGTTGCCCTGTGGTATACATTGCCACAGAGGAGGATAGTGAGTGCGCTGATGCGCCAGAACACACAATTCCCCAGCAGCCCCAGAATATCTGGCTTATATCAGTTTCATGCTACTATTCTCACAAAAGCAATCCATAAACAGTGCTAAACAAGCCATGCCTGGATGAGTTTTCACTCCTGGGTTTCTATGGTACAACAGCAGTAGAGTAATTTTTGAGGATGAAAAAAGTAGGGAAAGAGAAAAGAAACTCAGAAATAAACCCTTTCCCACATGAAGACTGGTGGTGCTAGGGAAGATTTCCTCTTACAGAGAAGTGCCGAGATTTTTACCTAAGGTATTTCAGTTTTAAGTAACGTTTAACACACCCTTTCCGCTTCCCTCAAGTTTGCCAGGTCATCTTGCTACAGGAGTCGTGTCACAGGAGGCAGCAAACAGACCTGAAAACATGAGTTTGAGAAAGGGTGTCTGAGTTATTTTTTCTTCTCCCTCTTAATAGGAGGTTAGGAGGGAAGGCTATGACAACTACAGAAGCAGCAGAGATAGTGACTCAAAGATGGGTGCATGTGGAAGTTGCAGCGAGAATACCTGAAAGATGCTTTGTTTGCATGTATGAAGTAGTACCTGAATGATCTGATGGAAGAGAAGATCACATCCCAGCACAGGCCACTGGGCACATTTACTGCTAGTACTTAAAGATCAATTAATTGCCAAAATTAGGCTATCCCCTCCAACCATCCCCTCCATAAACTTATCAAGCTTAGTATTGAAGTGAGATATGTCTTACCCCCACTGCTCCCCTTGGAAGGCTATTCCAGAACTTCACTCCTCTGATGGTTAGAAACCTTCCTCTAATTTCAAGTCTAAACTTCCTGATGGCCAATTTATATTCATTTGTTCTTGGGTCCACATTGGTACAGAGCTTAAATAATTCCTCTCCCTCCCTGGTATTTATCCCTCTGATATATTTATAGAGAGCAATCATATCTCCCCATAGCCTTCTTTTGGTTAGGCTAAAGAAGCCAAGCTCTTTGAGTCTCCTTTCATAAGACAGGTTTTCCATTCCTCGGATCATTCTAGTAGCCCTTCTCTGTACCTGTTCCAGTTTGAATTCATCCTTCTTAAACATGGGAGACGAGAACTGCACACAAATATTCCACATGAGGTCTTACCAGTGCCTTGTATAACGGTACTAACACCTCCTTATCTCTACTGGAAATACCTCGCCTGATGCATCCCAAGACCGCATTAGCTTTTTTCAGGGCCATATCACATTTGCAGCTCATAGTCATCCTGTGATCAACCAATACTCCGAGGTCCTTCTCCTCCTGTTACTTCCAACTGATGCGTCCCTATCTTATAACAAAATAATCTTATTAATCTCTAAATGCATGACCTTGCACTTTTTACTATTAAATTCCATCCTATTATTACTACTCCAGTTTACAAGGTCATCCAGATCTTCCTGTACGATATCCGTGTCCTTCTCTGTATTGGCAATACCTCCCAGCTTTGTGTCATCTGCAAACTTTATTAGCACACTCCCACTTTTTGTGCCAAGGTCCGTAATAAAAAGATTAAATAAGATTGGTCCCAAAACCGATCCCTGAGGAACTCCGCCAGTAACCTCCCTCCAGCCTGACAGTTCACCTTTCAGTATGACCCGGTGTAGTCTCCCCTTTAACCAGTTCCTTATCCACCTTTCAATTTTCATATCGATCCCCATCTTTTCCAATTTAACTAATAGTTCCCCTCGTGGAACCGTATCAAATGCCTTACTGAAACAGAGGTAAATTAGCAAAGAATCCTGTGGCACCTTATAGACTAACAGACGTTTTGCAGCATGAGCTTTCGTGGGTGAATACCCACTTCTTCGGATGCACCCACGAAAGCTCATGCTGCAAAACGTCTGTTAGTCTATAAGGTGCCACAGGATTCTTTGCTGCTTCTACAGAACCAGACTAACACGGCTACCCCTCTGAGAGGTAAATTAGATCCACTGCATTTTCTTGGTCTAAAAAAATCTATTACCTTCTCAAAGAAGGTGGTCAGGTTGGTTTGGCATGATCTACCTTTTGTAAAACCATGTTGTATTTTGTCCCAATTGCCATTGACCTCAATGTCCTTAACTACTTTTTCCTTCAAAATTTTTTCCAAGACCTTGCATACTACAGATGTCAAACTAACAGGCCTGTAGTTACTCGGATCACTTTTCTTTCCCCTTTCTTAAAAATAGGAACTTTGTTAACAATTCTCCAGTCATACAGTATAACCCTTGAGTTTACAGATTCATTAAAAATTCTTGCTAATGGGCTTGCAATTTCATGTGCCAGTTCCTTTAATATTCTTGGATGAAGATTATCTGGGCCTCCCGATTTAGTCCCATTAAGCTTTTCGAGTTTGGCTTCTACCTCAGATGTGATAATATCCACCTCCATATCCTTATTCCCATTTGTCATCCTGCCATTATCCCTAAGATAATCATTAAAGACTGAGGCAAAGTATTTGTTTAGCTGATGTGTTTATGTTTAGCTCAGTTCATTTTCTGGTTTTGCAGTTGAACTGTAGCTCTACAACTGGGCACGTGAGGAGTGAAGCCAAAAAATAACCTTACTACAGATCAGTTCTTATGGATCATAAATATAGTAAAACTTACACTCTACTACACATAAATCGTAAGTGACTATATCCATTATGCACTACACAAAAAAAATCTGTCTGCAAGAACTTAAAGGAATAAACTCGTTAAGTGGTTTCAGCTCTGCTCACGGGGCAAAACTACAATCAGGATTTAAAGTCAATATCTGCATAGGGATTTCTGAACAGTAACTGAAGAACCGAAGACTTTCAAATATGCAAAGCTTAGATTAAATCAATTTTTTACGTTTTGCCCACGCTTCTCCCATAATTCTTTGGACACTAAAATTTACTGAAAATTGCGAGGTGCTCAGATACTACAGTAATGGGGACCATATACATACATGAGATAGATCGTATAAATTTAACCAAGTGCACTCAGTTATTATGCATTATTATTACATGCGTCATTTAACTTTAGTATCCGCTGAAAGCCTTTAGTCTAGGGTTAAAAACGCAATTCTAAGGTTGCATTTCTAAAAGATTATAAAAATGGCTTGGATGAAAGCTGCAGTGTGAGTGGCAGAAGAGACTTAAACATGTAATTTTCTCCCAGTGAATTCACATCAGGACTACAAAGTTTCTTCAACAAGATCGCTGTAATAGCCAAGCACTTATAAAAATTATTCATATGAAAATGTAAGATTTAAATTGAATAATCTTTAATTTTAAATTATATTATTAAAAGTGGTTGATGGAATCAGAAGGCAAGAGCTGTAAAATTCAGACAGCTTTGAACCACTGCTTCTTTCACCTGACAGAGGTGGGTCTGGCTAAAAGTTAAATGGCTTCCCCATTGCCTACTAATTCCCTTCATCTCTCCATTCAGCTGGATCTAGCAGCAAACAAAGCAGATTTTCTAAAGTATCATAGAATCATAGATTATTAGGATTGGAAGGGACCTCAGGAGATCATCTAGTCCAACCCCCTGCTCAAAGCAGGCCCAATCCCCAAATGGCCCCCTCAAGGATTGAACTAGCTCAAACCACATTTGCTAGCCCAGATATGCTGTTCAGCAGGAGCACAGCTTGAAAGACCAAGGCACAGCTAAGCAAGAGAAGGGGATCATAGTAGTTTCAAAGGAAAACAGCTCAAGTAGTTCCTTCTTTGCCACCATCAGCTGGAAGAGAAGGAAGAAAAACGGGGAGGGAAGCAGGTTTAACGGGAACATAAAAACACACCCTCAGCAGACATAAGCAGATTTTTATGAGTGTCTGTATGAAACAGATTAATAATTATGCTTAAATGCTTAATTGACTTTTTCCTCAATAAACCATTTTATAAGTGAAAAACTCCCAAGGTGCACATTAATCAGCTAATTTAAGCACATCTTGGCTGTGTCTGAGGGACTGCTGTGCTTCAGCACATCCAAGATGTGTGTATATTGGCTGATTAACACTTGTGTGCTGTTGCTGGATGCATCACTAGTAAATTAAGCTTTTATCTCCTTAAACTCATGTAATCATACTACTTGAAGGGTAACAGCTCCTACCACAAAAACAGACATAGCTATAAACAATACATCCAGGGGCACACCTATTTTGTTCCTCTTAAGCAATATGATAAACCAATTTTGACTATTCTCTATGCTATGTCTGCTAATTCACCAGTAAAAAAAAAAAAGAATTAGGAGGCTTAAACATTAAAACATTTTGGCTAGTGTAACTGATCAACTTAAAGGGATATGTATTTAGCCAGTTTTCAAAATTGTGTACTATACCCGCCCTCAAGTCCCTCTGACAATTATTCTGATTCTGCAGTGACATTTTCTTATTTTAAATGTACTTCCTTTATCCCCTATTTCTGTGAAAGGCCCATCTGTCAAGGAGAACTGACCATGTACAAAGTGCAGTCAAACTCAAAGTGGGGAAAGAAAAGAAAAAAAACCTAAAAGGAAACATCTCTTTCATTACAGTAATCGTAGGTGTTATCTGCAAGACAGCAAGCAAGAGATTTTTTCCAGGCAGTTTTCAATTTGAGAAGCATTCTCTCAGAAGGTGAGCATAAAAGTAAGCATATTTAGATTCATATAAAACAATTTTCTTATAAGCTTGAAGAAAAATAACCCCAACAAAACAAAGCTACGAGTCATGATCAGCCAAGTCATTTCTCCAACCTGTCCCACCAAAGTGTTTTCTAATATAGGATTCCATTTGTATTATAAATACCAGTCACTTTGGTATCTCATTTAACTCTGAGGGGTGATTTCAAAAGCACTTGAGTGTTCTTAACTTGCTTGGGTGCTTTTGGAAATCTCACCCTGAAGTTTTATGTAAGAGTTATACAGCAATTAGCAAATAAACCAATACAGCATATTGCTTTGTGCCAAACAGGAGAAAAAAAAAATAAAGGTACCATGTATAGAATATCAAACCATCTTAACTTTTAGAGTTACACTTATACAAACAGTAAGACTTATGAAAGATGTCTTAAGCAATTGTTTTACAATATTATACAAAAGGGGACAAGTGCAAAATACAGAGCAAGATCTTGCAAGTTAAAGGCCGCCATTGGAAAAAAAACAACAAGTTGATTAAAAAATGACTGGCATAAGTTCTGGATTTCCAAGAAATTAGGTTTTTCAACTTTAAGAAAATTACAATAACTAAAACCTGAACATTTAGTCACTAATGCACTTCTGATGACTTGTAATGGAATTGGAAGATTTGGTATGGACATTCATTAATGGAGAGCAAAGTCTTTGCCTTCTTTCACAGTCTGCCACTGTAATTTTAAGTCTGTTTATAATTTGTACATAATGTCTGTCCAGCACAGAATTCAAGATTCTGCTCTAATTGAACTATAACTATTTGTGGAAGTAGCAAGATAATTAACCAATAATGCAGACAGGCTTTTGGGGAGGAACACCCTTCTAGAGCAGTATTCATACTGACTGTTTACAATAGCAGATTTAACTATTTAGATATAAAACATTAAAAACAGTGCTGGGCCAAACATTATGATTCAATATTCTCAATAGCTATGATCTCTAACTTAGCACCATGGAACTACAATTGTCAAACAGATTGGAAATGAACATAGCATTTTATTTTAAAAATTTCCATAGCATGTAGTGGTGATTCAGGAAAGCATTTAAGCATCTGACTTCAGTGGGACTTAAACACATGCTTAAGCACTCTTCCTGAATAGGGAGAGACTTCAGCACAAATTTAAGTGCTTTCCTGACTCATAGCCCAAGATTCCATATAAGAGTTTTTAATAGGTGGAGAAATGTAACAAACTAAATTAAATATTTATCAAGGTATCTGGATCTATAAAAGAGAATAGATGTGTCCTACACATTTCTCTAAGTTGTTTCCTTGCTTACATAGCTGTAAAAAAAGACTTACATGGACAAGTTAGGAGATGGAACCCTACTATCATCAGCTAGGTTCCCAAGGTGGCTCGGCGTTGAAGTCGAACTGCTCTCTATAAAGCACTTCTCCTAGGCCTTCTGGATAGTTATAAACCTGATCAGAGAGTTTGCCCTGTAGGAAAAATACATAGATAAATAAAATTGGTAACTTAGGAGTAAACACTTTACCTTCAAATATGGAACTTCTGTTCTTAACTGCACTTTTAATATGGACTGCTGTCTCCTGTTATAGTAACCTACAACAACCATTTACAGAGCCTGTTTTTCAAAGCTGAGTGCACACACAAATGAGCATAAGGAAGTCAAATTGTCATCAGTGGCATGTTTACCTATCAATAGATGTTATCCACCTTATGGCTTCTTGACATTTATGCCTCCCTAGAGCCTCCTCCACTTACTGTTTCACTTAGGGTGACCAGATAGCAAGTATGAAAAAAAATTGGGACAGTGGGTGAGGTTAGTAGGCACCTATAAAAGAAAAAGCCCCAAATATCGGTACTATCCCTATAAAATCAGGACATCTGGTTACCCTAGTCTCACTACAGTAATGGTCATCTCCCATATTCCTCAGGAGAGCCTCAATCCCCTCCCAAAGGGGCTCCGAGAAGCACCGGAGGTCAAAGTGATGTGCGATGATTGAAATTGGGACTACAGGCAGTGGATACAAGGACAAAATGTAACAATCCATGGGTGAGGGAGAAGGTGGGAAGTACACAGGAGAATTAAGCTTTAGTATGGAGCGACATAAGGGGGTATGGGACTGTAATGGTCATAAGGTGGTACACATGGAATTTAATAGTCATCTTTGAGGGGATTAGCAGAGTCAGAAGTGGTGCAAAGAGCACCACTGTTCTGATGGCCCACCTATGATGAACTACATGTTTGTTAAAACAGATCCTCTTTGAAAAACTTCCCATAGTTCATGGGCCTGCAGTCCCTCTCTCAAAGACCACATTCAGCATCTCTACTTAGATGAATTAATGCACCACAAGTCCCCATAGAGTCAAAAACATATCTCCCCAATTCCTACCCAGCTCTAATCAGTCCCCACCCCCAAGTGGGTACATATCTTCTAGGCCCTCCTAGAGTGCTCCCACTTCCTCCGCACCCACCCCCATAACAGAGAGTGGTTGGAGATGTATTCTGGGGGCAAAGTTGGGGGCCTTGAGCTATGGGGAGGCCAGAGACTGTGCATCAAGAAACTGGCAATTTAAGTGGCCCTTAAAGGGCAAATCTATTAAATACAGATCCAAAAGTCAAACTAAAGTCTTGTCTACAGAGGGACAGCAAAGATAATTAATTCAAATTAAAGGTGTGAAAGTGGCATAGTTATACTGCATTAAACTATTGCATGAACACATTCATTCTTAATTAAAGTGGCCTTAGTTTGGTTTATTTCAATTCACCTTGAAAGTGAATTTAATCCTGTTTAGTTTAATTCACTTCCGAAGTGAATTGAAATAAACCAAACTAAGGCCACCTCCATCTGAGTAAGGGCATCCACACAGGAATTTAATGCAGTTTTACTAATACACTTCAAATTCACACCTTTAATTAGCTGTCCCTATGTAGACAGCCCCTTAGGTGTTAAAATATGGGGTTTATATACTCGAGTTCAATTACAATAGCCATTTCAAAAAGTACTGTAATGGGTCACAGTGGAGTTTAAACCAGCCCTGCTTACACAAACCGAATTATTCACAGGTACAAACTAAGAGTGGCTGTCACATTTTAAAATAATTGAAATAACCAATGTAAGCAAACTGGTCATCTGGAAACCTGGAACATGCCGAGATTAAAAAGTGTGTGGTAATCCATGGTATAAAATACAGAGTACTACTGATATTTAATAAAAGTAAATCTACATTAAACTGAAAAATCTGAATACCTATGGGCTAACAAAAATGACTATCTGATAGCAATCTAAACTACTCTGTTACAGGTCCTTTATCACATAATGGTCTTTTCAACCATAGCAGTTGCTTTTATATTTATTTACACACACGTACGTGTGGGGGGGGGGGCAGGATCAGTGAGCAAACACGGGGAAATTATGCTAGTTCACATTACATAATTTGCACTCCAAACATATCATCTTTCTTTCCATCCCAGCAAAGGCATAACAGCAGTGCTGTAGTGGAATCTCATTAATAAAATTCCATTACTTTTACAATACAAACTATAGAACATTTACTAATACAATTATGAATATTAAAACTGAACTACACTTGTTAAAAATGAATTGGGATTCCTTACTTCTAGCTGACTGACAGTTACTTTTCATGTTCAGTTAACTTTAATTTTTCCATTGCAATTCTTTAAAGCTAAGCCAATAAAATTAGCTCTCAAACTATTGGCATAATAAATATGTGTTTTAAAATCAAGTGTTAATATCACAAAAGCAAAATGTTTAAATATCTACACTATTTTTGGATGCTGTTCAAAAATGTGAACATCTGTATGCTGCTTTCAAACTGAGAACACTTTTACAGCATGACAAGTCTCTTAAAAACAGGTGTTGCAAGCAGAAAAGATGACCTTTACTGCAGTACATAAAAGGGCACAATACAAGCAAATATGATCTGCAGTACAGTCAAAATGAATTTTGCCACATGCCGCAAGAAGGGGGAGAGAGAGAGCAGGAGAGCCAGTTTCCTTGGAGCTAGAATAAAACTGACAGTTTTCCCTAGCGATAACTTTGTTGTATTGTGTTTTAGAGGAATGCACTGGAATTTTACTTTAGCATTTTAAGTCCTAAACTCAGGATTCCCCACACACACACACCTTGTCAGTGATCTCAACTAATGTACAGAAAGTACAATTTCACTTCTCATGCATGAGTATTTAACTGTATCAAATATCCATAAAGGATAGAACAGCATTAATGAAGTCTGACTTTTGAAAAAATTTTCTTCTAAGAGGTAAAGAATTTAACTAATGAAAATGTTCAGTTTTCCAGATCAAAATAGGACAGTGCTAAAATGTCAAGTACTACATGCTAACTTTTCAAACAGGGTTGCCACATGTCCCTAATTCATCTGGGCAGCACAGATGAATTAAAGGAATTGCCTCATGTCCAGACTGAAGTACTTGATTCTTCCCTATTTTAACTGAAAGTCTCAAAAGGTGGCAATAAAAAAATTGTTCTTTACCAAAAGAAAAAGTTTTCAGTCGAGGAATTTTTTTTGCAACTGAATGCCTAGTAGCTGTATTTTGCCTTATAACATTTATAAAATCATCTGTTGTCCATACCATCTTACAAACAGGAAAAACTAAAGGCACTGAACTAAAATATCCAGGACCCAAACCCCTACAATGCAGAATCATAGGACTCACAGCACTAGTTGGTACACTTAGAAGCAGCACGAAGGGCATGGGTCATGGAAACAGACCTATCTCTGTTGTCCCTAGGTCCCCTCAAGATCAGTGTTGAGGCATGCTGGTAGGACAGTGTATGGAAAGCTTGCCTTCCTTGCTGCCCTGCAGATCACGATGGCTTCTGTTGCCAGAGTTATCCATCTGACCCCTTTCACCAGCACTAAAGCTACAATTACTTTTAAACTGAAGCTTATGGTTTATGTAAATTAGCTCATTTATTTACATAAATAGTTAAATAATGTATTGTCCCTAATTCCCTCCCCCCCCCCCCCAAGAAAGTGACACTCCTAATCCCCCTCTATGGTAAGAATGGTGCAATTTATTATACAGAATAAATATTCACATCAGCATCAAGCCCACTAAGGAAAATATTTGAGACTCAAAACTAGCCAAAGTATGCAGTCCCCTTTTAATTTTACAGAGTAGGTTAGGGGAGGTACAGCTCATTGTAGCTCAGTTTCTCTAATACAGAAAGATCCCCCTCCCCCCCCCCCCCCGGAGAAACATTTACATTACTATCTTACTACCAAATCCTGTCCTAGCCTCAGAAGCAGCCACAATCCCCTCCTCCCCACAGGCTTGGAGTTCAGTGCTGCCTGTCTGACACCCCGCTGAGAAAGAGAGAGAGAAGGCGAGCAGAAGAGCGCGCCTGCTGGAGCTGCTTTGGGGAGAATTGCTGTTCTGTGTATATGAGGCAGAGCAGGGAGGGGGCGTCCACTCTTGCACTCACTGCAGTCTGAGACACATGGGGTGGGGGGATGCAATGTCGCAAGCAGCCGCGACTACGGCAGCAGCATTGTTCGCATGGTGACAGGAAGGAAAGAACCAGACTGGACCAGTCCAGACTGGAACAAACCCCTCCTCCCCTTCCACCACCATTATTCACGACAAAAACCGGCTGAAATGCTGTTGTCTTTCACATTCACCAAGGGAAGAACAGCAAGCAAGTGCATTTATCTCTAGAGCTGGCAACCCTCACAAACTCGGGGGAGGGGAGAAGAATTGGGGCAACACTTCAGCTCACTCACATATAAGCGTGGAGTGTAAAAGAACAACTCGGAGCCCTGAGTAGGGGCCCAGAGAAAGGAAAGCTAGAGCTAATCCATTTCATAATTGTTATACAGCCACTTCCCACAGCTACTGACACAATGGAGCTGTATTCCATTGGGGCTACCCAAACAAGCTATGCTGAGCCACCAGAGACTGCTGTAGACAGGGTCTGAATTGCAGCAAGTGGGAAATCGCTGTAACACGACTTTTGCTCCTGTGTACTGTCACTTCTTGGTTGTGCAGGATGTTGCACAGCAGAAGATTCAATCCTTTTTGGTTTGTAAGAGGTTTAGACTTGCTTTCCTCCGATACCCACAATTTGGATCCACCCTTATTGCAATTCCACATTTGTTCTGACTACCGAGTCAACCAAGCTTACAGTATATTTTATATGGATGGCAGCGTGCTAACAGTGAGAACGTTAATCTTCCAAACCCAGTCACCTCATACACGTGTGTGCGCACTTGCAAACATAATACAGTCCCCACCATGTTGCCTCTACATGTGTATATAAAAAGCCCTACAGTTCCCTCACCATCTCCCCTTTGCATGCTCACCCCCCCACTTCACAACCATGTATCTGGCTCTTCGCTCTGCTAGCACCCCCTTCCAATGAAGTAGGTGATAGGACCATGACACAAACACCCAGCTGACACCACTCTGAGAATACACTGACAGCCAGACCCCCTTTGTACACATTCTAACAGCCGCTGAGCAGTGACTCAATCCTCCTTCATACACTTTCCACAGGCCACCACTGTGACTGAGGACATAACCAATCAGACCAAAAGGACTCCCAAGGCAGCCAAAATGGGCTTGACCGAGACACTTCCAAAAAAAACTGGTGGGCAGCAGCAACCCGGTTACTGTTAGCCTGACAGTAGCCTGTGTGTGTGTGTCCCCTTGAGGCAACAAGGGAAGGAGAGATTGTGTCTGAAGTTGAGCATGACTGCTAATCAGGATAGAGAGGGTACAGAAGAGCATTCTTTACCCACTGGCATATCAGCATTAAGTCAATGTGCCCAAGACATTAAGACCCCCCAGGAGAGGGCTAGAGTAGGCCACTTGTGCAATATCCTCAACCCCTACTCCTCCCACTGCTGCCACACGTGCTTCACACATGCCCCTGTCACAAACCCTATTAACAAAGGCAGAACATAAAGATCTCATTGGGGGTTACCAACTGCCAGCACCCACAATATGGCTCAAGTGGTGGGGATAGGAAAAGAGATGCGACACCACAACAGAACCCGGATGGATAGTCACAGTTACACAGACATACAACATGGCCTCTGAGAAGCGAGAGGAGAGTCTTTGCCATGCTACAAACACTCTTCTGCTCCCTTGCCCTCCCCTCTCCTGTCTAGTCAGGCCTTCTTTACGGAAGAAAACATCTAGTTACAAACCTATTTCCCTATGCACCCCAAAATGGCATTCCGAGTGTCAGTTTACTAGAGAGAAAGAATCAGTGAAAACCCACATGGGAGGGAAACAACACTACTGAGTCAGGGCAGCTCTGACAAGGGGAAGTGATGATGAAACAGCTCCTGCTACAAGGACTATTCCTGGGGGAGAGGTGGTGTCTTTTCACTGTTCTTAAGTAGCCAGGTCAAGAGACTCCCCTCTCCTCCCCCATCCCCAAAAAAAGGGCATCGAGGAACGCAGAAGCAGCTGGAGGAGGAGTCTGCTATTACTGCTAACTGACCCACTTCAGATTGAGACATCACACACAGCCACCCAACCCCCTCCACAGGAATCCGCCATGTTAGAGCAGCTGCTGAGCCCCCCTTACATAGTCACATTTGGGTCTGTGGCTAGTCTCCTCTTCCCTCCCCCCGCCCCGAACAGATACATCAGCCACCGCACAGCAGCCCCTAGATCCCCGCGCTCTCTCTCGCTCTCTCTCTCTCACACACACACACGGCCGGGTGTCCGCCATGTTCAAGAAGCAGCTGCTGAGCACCCTCCACACACGCACATTCCCTTGCTAAATGTGCAACAGCACCTCACTCCTGCCCCGCTCAGTGAGGACACGCCAGCCCCGCATTCAGAGGCAGAGACCCGCAGCAATACGCACCGGGGGAGGGGGGCAAATCTGACTCATCCCCTTCTTCCTGGCTACCGCTGCTGGGAAGGGGGTGATGCCTACGGCTCCCCCAGCCCGTCACTGCTGCCAGGGACCTGCAGCTCACACACGCCTCCCACAGCCGCTGCTCGGGGGGGAGGTGGCCGGAGGTCCGCGGATCCCGCCTGAGGACAGAAGCGGTGCTTGAATCCCCCGCCGCCTCCTCATGCGGGGAAGGGGACAAATATCCTCCGCTGTTTCTGGGGGGGTCGGAGCCTGCGACGCCCTAGGGACTTGTCCTCCACCAGCCGGGAAGTCTGGGACCAAAAGCCCACAGAGCCCGGCTGGGCCCGTCCCCCCCCCCCAAGTCCCAGTCTTGGGAGGGCATCTGCTTCGCAGCTGCCAACGTTGGAGGCGTGGGGGCCTCTGCTCGCCCCAGCCCCCGGGGATTTGGGGTCTCGCTTTCCACACACACACCCCAGTGGCTATGCTGAAAAGGGATGTACCAGCCTTTGGGGCTATCCCCCCGCCCCCCTCACCGGCCCCTACGCGGCAATGCGCAGTGCCCGAGGGCAGGGGGTCGGCCTGCCCACCCCCCACGCTCAGTGTCCCCGGGGGTGGGGGGTCTCCCTCCGCCCTGCCCCCAGCCCAGGTACTCACGTGGGACAACGGCCCGAAAGATTTGGTAAATCGTCTTCGCTTTTTAGGCGGAATTTTTAAAGAGGGATGTGGGAACCTACAGCAGAAATACAGGCGGCGGCAGCGGCGCCCTCCAGGGCCATAGGCTGCGGGGGCGGCCGGCGGGGGGAGCGCAGAGCAGCGCTAGGACGGCGGGGCACGGGCGCGGAGAGACTGGCAGGCCGGGAGCGCGAGGGGAGCGAGCCGAACAGAGCGGGGTGGCGGCGGCCAGCCGGGCAGGGACACGCGCAACAACGCCGAGCAGGCAGGAAAGAAGAGGAGTGGGCGCCGCAGCCCGGCACTTATAGGAGGAGCGGGGAGGCGGCGCCACGCGTCACAAGCATGGGGGAGAGGGCGGCGCCTGCAGCGGGCTAAGCCGGTAACCCGCCGCCTCCGGTCTCCGCTCCCCAGGGCACAACGCTCTGGGCGGGCCTGGGGCGCATGCGCCGGCAGGGAGCGAGAGCGCGGTGGCGAGCCGGCCCCTGCGCTTTGTCCCGCAGCTGCTGGCTGGGCTTCCCTTTGGCCGGCAAGCGCCCAGCCAACAGGTGGGAAACTTGACGTAACCCAGCCCCGGAGCCACTGGAGCTGCAGCCGGGCCTGGCCCCTGCAGCAGTGTTTCCCCCAGGGATTGAAATGGGGGGGAGAGTGAGGACCGAGGAGGGTTGAGACCATGAGGGTGAAGGTGGGCTGTAAGGCATCATAGTAAAAACTGAAAAATGTTTCACAACCATTGTATTAGATTTAATTCGTGTTTTAAAATCATCACAAAAATAGCTCATCTCAATTGATTAGACTCTGCCTGTTGGTATGCATACTTCCACCTTTTCATGTTTTTTGTATGTATAAATATCCCCTGTCTGTGTGTTCCATTCTATGCATACGAAGAAGTGAGCTGTAGCTCACGAAAGCTCATGCTTAAATAAATTTGTTAGTCTTTAAGGTGCCACAAGTACTCCTGTTTTTTTTGTGGATACAGACTAACACGGCTGCTACTCTGAAACCTGTCACAAAAATTAAAGTTGGATACTCAAGTCGGCTATAAACCATGACATCTACATCCATCTTGGTTTCTTCTTGTAATTTTGCACAACTCTTTGGTGTCTTCTTGTGTGTCCGTTACTTCCAGTCCTTCATGATATGCTCATGATCAGGCAGAAGGCAACTTCTTTCAGAAGACAAAATTCTATTCAATGAGGAAAAAGAACTGTTGTGACTGGGAGCAGCAAGAGATTAATTTCTACTTCTTTCATCCCAGGAAAAATAGCACAAAAATTAGATTGAACCACTAGTGATGATAAAGAAGTTGAAGTTAAATCTTCATTTGTTTGTCGTATGATATTCCACTCTGTGTTCAAAATGTTCTATTCTGTCCTGATCACATAGCAGCCCCATGGCTGGTAGTGCCTCACTCCACCCATCTGTAAAAGCTATGTAGAGGTTGAGTAGAATCCAGAAATAGCTATTGTAGATTTGTAAGAATGAAGTCTGTGTACTTTTTCAGCTGGCTTAACAGACACTTCTTGTCCTGTTCCACTAAGGACCTTCATTAGTTTACTTCTGGACTGAAATATTTGCTTCTTTTAGCACATGTTCAATGGATATCTCTGATTGATCCAAGGGTAGCTTCTATTGCTTGACAAAGATCTACTACTGTTGTAGCAGATGCCTGGATGACATCGTTTAATTACCCAAGTGGTTTCAACAATAGACTTACAAGACAGAGAATGGCGATAGTCTTCTCTGAACTTAATAAAAAAAGTAGTCCACAAGTCTCATTACTTAGATCTGTCCTATCTTGGTGGATACTTTACAAAGCCAGTAATAATGATTGCATTAATTTTAAGAAAAGAGTCAAGAATCGCTCATGAGAAACCCGGCATGTTTTCCCAGGTTTGAACTTCAATCCCAGTGTATCTTCTATTTGTTTCCAAGACTTCAGTCCTTTAGGGATGGATCACTCAATGATTCCCTGTTCTCTCTGAAGCACCTGGAATAGTCACTATCGGAGGACAGGATACTGGGATAGATGGACCATTGGTCTGACCCAATATGGCCGTTCTTACATAAAAAATAATTATAATAAAAAAGTTTAGTACAAAAACTCCCCAAGATAATGACCTCTTGAGATAGCAATGATGTGAAATAATGACCTTGGCAAATAATGCATTTTAAAAATCTTGGCCTACTAAGAAATGTATATTTATATAAGTTTCCCAGTCACAAATCTAGCATTCTGGAGTGAAGTCACTAAAACATAGTTCAATGCTCTGGCCAGTGTTGTTTGTTGTGCCACCGTTCACTCTACTGCTCTGTCCCCCATGTCCTTGCACTGTCACCTTCTGCTGCCACCTGCCACCGTGACCTCTGCAAGTCAGTCTCTCACAGTTCCATCCAGCTCTCAGTGATTTCAGCTCTCATTGGGAGAACCTCACTGCTCGTGCAGGCTGGGCTCTGTCTTCCACAGAAACACTGTCCCGAAGCAGGTCTAAGCACTTAGACCTGATTATCAGTAATTTCAGCTCTAGTGGTCACTTAACAAACCAAAAGACTCTCTATGGAGCCTAATCAGCTCTCACTCTAAACAGAAGAGAGGGACAGGTCAAATAGTGCCTGTGACTCTTGGGCAGAGTCCATACCACCAAGCAAAACACCTGTGCCCCACCCTCTCTCTGAACTAGGATATGGCATCCAACTCTCCTGCTTAGCAAGTGCAGTTCAGTTGAGGATGACCGACCAGTGCTTACTTTGTAATGAAAGAGGTGCTGGGGCTCAAGCAAGTTTGTTACTTTTATAATTGATGTGACAAGTCCAGAGGTCCCAGAACTATGAACTGCCAAGCTGAGGGGTGCTGGGGCTCTGCCCTGGCAAGCCCTAGTACAAATTAAGCACTGAGGGAGACTCCCTCATTCAGTCAGGCTAAGTACAGTTCTGCTGCCCTTTACTCATACAATAAGGATAACAACATTTCATGACTCCCACATTTAATACTTAAGTGATTTGTAACCCAACCCCAGCCAAAATTGATCAGTTGGGCAGCATAGCTCTGTCTGCTGGATACCTAGGCAGAGCAGGTGTGTTCATATAAATACAGTCTAGTCCTGAAGCCTTTCCACCCACCACTGGCTCATCACTAGCTGCCAGGGGAGAGCTCATTCAGACCTTGCTTATAAATAATAATTTGAAATTATTAGGTAGGCCAATATAGCCAAAAGAGATGTGTCGACATTGTCATAAATAACAGCTGTATGAGGAAACTAGTCTTTGTTCATACTTTTCAAACCCATTATGCTTTCTCAGGTACAAGTATTTTCTCATATACTGCATATGCTTTTAAAGTGTGTATTAATGTTTCAATTTTAATTCAGATTTCCAACCAGTGATTAAATTGGCAACACTGCATGTAACTGGGGCGGGTGTTGGGAAAATTCGGGGGGGGAGGTGTCTAGGGAAATCCTTGCCGGGCAGCCTCCCCCACCAGCAGCTGAGAGGGACTTGCTCCGTTCCCTGAGGGGCTGCAGTAACGTGAACCGGAGCCTCAGGCAGGAGGGGGAAGTCCCAGCCCTGTTGCGGCTCAGACCTCAGAGGTGTGGAGGAGGCTGAGGACCACAGTGTGACAGGGGTGGGGTAGAGGAAAATAGGGCCGTAGCCAGTATCTACTTGGGGCCTCACAGCGCCTCAGCAACTCCCGGGCTCACCCTCTGGACCAGCAGGGTACCCCAGGGGGCGGGGGAGGACAGGCTGGCTATCGACACACTCACCCTGTGAGGGGGCAAAGGAGGAAACAACTCACTAGGATATCATAGAACTGGAAGGGACCTCGAGAAATCATCTAGTCCAGTCCCTTGCACTCAAGGCAGGACTAAGTATTCTCTAGACTATCCCTGACAGGTGTTTGTCCAACCTGCTCTTAAAAATCCCCAGTGATGGAGATTCCACAACCTCCCAGGCAATTTATTCCAGTGCTTAACCACCCTGACAGTTAGGAAGTTTTTCCTAATGTCCAACCTAAACCGCCCTTGCTGCCATTTAAGCCCATTGTGTCCTGTCCTATCCTCACAGGTTAAGAACAATTTTTCTCCCTCCTCCTTGTAACAGCCTTTTATGTACTTGAAAACTATTGACTCATATTTAGCTTGTGATCCACTATGACACCCAGATCCTTTTCTGCAGTACTCCTTCCTAGGCAGTCATTTCCCATTTTGTATGTGTGCAACTGATTGTTCCTTCTTAAGTGGATTACTTTGTATTTGTCCTTATTGAATTTCATCCTGTTTACTTCAGACCATTTCTCCAGTTTGTCCAGATAATTTTGAATTTTAATCCTATCCTCCAAAGCACTTGCAAGCCCTCCCAGCTTAGTATCATCCGCAAACTTTATAAGTGTACTCTCTATGCCATTATCTAAATCATTGATGAAGACATTGAACAGAACTGGACCCAGAACCGATCCCTGCTAGACCCCACTCATTATGCCCTTCCAGCATGATTGTGAACCACTGATAACTACTCTCTGGTAACAATTTTCCAACCAGTTATGCACCCACCTTATAGTAGCTCCATCTAGGTTGTATTTCCCTAGATTGTTTATGAGAAGGTCATGCAAGACAGTATCAAAAGCCTTACTAAAGTCAAGATATACCACATCTACCGCTTCCCCCCATCAACAAAGCTTGTTGACAGTCAAAGAAAGCTATCTGGTTGGTTTGACACGATTTGTTCTTGACAAATCTATGCTGACGGTTATTTATCACCTTATTATCTTCTACATGTTTGCCCACTCCAACCCCCAGCCATCCAGGGGGCCAAGGAGAAGGAAACAACTGAGCACTGCATCTGCCCACGGCAGCCCCGTAAAGGGACCAAGGATAAGGAAACAACTTACCATGGTATCTTCCCAACCTCCAATCATTTCAGCAAAGGCCCTGAAAATGGAAGAAACAACATATTGCTAGAGCATCCTATTCACCTCTACTTCGCAACAGGAGCAGGGGGGGAAGGAAGCATCAAGTCTGATTGTCACTCACAAGAAGTAGAGTGGTGCTTGTGTGTTAAGAAAATAAAGGACTGCTCCATGAAAAAAGTCAGGCAAAAGTTATTGTTAAAGGACACCAGGAACAAAAGTTTACACAGTACAAAATAATTAATTTATGTCAAAGGGTCTGAACGTTGGCATAATTATTGCTTGAAAACACATTTTATCTGATTCAATGTTTTGTAGTAGTTCCTTATTGGAAATGGGTTATGGGCTATTAGGCATCAAATAAAAGGCATCTCTCAAAATACAGAACAGGTGAGCAGCCATGCATCACTTCCTTATGGCAGCTTGAAGCCCTGCTTTTGATTGGAGGCCCCCACAAAAATAATGTCTGGCTCTATCCATTTGGAAGCAGAGGTCATGGCAAAAACTAGGTCTTTAAAGTCCATCAGCAACCTCTTCAGTGAGCTAATGACAGCCTATTAACTGACTGACTTCACTAAGCATTAATAGGCTGTTATTAACTCTCACTGAAGACTTTAATCATGTTCACGTACCTGGCAAACTCAGGCTTTTTATGGATTTCTCAGGCCCTCAGGACTACTGGATAAGCAAATATGTGGACTAAAAAACTTAGGTAGCCCTGTATATTCCATAGAGTGTATCTGGGCACTTATGGTCTCCAACACTAGTATCTTTGCACATCACAAACAATTTGTCCTCATAAAACCCCCTGAGGAAAGGAAGTATTATCCTAGTTTTACAACTGAGGCACAGAGAGATTAACTAACCTGCCCAAGGATACAAAAGAAGTAGTAGATCTGAGAATTGAACCCAGATCCACAGTCCTGATCCAGTAGTTCAACCACAATGACACATGTTTAGGATATTTAAAAAACTCACCTTGTTCAAACTGTCACAATTCTATTACACCCACAAGTATAGAATGAATTGTCCAGCTCACTTACACCCACCAAAAAGCCACATGAGGATGGGTGCTTCTGGCTTTCCAAACCTATGTTTTCCTTCAATGCAAGACTATGTATAGCGGTATTTTTATAATAATATACAGAGAGAGTTGATAGTCTTAAGCAAAAGGTATAGACCTGTCAACTTTTCAGAAAAAAAAATGTGAAAGTATACAGCATCCAAGCAAGGTAGGTCTGGGTGTCTTCATCTTTGCTTCTCACTCTTCCACCAGTCCAGCTTTCCCTTTTGTCAATCACTTCAGTGAGGACAAGGTGAACTGGCAAGTAATTCTGGGTTCATGATTACGGTGTCTTTTCATCTCCTGTAGGCATAGGTGGTTCCACGTGGATAAGTCAACAGGACCAGGATCAGCAGGCAGAAAGTCAGCAGGTATTTTGCAAGGTATTCTGCATCTGGGCACAAACATTTAAAATGCCTGTAGTGCTACACCCCTATGCACATGCTTCTCATTTTCCACCCAACCTGCTACTGGGAGCTACATCCCCAGGGTGTACAAGCAGCAGGGAAGATGGAAAGAAAAAACCCTGCAGAGAGATGGGGGAAGCAACCAAGTAGATACTACATTCTGAAAGCCCTGGGGAAAACCACAGTCAGAATTCAATTTTTGAGATATATTGTATGAAAAGCAAATAAAATACACATTTATTATTAACTGTGACACCAACTGGTGAAAAGTGATGAGAGGCAGGCCAGTTGAAAGTAAAAATAAAAGGGGAAAAATAGGGGTGACATCATGGTAGGGGGTCTACCACAGATAACCAAATCAGGAAGAGGACGTGAATGGGGCATTTCTAGAACAAATAACAGAAATATCCAAAACACAAGACCTGGTAGTAAATGGGAGACTTTAACTACCCAGCCATCTGTTGGAAAAGTAATATGGCAAAGTGCAAAATTTCCAATATTGGAAGGTATTGGGGACAATTGTTCATTTCAAAAAGTCAAGGACGGCCATTTTAGATTTGATTCTGACCAACAGGGAGGAATTGGTTGTGGATTTGAAGGTGGAGGGCAATTTGTGTGAAAGTGATCATAGAATGAGAAGATTTCATTAGTCTAAGGAAAAGAAGAAGTGAGAGCAGCAGAATAACATAAATATAAAACTATAAGCAGGACACCCACCCCTGAGTGCGTGGGGCAGAATTTTCTGCCTCATGTCCTTGAGTTCTACAACCAAAAGTTCCTATACTGTGCCCCTCTCTGCTCCTTCACCAGACCCCATTCAGAGTGGTTGTCTTTGGTCAGTGAGGACCCAGGGTTCAGAAGTGCATCTGTGTGGGTTCACCTCCCACCCAGGGAAGACGACACCTGACTTGTATTGCCATGTGAGCACCCACTCTGGCTGGCCACCCTGCCAGCTGCTGTTCCTCACTGCCTAGCTGCCCTGCCATCCTCTGTTCCTCACTGCCTCCTTGCCACTTTTTCTGTCACCTGCCTCTCTGCTGTGACCTCTGTATGTCAATCTCTTAGTGATTTTTAGCTCTCAGCAGGCTACACCACCACAAGTACAGAGTACATCACTGAGTATTTAATGTAACAAAAGGCTCATAATTAAGCCTATTTAGCTCTATCTTTCAACAGTGGGGAGAAATAGATTAAACCAGACCTAAGGAACAACCCATAGGGAGACACCACATCTCCTGGCTAAAACATCTACTCCCATCCCTCTCACTTTCACTGGGGTCTGGCATTTGAGCCCCTGACTTAATGAGGGCCTTTCACCTGAGGATGACCCCCTCATTTGGGACAGGTTAAGCACAGTTCTGCTCCCCTTTATTCATACAATAAAGACAACATTAATAACAGCACTTCACTACCCCTGCATTCAGTATTTAAATTATTTGTAACCCAGCAAGTGCCAAAGTTGATCACTTTGAGCAACACCACTCTATCTGCTGGATATCTAAGTAGATTAGGTGTGTTTATGTAAATACAGTTTGCTCCTGAAGTCTTGCTTCCTCCCAGCTAGCTGTCAGGGGAGAGTTCATTCAGACCCTGCTTACAACAGGAAGAACTTTCTAACTATCAGGTAGTTAAAAGCTGGATTAGGCTTCCAAGGGAGGTTGTGGAAACCCCATAATTGGAGGTTTTTAAGAACAGGTTGAACAAACACCTGTTAGTGATGGTCTAGGTTTACTCAGTTCTGCCTCAGAGCAGGAGACCGGACTTGCTGGCTTCTTGAGGCCCCTTCCAGCCCTACATTTCTATGACTATGAAATTTTCAGGTATTGTACGTGTATTTGAGAAAAAAATAGCAAAATTTTGATCATTTCCATCAATTTATACAATTTTTCCATCATTAATGATATTACTAGAATTCCCTTCAGCAGTGATATAAAACTGATGTCACAACTCAACTATTATGATTTTTAATGTTATTGTGCAGAACAATGATGTTACTTTCTCCATAGCAAGCTGTGATACAAGACAGCTGAAACAATGAGACTTCTCTCCTTACTCATTTTAATCTCTCCTGATATCAAAACTAAATATCTCCCAACATGTACGTTGTAAGGCTCTGTATATGTATATTTCATAGGTGGCTGTGACATAAGCAAACAATTCAGTCTTTGTTCACATATGATAAAAAGTCAACAGATGACCCAATCCATGTGTTTGTGTGTATATTTCATAGGCTGTTGTGATGTAAGTAAGCAACTCAACCTTTGTTCACATGGAATAAAAGGTCACTAGAGGACAAAATACATGCGTAGCCTCAAGATTTTCCCAGATACCTGTAGTGTGGCAGACTCACCACATTTTATATCCCCACATTTTCCTCCTTTCGTGTTTACAGCTGCGTATACAGTAAATTATGTTTTGTCCACAGGACACACCATGTCAAAAACATACAGGTGCAGGAAAGACCCCACTGTCTGAATTGCAAAAAATACATATTCAAATCAGTGATGAGAAAATTCAGTGTTTGGAGTTTAGAACTGATTTGGGTAAACATCCTGAAAATACTTCTTTGATTTACAGAGGCTCCCCATCAAGCTTTTTGACCTCTGCCACCAAACCAAGGTATTTCCTTCTCTCTTCCTCCTATGTGTCTACCCAGGGGCCACTTTTTCTCTTCTCCCCTATGCTACCTCTTCCTTCCTCTCTCCCCACTTACGCTCCCGACCTCAGCAGTGGCACCAGGTTTAAGTCTCATTCCCTTATCTGTATGCTCTATTTCCTCTTCTCCCCCTCTTCCAGTGTTACCAACTCTAGTGAGTTGTGAAAGCTGGTGTTTTTCTTAAAGCCTCAGCTCCTGGAGTCATGTGATTCTGTGAATGTCTCACTTTTCATTAAAAAAGAGTAAGTCTCTAGTCCAAGTGATTGCGCAAAAAAATTGAAAACTTGGCCCTAAAGGTTCAAACACCAACAGACAAACAAGAAGAACCCAACACTTAATGTTCTATAAAATATCACTACTTTAAAGCCATTCTCATTCTTTTTTTGGGAGCCTAACATGATTTTTTAACACTTGGGGTTGGCGATACTATTCCTCTCCTGCTCAGCTATAGCTCACTATTTGACTCAATCAGGGTTGGAAACAGTTAAAATCTCTTGTTCTCCAACTGCACCCTAATGGAGGGAGGTGGGGAGAGAATCACAGCTAGAATTTCCATTTCAGTCCCAGGGGCCCAGGACAGAACAACCCAGTGCACAGAGCAGTTATATGAGACAAATTAAAGGAGTGGTGATTCTGGAGTTTTCTTTCACAAGGTGTTACAGGGAACTAGTGGTTTTCATAGAAATGTTATGATTCTGTAAGTCTTTTAATCTTTTTAATGAAGATTAAAGACACAATTAGGACCTTCTGGAAGTAACAGCAATTCAATCTTATGATCTTTAGTCTTTTCATATTTGTATACGTTTAAGATAAAGAATCACCATCTTCCTCTCTCTGGTACGTTAAATGAAATTTTAATGGAAGCCAGGGGGATGATGCACAACTATTAAAAACACAGTCCTGGTCAGGAGGGAGGATGCCTTTTACTGAGCATATACACAGCACTAAACTTTTGTCTGTTTTTTTCTGAATTGCTATTTGGATCAAAATAAACTGGAGAACTATGACATTATTGACATAACCTGCAACCACTGTTATATATTTGCAGCAAATATTGTCGTGTAAGGTGTCTATGGGAAGGTTCTGATCTGCTAATTATGACTATGCTATCTGTATGCATGTATCATTTTTGTATTTAAAGTTATAAGTATTGGCTCTATACTGTCTGTATTTCAAACTGGTGCTATGCTTCTGGGTGACACCCCAGACAAGTTGGTGTCAGCTCTGCCTAGCCTGCTTGATGGCCCATTAAGGACCATCAGCCATACAATTGATCCATTGAGAGAAGGCAGATACACCTTGTGACTCAGCAAGATATGCAGGGACAGGCCTATGGATAGGACTCTGTGGTTTTTCCATGCCATGCGATGGACAGTTTGTCTTTGGGACAAAGAAAGAAGAGGCCACATGACAACAGACTATAAAAGGCTGCAGCAGCTCCTCCATCTTGTCTTCAATCCTGCTTCTTACCTCTGGAGGGACTTTGCTACAAATGGAAGCGCTACACCAGGGGTTGGCAACCTTTCAGAAGTGGTGTGCCGAGTCTTCATTTATTCACTCTAATTTAAGGTTTCGGGTGCCGGTAATACATTTTAATGTTTTTTAGAAGGTCTCTCGCTATAAGTCTATATATTATATAACTAAACTAGTGTTGTATTGTAAAATAAACAAGGTTTTCAAAATGTTTAAGAAGCTTCATTTAAAATTAAATTAAAATGTTGATCTTACGCTGCCGGCCCGCTCAGCCCGTTGCTGGTCTGGGGCTCTGTTCACCTAGGCCGGCAGCGGGGCCTGCAGCCGGGACCCCAGCTGGCAAGGGTCCGGCAGCCAGAACCCCAGACTGGCAGCAGGCTGTGCGGGGCCGGCAGACGGGATCCCAGACCAGCAGTGGGCTGAGCAGCTCAGCCCACTGCCACTCAGGGGTTCCATCCACTGGCTCCTGCCAGCCAGGATCCCGGCTGCAGGACCCGCTCAGCCCGCTGCCGGTCTGGGTTCCCAGCCCTGCCCACATACAGTGGGTACTTACCTTCTCCCTGGTTCTGGCCCATTCTCTTACCCTCTCTCTGCACTGAGCTGAGGGTGGGAGTGCACTGAGCACAGGGGTGGGGGTGAAGGGTCTGGCCAGGAGCTAGAATGAGGGAGGGGGCTCAGGGTTGGGGCAGGAGGTTCGGGTGTGGGGCACTTACCTGGGCAGCTCCCATTTGGTGCGAGGGGTGCAGGTGGGAATGTGGGGAGGGGGTGCAGGAGCTCCCATTTGGTGCTCAGGGTGGGGGTGGGGAAATGGGGGGTGCAAGAGTCAGCATGTGGGGGTACATGGAGTGTGGAGGGTGGGTATGTTTGGGGGTGCAAGAGTCAGGGCAGAGGTTCTGGGGGCATGTGAGGGGGGTGCAGGTGTCAGGGAATGGTGGGGCTGGGTATGTGTGGGGGTGCCAGAGTCAGGGCTGGGGTCGTGGTGGGGGTGAAGGAGTCAAGCAGAGGGCTGGGTGTGTATGAGGGGGGTACAGGGCTCAGGGAAGGGGCCTGGGGTGTGTGCGGGGCACAGGGCTCAGGGCACAGGCCTGGGGGTGTGCGGGGCTGCGGGGCTCAGGGCAGAGGGCTGGTTGTGTGTGGGGGGGTCAGGGCAGAGGGCTGGGTGTATGTGTGGGGGGGTCAGGGCTCAAGGCAGAGGGCTGTGTGTGTGTGGGGGGGGGGGTCAGACAGAGGGCTGGAGGGTGTGTGAGGGGGGGTCAGGGCAGGGGGCTGGAGGGGATATGCCCCTATTCCACCACCCCCTTTCCCCAAGGCCCTGCCCCCGCTTCTTCTCTGCCTCCACTGGGAGCAGCACACACACTGACCTGCTCCTTCCCGACCCCCTCCCTCACAAGGGCCATCAGCTGATCGGCTGGCAGGGAGGGAGGGACAGAGAGGCGGAGGAGGGGCAGGAACCCAGCACACTACAGGAAGAGGCAGGGGAGCCGGCAGGACCAAGCTTCTGCCCATATGCGTGCGCAGCACATTTCATTAGGGTGTGCACCCAGGGAGCCCTGTTAGCCCTGCCCCCATCCATTCCCTCCTACTTCCCTCCCCCTGATTGCCCCCCTTGGAACCCCCAACCCCCCTGCTCCTTGTCCCCTGACTACCCCCTCCTGAGACCCCTGCCCCTAACTGCCCCCCAGGACTCCACCCCCTATCTAAGCTTCCCTGCTCCTTGTCCCCTGACTGCCCCCCTAGGAACCTACCCCCTACCTGTCCCCTGACTGTCCCGACCCTTATCCACACCCCCGCCCCCAGCCAGACCCCTGGGGCTGGGTATGTGTGGGGGTGCCAGAGTCAGGGCTGGGGTCGTGGTGGGGGTGAAGGAGTCAAGCAGAGGGCTGGGTGTGTATGAGGGGGGTACAGGGCTCAGCACAGGGCTCAGGGCACAGGCCTGGGGGCAGGACTTCCATGCCTATCCGACCACTCCCCACCACCTGACAGGACCCCCAGAACTCCTGACCCATACAACCCCCAGCTTCTTGTCCCCTGACCACCCTCCAGAGACCCCACCCTAACTGCCCCCAGGACCCGCCTTGCTCCCTGTCCCCTGACTGCCCTGACCCTCCGCCCCCCCCCGCCCTCCGACCGATCCCGGGCCTCCCATGCCCCATCCACCCCCCCCTGCTCCCGGACTGCTCCCTCCCGAGACCCCCCACCCCTCACCACCCCACCCACGATCCCATCCCCTATCCAACCCCCCTGTCCACAGACCCCTTAGCATGAGGCTCCTAGCAGCATGTTCTGCTCTGCGCAGAGCCAGACATGCTGCCCCGTGGGAGCAGGCAGCCCCGCCCCTCAGAGCGCTGCGCGCGCGGCGACATGGATCCAGGGGAGGGAGGAAGACGGTGGAGGGGCCAGCGGCTTGCTGTGCTCGGCCCGGTGCTCTGGCCCAGGAGCGCGGACCCCACGGCTTGCTGCGCAGGGAGAGTGGAGCCATTTTCCCACCCCTGCATTAGGGTGTGCCTGGGCACATCCTGTGTGCACGCCTATGCTTCGGGGGGGGGGAGGGAGCGGAGGGCGGAGAAGAGTGGGCCGGGCCGGGCCGGATTTTTAATGGCATGCTGCTGCCTGCCAGGACTCTGGTAGGCAGCAGCATGCCATTAAAAATCGGCTCACGTGCCATCTTTGGCATGCATGCCATAGATTGCCGACCCCTGCTTTACACAAAGGACTGATGACCCATCCCAGCTGTGGATGTACTCCAGAGACTTGATTTGAACTTGCAGCTTATTCCATCATTGCTACAAGCCTGAACCACGAACTTTGCTGTTACTGTATGTAATTGATTCCATTTAACCAATTCTAGCTCTCATCTATATCTTTTTCCTTTTATGAATAAACCTTTAGATTCTAAAGGATTGGCAAAAGCGTGATTTGTGGGCAAGATCTGATTTGTATATTGACCTGGGTCTGGGTCTTGGTCCTTTGGGATTGAGACAATCTTTTTTTTCTTTTACTGGGGTATTGGTCTTCATAACCATTTGCACCCATAACGAGTGGCACTGGTGCTGATACTGGGAAAGTGGAGCGTCAAAGGAAATTGCTTCTGTGACTTGTGGTTAGCCAGTGGGGTAAAACTGAAGTCTTCTCTGTTTGGCTGGTTTGGTTTGCCTTGTTGTGCAAAGGAACCCCAGCCTTGGGCTCTAACTGCCCTGCGTTAAGCAATTTGTCCTGAACTGGCACTCTCAGTTGGGTCCCACCAGAACCAGCATCGTTATGATGGAAGCCGGGGGATGATGCACAACTATTAAAAACACAGTCATGGTCAGGAGGGGGATGTCTTTTACTGAGCATATACACAGCACTAACCTTTTGTCTGTTTTTTCTGAATTGCTATTTGGATCAAAATTAACAAACAAGTGCCATGACTTCCTGGACCTATACATTGAATGCTTCTGCCGATGTGCACAGGCGGAAATTGTGGAAAAACAACATCGCTTGCCTCATAACCTATGTCGTGCAGAACGCAATGCCATCCACAGCCTCAGAAACCATCCTGACATTATAATCAAAGAGGCTGATAAAGGAGGTGCTGTTGTCATCATGAACAGGTCTGACTACCAAAAGGAGGCCGCCAGACAACTCTCCAATACCAAATTCTACAGGCCACTTCCCTCAGATCCCACTGAGGAATACACTAAGAAACTGCACCATCTACTCAGGATACTCCCTACACTAACACCGGAACATATCAACATACCCTTAGAGCCCCGACCAGGGTTATTCTATCTACTACCGGAGATCCACAAACCCGGAAATCCTGGACGCCCCATCATCTCAGGCATTGGCACTCTCACTGAAGGACTGTCTGGATATGTGGACTCTCTACTCAGACCCTGTGCCACCAGCACTCCCAGCTATCTCCGTGACACCACTGATTTCCTGAGGAAACTACAATGCATTGGTGACCTTCCAGAAAACACCATCCTAGCCACCATGGATGTAGAGGCTCTCTACACAAACATCCCACACACTGATGGAATACAAGCTGTCAGGAACAGTATCCCTGATGATGCCACAGCACAACTGATTGCTGAGCTCTGTGCCTTTATCCTCACACACAACTATTTCAAATTTGATGACAATATATATCTCCAGATCAGTGGCACCGCTATGGGCACCCGCATGGCCCCACAATATGCCAATATTTTTATGGCTGACCTGGAACAACGGTTCCTCAGCTCCCGTCCACTCACGCCCCTTCTCTACCTATGTTACATTGATGACATCTTCATCATCTGGACCCATGGGAAGGAGACTCTGGAAAAATTCCACCACGATTTCAACAGCTTCCACCCCACCATCAACCTCAGCCTTGACCAATCTACACGGGAGGTCCACTTCCTAGACACCACGGTGCAAATAAGTGATGGTCACATTAACACCACCTTATACTGAAAACCTACCGACCGCTATGCCTACCTTCATGCCTCCAGCTTCCATCTCGGGCATACCACAAGATCCTTTGTCTACAGCCAAGCACTGAGGTACAACCGCATCTGCTCTAACCCCTCAGACAGAGACCAACACCTACAAAAACTCCACCAAGCATTCTCAAAACTACAGTACCCGCATTAGGAAATAAGGAAACAGATCAACAGAGCCAGACGTGTACCCAGAAGCCTCCTACTGCAAGACAAACCCAAGAAAGAAACCAACAGGACTCCACTGGCCATCACATACAGTCCCCAGCTAAAACCCCTCCAACGCATCATCAGGGATCTACAACCCATCCTGGACAATGATCCCACACTTTCACAGGCCTTGGGTGGCAGGCCAGTCCTCGCCCACAGACAACCTGCCAACCTGAAGCATATTCTCACCAGTAACTGCACACCGCACCATAGTAACTCTAGCTCAGGAACCAATCCATGCAACAAACCTCGATGCCAACTCTGCCCACATATCTACACCAGCGACACCATCACAGGACCTAACCAGATCAGCTACACCATCACCGGTTCATTCACCTGCACGTCCACCAATGTAATATATGCCATCATATGCCAGCAATGCCCCTCTGCTATGTACATCGGCCAAACTGGACAGTCTCTACGGAAAAGGATAAATGGACACAAATCAGACATTAGGAATGGCAATATACAAAAACCTGTAGGAGAACACTTCAACCTCCCTGGCCACACAATAGCAGATCTTAAGGTGGCCATCCTGCAGCAAAAAACTTCAGGACCAGACTTCAAAGAGAAACTGCTGAGCTTCAGTTCATCTGCAAATTTGACACCATCAGCTCAGGATTAAACAAAGACTGTGAATGGCTTGCCAATTACAGAACCAGTTTCTCCTCCCTTGGTTTTCACACCTCTACTGCTAGAACAGGGCCTCATCCTCCCTGATTGAACTAACCTCATTATCTCTAGCTTGCTTCTTGCTTGCATATATATACCTGCCCCTGGAAATTTCCACTACTTGCATCTGACAAAGTGGGTATTCACCCACGAAAGCTCATGCTGCAAAACGTCTGTTAGTCTATAAGGTGCCACAGGATTCTTTGCTGCTTTTACATGACTTCCTATTGCTATCTTGGATCATCTTCATCCTAGATCCAGAATAAGTCAGTATATTGAATACAGTGCTGAACATCCCGCATGCAGGCTGAGGCACTTACACGCAGGAAGGGGGAAAGGAAAATGAATACTAGTGGCAGTGTTTTGACTAACTGAGCTTCTACAGGTGTACAATTCCATGAAGTCACACATGGAGGCTTGTAGCAGGGTGGACCTCTGCTCCTGCCCTGAAGGGGTTAAAAACAGCCCTGGGAAGGGGCTGTGGCTGGAGAAAGCAGCCTTTAGGCTGGGGCAAGAAGCCTGGGCTGATTGGGGAAAGTAGGCTCAGCTGTGGCCATGCTCCAATCAGGCCCAGCTGGCCCCTATAAGAGGCTGTGAGCCAGAAGCCCAAGCAGACAGTCTTCCTCTGCCTGAAGAGGGAGAAGGGCCTGGCTGCAGGGAGCTACAGACAAAGTACCTGAGAGGAGCAGGGCTGGGGACAGGCTGAGGAGCTGGGGAGCTCCAGCCTCCAGCTGCGGCCTAGCATTGGGCTAACAGGTACTGGGGGTTGCAGAGGGCAGCCCAGGGGTAGGCCAAGGCAGCAGTTCCAAACCCTCCTTGCCAGTGATGAGTAGGCTGATACTCCAGTCTGCCCCAGGATGTGGGGCTAGACAATGACTGGCAGTAGCCATATACTGAGGCAAGGTGGGGATAGAGGGTGGGGGTTCCCTGGGGAGGATAGCCCCAGAGAGAAAGGGGTTACTGCCAGGGGGCAGCACCCCATGTAAAAGGGAACTGGGTCCAGGGAGGGACACGGGGGCCAGAGGACAGGTGGATCACCAGCCTGCAGAGGGCGCTCCAGAGCTGGAACAGAACTAATTCCCAGGAGTCAGCAGCAGGAGGTGCCAGGGGTGAGTCCAAGCCATTACAAGGCTTAATGGAACATAGGACCACATGGCACTGTATCAAGATGCCACAACTAAACAAATTATGGTTGATTCACAAAATCATAGACACTTAGGAGGTATAATGGGAAACGTAATCCAATTTTAAAGGTATCCAGCAATACATTAACAACCCAAATTCTGCTTTTTCCAACTGCAACACTCCCCTAGACTGATACTAGATTGTTACTGTCACAATTTCAGGGTAACTGCATCTGTATCCAACCATGCCCACTCTCCACTCCAGGAGTTCCCAGTCAGATCTCCAGCTGTCACCTGTCTCTGGACAGGGACCCTAGTCCCACTCTCTTCTAACCAGGGGTTTTAAAGCTGCATAGCTCCCTGTCTTCCACTGTGATATGCCCAGCAAACTGGTCTGCTGAAAGTCCAGCAACCATGCTTTGCTTTCTCTCCAAATCCTATGAACAATGCATTGCCAGCAGTTACAAGTTACCACAAAGCTCCTCCTAGGCAAGTGCATTTATTCAAGGTAAAAGCATTACAGAGAAAACATAATAAAAACCACAAACAGATTTAAACACACCAGAAGTCAACCATCAGTCTTATGGGGGCCTAGTAGGTCAAAGTATTTTCAACCCTATGGCAAGGGTTACACGCACACACACACACCCCTCTTTCTTGAACAGGAGGTCCTATCCATTTGCTGTATCAGAAAGAAGGCCCCCAACTCCTAGTCCATTTAAAAGCAGCATTTTTATGCCAGAAGCCTTTTCTTTGTTTGCTGGCCTCTGGAAAACCCAGTTTGAACTAGTATATGTGAGCTTCCCCAGGGGAGGTATCTCTCTGGAGATGTTTACAACCTGAGTGATTCACCTTAATCATCCTGCACTCTTTTTAGTTCCTGCGGGAGCTAAAAGCAACCCTTTTTCCTTTCTCCAATATAACCCCTGGCCCACAGAGATACCTAAACAATTAATAACCTTAATACAACATGTTTCCCCAGAGATACTGCATGCAGTTGCACTATCTGTCAGTTACATTACAATAAAAGTTGGAACTTGAGACACATGGACTAAAGGTAAATCAGTCTGAAATGAGGATTTGCCCTGCAGAGTAAGGACAATTGATGAGTGTATTCAAATATACAGTATTTTGTTTGGCCAGAGTCAAGTTACACACTCAACAACACTGATATTAACCAGTAAGAACTGGAGGACTGAATGGCTTAGGGTTTCTGTAATCCACCAGGGAGCTGCTTGCTGCTAAGTCACAGGCATAAATTCAGCCCAGGTCAGAAATGACCTAAAGCCATTACCATCTGATTGTTGCCCAGCGGCCTATGGGGAAATAGTTGATGGTCTCATTCCAGTTCCTAGTAGGCAAGTAACACAAAACACCAAAATCAGGATCATCAGCCAAGAGGCTAGGAATTGCTGTTGTGGAGTTTATCCTTTCCCACTACAAGTAATACCCCCAGATCAGAGAAGAGACATAATATTCTGGTGATGTGCAGAGCACCTTTTATGGCTAACTTGAATAAATCAGTTTCCAGAGCAGTCAGCTGAGCACCACTAATAACCCCTAAATTCACTATTTAAAAAAAATACTAAAATTAGATAAATTGGTTCATCTTTAAGAGCTAAATCAGGACTAATGACAAATGTTTTTAAAAATTAAAAGACAGCACATGCAAATTATTTACTGTTATTAGTGCTTACTAAAGAAAAATGCAATAGTATTTTATTACAAAGTATCTTGGTAATATCAACACTCTTTTCATAAATAATCAGTTATGATTATTTTATTTTTGTTACATAGCCCAGATTTTCTTTAATAGTTCTGTAGTTTTTCTGTAGAAAGTCCACCCGGAATTTGGTCCTATGACTACTTGGGACTAATTCCAGGCACTGATTAAAAGTGTTTTCAAGCTGCTTTGCTGCCTAATAATCCTCATCAGTTACCTTCCCTCCTGCCTCCCATCCACACAGAGACACATACAACTTGTGCTTTCTAAGACTACACTTACAGAATCTTCCAGAGTACATGATGGTTTCAGTTGAGCTTCCTCCAGCTGAGAGGGCGTTAATATGGCATCAAACTAATTAGTTCACCATCTTAAAAGAGGAAGTTTTCCAACTGAATCTTGGAGGAGTGCTTTACACCTGTCAATTTCTCTCTTCTTGTTTTTCCACCTCTGATAGGTAGCAGTGATTTCCCTCTTGTGACTGGAAGGTGAGAGATAGAAGAGGATAAAGAAAGTGCTCTCTCTTGTGATTCCACATCAGTACATCCTTAGATGTCAATGGACATGCAGCTGCATTTTGTTTGATCAACAGCATTGCCTCATGCATTTTTGGGGTGAAAGAACCACAAATCAAGGCTGAGGTCTGTTCCCACAAGGATGAAAAGGGCAGGACTCTTTAGACAGACAAAAAAAAATGAAACTGTTTCAATTTTTAAAAATAAATTGCACAACATTTGTAGAAATAGTTGGACTTGTTTAAGATAAGACCTATTTTCTCTACTTGCGTGAGTAGACTCAATAATATTAGGTGAGCAAGATTCTCACAACAGTAGTAAAAACCATATGAACATGCATAATAATTAGACTCACATTTATGCAATATATTTGAGAATATTTTCTCTATATTTGAAATTCCTTCATTGCATGCATTTTTTTCCTGAAACCACTGATGACAGAACATCTGAAAAAGATCAAGAAACATTATATAACCTTTGTGGGTTTTCTAACACATTTTCACACATAAAATATAAAAATGATGATAGGCCAGCACTTGGGCCTGATAGTAAGTAATATTTGCTTGAGTAAAATTAAGCATATATATAAGGGTTTACAGAACTGGCACCTATGTCACATATACAACATCATACATAATTGTGGAGATTCTGTAGGTCTGCATTTTGCTGAGATAACTGTACAATTACTGTTTAGGATATTAGAGCCAGCTGAATTGCATGGCAAGTCAGAGTCTGACCTTGCAAGGTGATGATGCCAAGATTTTCAAACCTGGGTGCCTAAAAACAGGCACCTAAGCCTGTATTTATGCATGTAAGTGGCCTTATTTTCAAAAGTGCTGAGTGCCTGCAGCTCCCAATGTCTAGCTTCATCTGTAGTACCACTGGAACAGATAGGGAAGGTGAGTTACTGCCAAGGAGCCATCCATCACTGGAATGGGAAGTACCAGGTGGGGTGAATCTGGGGTCATGCATTTTCCCCCCTGCACTCTTCCTCTCCTTTGCCCTGGATCTCCCACCTCATACCACTGATTAGACACATTGCTTTGGGCCCAGTCTAGGTCCACCGAGTCAGCGGGAGTTTTATTATATACCCCAAATTAAAAAACACAGTAAAAGAACTAAAAAAGAGCTACTGTGGCTTAACAACCATGTAAAAGAAGCAGTGAGAGATAAAAAGGCATCTTTTAAAAAGTGGAAGTCAAATCCTAGTGAGGTAAATAGAAAGGAGCATAAACACTGCCAAATTAAGTGTAAAAATGTAATAAGAAAAGCCAAAGATGAGTTTGAAGAACGGCTAGCCAAAAACTCCAAAGGTAATAATAAAATGTTTTTTAAGTACACCAGAAGCAGGAAGCCTGCTAAACAACCAGTGGGGCCCCTGGATGATCGAGATACAAAAGGAGCACTTAAAGATGATAAAGTAATTGCGGAGAAACTAAATGGATTCTTTGCTTCAGTCTTCACAGCTGAGGATGTTAGGGAGATTCCCAAACCTGAGCCAGCTTTTGTAGGTGACAAATATGAGGAATTGTCACAGAGGAGATTTTGTAGGTGACAATATGAGGTGTCACTAGAGGATATTTTGGAATTAACTGATAAACTTAACAGTAGCAAGTCACCGGGACCAGATGGCATTCACCCAAGAGTTCTGAAAGAACTCAAATGTGAAGTTTTGGAACTATTAACTATGGTTTGTAACCTGTCCTTTAAATCGGCTTCTGTACCCAATGACTGGAAGTTAGCTAATGTAACACCAATATTTAAAAAGGGCTCTAGAGATGATCCTGGCAATTACAGACCGGTAAGTCTAATGTCAGTACCGGGCAAATTAGTTGATACAATATTAAAGAATAAAATAGTCAGACACATAGAAGAACATAAATTGTTGGGCAAAAGTCAACATGGTTTCTGTAAAGGGAAATCATGTCTTACTAATCTATTACAGTTCTTTGAAGGGGTCAACAAACATGTGGACAAGGGGGATCCAGTGGACATAGTGTACTTAGATTTCCAGAAAGCCTTTGACAAGGTCCCTCACCTAAGGCTCTTACGTAAATTAAGTTGTCATGGGATAAGAGGGAAGGTCCTTTCATGGACTGAGAACTGGTTAAAAGACAGGAAACAAAGGGTAGGAATAAATGGTAAATTCTCAGAATGGAGAGGGGTAACCAGTGGTGTTCCCCAAAGGTCAACTTATTCATAAATGATGTGGAGAAAGGGGTAAAAAGTGAGGTGGCAAAGTTTGCAGATGATACTAAACTGCTCAAGATAGTTAAGACCAAAGCAGACTGTGAAGAACTTCAAAAAGATCTCACAAAACTAAGTGACTGGGTAACAAAATGGCAAATGAAATTTAATGTGGATAAATGTAAAGTAATGCACATTGGAAAAAATAACCCCAACTATACATACAATATGATGGGGGCTAATTTAGCTACAACGAATCAGGAAAAAGATCTTGTTCCCATAATACAAGAACTAGGGGCCACCAAATGAAATTAATGGGCAGCAGGTTTAAAACAAATAAAAGGAAGTTCTTCACACAGCGTACAGTCAACTTGTGGAACTCCTTGCCTGAGGAGATTGTGAAGGCTAGGACTATAACAGTATTTAAAAGAGAACTGGATAAGTCCATTAATGGCTATTAGCCAGGATGGGTAAGGAACGGTGTCCCTAGCCTCTGTTTGTCAGAGGGTGGAGATGGATGGCAGGAAAGTGATCACTTGATCATTACCTGTTAGGTTCACTCCTTCTGGGGCACCTGGCATTGGCCACTGTCGATAGACAGGATACTGGGCTAGATGGACCTTTGGTCTCACCCAGTATGGCCATTCTTATGTTCTTATATTCACTATCCTAAAAGACATTCTTGAAACTGTTTACAAAAATCACAAAAATAATTTGAAAAATCACCCAAATCAGATGCTATATTTCAGAACATAAAATAAGATAGTGTTAAATACATCACCTGGCATCTGTGTCTTCTGTCCAACAAGATGTATTCTCCGTGCAGAGGCACTGACTTCAGTTTTGAAGAACTACCTTGAACTGTGTGCATCTTGGGAGGTTGTGAAAGATGCAGTGAAAGATTATGAAATGAGAGCTCAAATTAGTGATGTAGCAGCTCAAATAGAAAAGTTTCACTTCCTCTTTGGTACTGAACTCATTCAAAAAGTGTTAAGCATGCTAGACAATCTGTTCCAAATTCTTCAGTCTAACTCAGGGGTCGGCAACCTTTCAGAAGTGGTGTGCCAAGTCTTCATTTATTCACTGTAATTTAAGGTTTCGTGTGCCAGTAATACATTTTAACCTTTTTAGAAGGTCTCTTTCTCTAAGTCTATAATATATAACTAAACTATTGTTGTATGTAAAGTAAATAAGGTTTTTAAAATGTTTAAGAAGCTTCATTTAAAATTAAATTAAAATGCAAAGTCCTCCGGACTGGTGGTCAGGACCCGGGCAGTGTGAGTGCCACTGAAAATCAGCTTGCGTGCCGCCTTCGGCACACGTGCCATAGGTTGCCTACCCCTGGTCTAACTCATTTAATTCACTTCAGTCCATCCAATTAGATGAATGCTACAGCTTATACTGAGAACAAATCCACCAGAAAAGTTTAAAATTGGGGACTGAGAACTGGTTAATTAACCATCTTGTTGTGTGTGCATTTCTGTGTGAACAATTAGGTCAACCCACTGAGCAAAGCACTGTACATGTGTGAGACTCCCTTTAATCAACCATTGGCTTCAGATCATATTTTAGGAATTAGCTAGGTAGAATAGAATGTCCTTCCAGGCATGTGCTACTTTGAAACCTTATTCTGCATAAGTCATTTGAAACCTCCTTTGGCCACAGTTGAAAAAGGGAGCTAACTCCACTGCCGTGCTTTCTGCATTACCTTTCTCTAACCACTTGCTACAGCAAGATTGTAAGAACGGAATTTTCAGAGGTTTTATCTCCTCCCTCCCATTCTGCCTAACATCTTTTAATGTTGAATGATTAATTGCCTTTCCAACAACTAAGACTATATTGGTCTTTCTACTGTGTACAGACTGTTCCAGCTTTTGAGCTGTCAAGCACAATTCCGAGAGGGAATATTCTTGGGTAAGAAAGGAACGAGAGGGCACAGATCTAGAATACTTTTACTTTGGCTATTTTTATTTGCCAAATGCACATAGCTGCTATTGTTGCCTTGAGCAAAAATGGATAAAACAGCAAAAATGGCAGGCTATATGTGTGTAAGCTTTGCTGAGTTCAGGATTCTGGCTAAATCATAGAATCATAGAAGATTAGGGTTGGAAGAGACTCAGGAGGTCATCTAGTCCAATCCCCTGCTCAAAGCAGGACCAACCCCAACTAAATCATCCCACCCAGGGGCGGCTCTAGGATTTCCACCGCCCCAAGCAGGGCGGCACGCCGCGGGGGGCGCTCTAGCGGTCGCCAGTCCCGCGGCTCCGGTGGACCTCCCACAGATGTGCCTGTGGAGGGTCCGCTGGCCCCGCGGCTCCGGTGGACCTCCCGCAGGCACGCCTGCGGATGCTCCACCGGAGCCGCGGGACCAGCGGCCCCTCCACAGGCACGTCTGCGGGAGGTCCACCGGAGCCGCGGTCCCAGCGGACCTTCCGCAGGCATGCCTGCAGGAGGTCCGTCGGAGCTGCCTGCCGCCCTCCCGCTGGGACGCCGCCCCAAGCGTGCGCTTAGCGCACTGGGGTCTGGAGCCGGCCCTGATCCCACCCAAGGCTTTGTCAAGCCAGGCTTTAAAAACCTCTAAAAGGATGGAGATTCCACCACCTGCCTAGGTAACCCATTCCAGTGCTTCACCACCCTTCTAGTGAAATAGTGTTTCCTAATATCCAACCTAGACCTCACCCACTGCAACTTGAGACCATTGCTCCTTGGTATGTCATCTGCCACCACTGAGAACAGCCGAGCTCCATCCTCTTTGGAACTCCCCTTCAGGTAGTTGAAGGCTGCTATCAAATCCCCCCTCACTCTTCTCTTCTGCAGACTAAACAAGCCCAATTCCCTCAAACTCTCCTCGTAAGTCATGTGCCCCAGCCCTCTGATCATTTTCGTTGCCCTCTGCTGGACTCTCTCCAATTTGTCCACATCCTTTCCGTAGTGGGGGGCCCAAAACTGGATGTAGTACTCCAGATGTGGCCTCACCAGTGCTGAATACAGGGGAATAATCACTTCCCTCAATTTGCTGGCAATACTCCTTTTAATGCAGCCCAATATGCCGTTAGCCTTCTTGGCAACAAGGGCACACTGCTGACTCATATCCAGCTTCTCATTCACTATAATCCCCAGGTCCTTTTCTGCAGAACTGCTGCTTAGCCAGTCAATCCCCAGCCTGTAGCAATGCATGGGATTCTTTCATCCTAAGTGCAGGACTCTGCACTTGTCCTTGTTGAACCTCATCAGATTTCTTTTGGCCCAATCCTCCAATTTGTCAAGTTCACTCTGGACTCTATCTCTACCCTCCAGTGTATCTAAATCTCCACTCAGCTTAGTGTCATCTGTGAACTTTCTGAGGGTGCAATCCATTCCATCATCCAGATCATTAATAAAGATGTTGAACAAAACTGGCCCCAGGACAGACCCCTGGGGTACTCCGCTTGATACCGGCTGCCAACTAGATATCAAGCCGTTGATCACTACCCATTGAGCCGGACAATCTAGACAGTAGTTATGCAGTTACGTATACCACTATTGCTAGCCAAACTGCTTCTGTCTTAATGCCATCAACCTGGAAAGTATCTTTGTAAGAACATGTTTTGGCTCTCACTCAGAAACTCACTGCAACTAGCCCAGTGCCAAATAGTTTGTGGAGACCTTTTACTCTGTGGGCTTATCTACATGGGGAAATTGACCAGAATAACTATCGTAGAATGAACTACTCTGCTCTGGCTATTTCAGAATAGCTCCCTATCTGGACACTCTACTCTGGAATAAAAGCCACAATTTATTTATTAATTAGTGTGTTTTGGGAATATAGTAGTTATTCTGTACAGTAACTTCTCACTTAACATTGTAGTTATGTTCCTGAAAAATGCAACTTTAAGTGAAACAATGTTAAACTAATCCAATTTTTCCAAAAGCTTTAATGTAAATGTGGGGGGTTAGGTTCCAAGGAAATTTTTGGGGGGCAGACAAAAGGCATTATATACTGTACAGTACTGTACTGTGGTGGGGAGGTGCCCCTGGCTTACCCCTGGGGCTCAGGGCTGGGGGTGCAGGGTCTGGGAGGAAGTTAGGGTGTGGGAGGGCACTCAGGGTGGGGTGCGGGGTCTGGGTGTCAGTGAGCGAGCAAGCGGGGAAGCTGCCCCCCCTCCCCGGCAGGCAGGGCCATCTGGAACACAGGGGCTTTAGGGGATGCAGGGCCCCTTTCGGGCACCACTTCTCTCTGGCTGGTTTTGAAGCGGAAAGCGACGCTTCTCTCCGGCTGTGTGGCTGCCCCTGCTCCTCCTGAGTCCTCCGGCCCATGATCACAGGGCCATATTCTGAAAGGGGCATTAGAGCTGCAGGACAGGGCCCCGGGCCTCCTTAGCCCAGGGCCCTACAGCCCCTGCATTCCGAGTGGCCCTGCTTGCCAGGGGGGGAGGAAGCTTCCCCGCTTGCTCGCTCCCTCCCTCCCTCCCAGAAAGTCCTAAGCACCGCGAAACAGCTGTTTGGCGGCAGGGGAAGCGCTGGGAGGGAGGGAGGGAGGAAGGGATGGGGAGGAGGCGGAGAATAGGAACTAATGCAATGGTCCCTTGTAAAGTCAGCCAAACAACGTTATAAGAGAGCACTGCACAACTTTAAACGAGTATGTTCCCTAATGGAGCAGCAACGTAACTTCGAAACAATGTTAAGCGGGAGGATGGTAAGTGAGGAGTTACTGTAATAAAGTGACTTTTATTCTAGAATAAAGTGGCCACATGGGTACACACAGGGAGCTATCCCAGAATAGCTGTTGTGGTGCAATAGCTATTCTGGTCAATTTCCCAATTTCCCCCCATGTAGACAAGTATTACATTTCAGAGGAACTTCTACTTTTCAGACAAAAAGTGAAATAATATGTAATTCTACACATACCCTATTCAAGGGTGTCAGCATGTGATTATACAGCAAAAAGTGGCACTGGGGGTTCCATGTCTGCTTCTCTGTGACTTCCACATCACATGTGCTTAGCTTACAAGTTAAAAAAAAACCAAACAAACCAAAACTAACTTTCATCATTTCCCCCCGTTTTTAACAATAGGAACAACCCCCGGTTCAAAGATTCATTAAAAATCCTTGCTATTAGACTTGCAATTTCTGTGCCAGTTCCTTTAATATTCTTGGATGGACATTATCTGCCCCTCTTGCCCCCCCCAATTTATTCCTTTTAGCTGTTTGAATTTGACTTCACCTCGGATGTGGTAATTTCTACCTCCATATCCTGATTCCTATTAGTCACCCTGCCACTACCACTAAGCTCTGCATTAGCCTCATTAGAAACTGAGGCAAGTATTTGTTTAGGTCAGTGGTTCTCCAACTTTTGTACTGGTGACCCCTTTCACATAGCAAGCCATTGAGTACAACCCCCGCTTATCAATTAAAAACAGTTTTTTATGTATTTAAGACCACTGGTGAGCTGCAGCCGGTTCGCACTGGATTGCACGAACCGGTTGTTAAATTTAGAAGCCCCCTTTAGAACCGGTTGTTCCCCGTGGGACAACTGGTTCTAAAAGGGCATTTAAATTTAACAAGCGCTCCCTCCCTGCTGCCCGGCCCCAGCTCACCTCAGCTCTGCCTCCACCTCCTGCCATGAACGCTCCTCCTTGCTTCTCCTCCCCCACGGCTTCCCGCAAATCAGCTGTTCACGCGGGAAGCCTGGGAGGGCTGAGAAGCAAGCAGGCTTCCCCGGCCCAGGAAGACGACGCTAAGGTAGGAAACTAGGGGGGGGCTGTGTGCCCCGGCCGGTCCCCGGCCGCGGCCCGTCCCGCCTCCCGAGCCGCGACCCTCCCGGCCACCCGGCTCGGCTCGCGTCCCGATCACCCGGCCCGGCCACGCCGCCCCGCGTCCCGCCCGACCCTCCCGGCCACGGCCGTGTCCCCCGAGTTCCCGGCGCGACCCTGCCCGGACACCTGGCCCTGCCCCACGTCCGTCCCTGGGTCCCGCCCGGCCCGACTCTCCCGGCCCGCAACGCGGCCCCCCACGTTCCCCGTGTTCCCGGCCCCACGTTCCCGGCTGCGACCCTGCCCGGACACCTGGCCCCCGTCCCCGCCCGACCCTCCCGTCCCGTCCGTCCCCGCCCCAGTCCCGGGTCCCGCCCGACCCTCCCGGCCGTGTCCCCCGCATCCCACCCCGCGTTCCCGGCCCGCGTTCCCGGCCACGACCCTCACCGGGCGCGGCACGGCCCCGCTCCCCCGTCCCGGCCGCGACCCTCCTGGCCCGTGTCCCTGACCCCCGAACGCGCCCCGGCCGCCCGGCTCTGGCCGCACCCCTCCCAGCCCTGCTGTGCCCCCACCTACCGGGATGCCCGGCTCTGGACACGGCCCCCACCTCCGGCCCGGCCTGGCCCCGTGGCTCCAGCCGCCCCTGCTGTTTTGCCAGGGGGCCGGGCTCCGGCAGCGTGGGTCTGGGTGTGGCGGCGGCCCCGGCTGCCCGGCTCCAGCTCTGGCCGCAGCCCTCCCTGGCTCCACCCGGCCAGCCGCCTGGCTCCAGCCGCCGGGCTCCCGCCACATCCTCTGGCTCCGGCCGCGCGACTCCTGTGCCGGCCCAGCCACGTCCAGGCAGCGCGGTAAGGGGGCAGGGAGAGGGAGTTGGAGAGAGGGTAGGGAGTTTGGAGGTGGGGTCAGAGGGCAGGAACAGGGGATTGAACGGGGCCAGGGTCCTGGGGGCAGTCAGAAAGGATCAGGGGTTGGATGGGGCGGTGGGAGACAGTCAGGGGCAAGGGTTCCAGGGGCAGTCAGGGGACAGAGAGAAGGGGGTTGGATGGGGCAGGGGTCCTGGGGGTCCATCAGGAATGAGAGGAGGGGTTGGATGGGGTGGCGAGGGTACTCAGGGTACAGGGAAGGGGTGGATGGGGCAGGGGTCCCTGGGGGGGCATCAAGGAATGCGGGGGGTTGGTTGGGGCAGGAGTCGGCGGGGGGGGGCATGATTCCTCCTGGGGTGAGGAGGGAACCGGTTGTTATGATTTTGGCAGCTCATCACTGTTTAAGACCATTATAAATGCTGGATGCAAAGCAGGGTTTCGGGTGGAGGCTGACAGCTTGAGACCCCCCCACCCCATGTAATAACCTTGCAACCCCTTGAGGGGTCCCAATCCCCAGTTTGAGAACCCCTGGTTTAGGTGCTGAGCCATGCCTAGATAATCTTTATTCTCCACCCCATCCTCAGTGCTTAGCGGTTCCACTTCTTCTTTCCTTGTTTTCTTTTTATTTATATGGCTAGTGGTTTTAATTCCCTTTGCAAGGTCCAACTCTGCTTGGCTTTTGGCAGTTCTCACATAATCCCTACACTTTCTGAGCTCCAAGAGGTAGCGTTCCTTCTTGCTCCATCCCATCTTCCATTCCTTGTAGGCTTTCTGCTTTCTCCTAATCACCTGTCTGAGATGCTTGTTTATCCAGGTTGGTCTGCAACCCTTCCCTAAAAATGTTTTCCACTTGCTTGGGATGCAGGCTTCTGATAGCTTCTGCAACTTTGACTTAAAGCAAGTCCAAGTCTCTTCCACATTCAGATCCTTGAGTTTTTCAGTCCAGTCCTCTTCCCTAAATAATTCCCTTAATTTTTTTAAGTTAGCTCTTTTGAAATCAAGGACCCTCATTTTTTTGTTTATTCTTCCATTTAGTTTAAACTGAATTAGTTCATGATCACTCAAACCGAGTTTGTCCTCAACAACCATTTCTTCTATGAGGTCCTCACTACTCACCAATACTAAATCTAAAATGGCATCACCTTATGCTGGTTCAGTGACTATTTGGTGAAGAAATCTGTCAGCTATCACATCCAGGAAAATCAGGGCCCTATTATTAGTAGCACTTGTCCTCCAATCTATATCTGGGAAGTTAGTCTTCAATTATCACACAATTCCCTGTATTATTTATTTCATTAAAACATTAAAGCGGTCTCTGTCTATATCCAGATCAGATCCTGGTGGTCTGTAGCACACCCCAAGCACTATATCAGGAGAACCTCTAGTAGCTTTTTTCCCCAAAATGATTTTGGCCCAAATAGACTCTGTCATATCCATTCTATCACTTCTAATTTCTTTACAGCCTACCTCATCATAAATATACAATGTTACTCCACCTTTGGCTTTGTTTGTCTTTCCTAAACAGCACATACCCTTCAATCCCTGTACTCCAGCCATGACTACTATTCCACCATCAGAGGGGTAGCCGTGTTAGTCTGGTTCTGTAGAAGCAGCAAAGAATCCTGTGGCACCTTATAGACTAACAGATGTTTTGCAGCATGAGCTTTCGTGGGTGAATACCCACTTCTTCGGATGCAAGTGGTGGAAATTTCCAGGGGCAGGTATATATAGGCAAGCAAGAAGCAAGCTAGAGATAACTAAGTTAGATCAATCAGGGAGGATGAGGCCCTGTTCTAGCAATTGAGGTGTGAAAACCAAGGGAGGAGAAACTGGTTCTGTAATTGGCAAGCCATTCACAGTCTTTGTTTAATCCTGAGCTGATGGTGTCAAATTTGCAGATGAACTGGAGCTCAGCAGTTTCTCTTTGAAGTCTGGTCCTAAAGTTTTTTTGCTGCAGGATGGCCACCTTAAGATCTGCTATTGTGTGGCCAGGGAGGTTGAAGTGTTCTCCTACAGGTTTTTGTATATTGCCATTCCTAATGTCTGATTTGTGTCCATTTATCCTTTTCCTTAGAGACTGTTCAGTTTGGCCGATGTACATAGCAGAGGGGCATTGCTGGCATATGATGGCATATATTACATTGGTGGACGTGCAGGTGAATGAACTGGTGATGGTGTGGCTGATCTGGTTAGGTCCTGTGATGGTGTTGCTGGTGTAGATATGTGGGCAGAGTTGGCATCGAGGTTTGTTGCATGGATTGGTTCCTGACCTAGAGTTACTATGGTGCGGTGTGCAGTTTCTGTTATCCCTATAATATCTAGTTTCACTTCCTGCACCAGTTGTTTTAGTTCCTCCATTTTGTTACCCAGGCTCGTTGCATTGGTGTACAAACATCTTAATTGTTGCTGCTTGGCTTCACCCACATTCCTCGCCCAATTGGGTATAGTCATTCTACTGGCAGTATTGCCTATCTTAGACCTAGTCTACACTGCCGCTTAAGTTGATGTAAGTTACATTGCTCAAGGGTGTGAAAAAATCACCCACCGACCTGAGCAACGTAGCTTACATCGAACTAATGCAGTGTCTACACTGCGCTATGTTGGTGGGAGATGCTCTCCCGACAACTTACCTTCCGCCTCTCTGGGAGGTGGAATTCTGAAGTCGACGAGAGAGCAATCTGCCATTGACTTATTGCATCTTCACCAGCCCTGCTAAATCAATGCTGCTGCATCAATTGCAGCAAAGCCAATTTAGCGTGCCAGTGTAGACAAGCCCTGACTGGTATCAGCACTATCCTTCCTCTTAATGTTCATTCTTCTACCCTCTACTGTTACTATTTTCATTGCTGTATCCTTTCTTACTTGATTTTCTTCCCTCTCAATATTAAAATCGAGATTAGTTCCTAGTTTAAAGCTCTTTTAAAGAATTGTGCCAACTTCCATCCCAGAAGTCTATTTCCTGGCCTACTCAAGTCGAGCCATCCCATGAGAAAGTCCTCTGTCCATGAATGCCTCCCAAAGCCCAAAAATCCCAAAGCCCTCCTTCTAGCACCACTGCCTGAACCATCTGTTGAGCATCATAATCTTGTCTCGCCTTCATTCTTCTCCTCTAGGGACAAGTAGAATACCACTAAAGATCACCTGAGCCTCCATTTCCTTAAGCATCTTCCTCAGCCTGGCATAGTCTCTCTTGATAGGTTCTAGGGAGAATCTAGCTCTATCATTTGTGAAGGACAAGTGGATTCTTTCCTGCTCCCATTAGGATCCTCTTCAGCCTCAGGTCCACATCCTGTATCTTAGCTCCCGACAGACAGCACACCCTTCTGTTCTCCGGGTCAGCTCTGGTGACATGCCTGTCTGTTCTTCTTAGTAGGGAGTCCCCAGTCATGTAAACCTGCCTTTTCCTGGTGATGGTGTGATTCTCCAGCCTTCCTCCTGTTCTTTCTCGCTGCAAGTCCTTTTGTCTTTTATTCTCCCTTGCAATCTTTTGCAAGTCATCCTGTATCCTCCTGGGGCTCTGAACTCTGTTATCTCCATTGATTCTTCCCTTCTTCTAACAGGACTAGCCACTCTTCTCTTCTTCCTTGCCCTCCCTCCTTCAGTTACAGCCTGCCATGCCCCTACTTCATTTTCCAACTCAGCAAACCTGTTCCTGAACTCTATTTCTGCTTCACTAGCTGGTCTTCTCCTATGCCTACTTCTCGTAGTCACTGACCACTTTCCTCACCCAGCAGTCTCCCCTTCAAGTTCTTCAATCCAGTTTGCATCAGCAAATCTTGACTTTTCCCTTCAGTCTCCTCTTGCCTTTGCTCCATCATCTGCTCGAACCTCCCATAAAACTCAACCATAATTTCCACCTGCATCTCCAAGCCTCAGATCTTCTCTTTCATCAGCTCTATCAGGTGGCACTTCATACAAATGAAGCTCTTTTCAAGTACCCACTCTAGGATCATGTACATCCCACAGCTTCCATGTCCAGTCATCTTCATTGTCTCTTCCATTGGTTGGGTCACTACCACTTCTGCCTCTGTATCTATCATAGCCTTCTCACCTAAACTCCTGTAAAGGAAAAAGAAAACAAAACAAAAAGAAAACAACCAAACAACTGCAAAACACCACACTCTCCTCCCACCCCCGCAAACTCTCACTCAAACTCCCACTTATAAAGCTCTCAGAATGCTACAGCACACTGCTACACAAACACAATCATATCTCCCCTCTCCTATAGCCTAATTCACATCTTCAAAACCATTCCTGGTCACCTCCTGCCCATATCATTTCTCTCTCAATAGCCCCAGTAATTCCCCATAATTGGCTTATTCTAGCCTCTTTTTACATTGTTCTCTTTTGCTGCTGCCCCAGCTATTTGAAACAGCTAGCACACCTTATCTGTTCTCTTAAAAAAATTACTTAAAACCTACCTCTTCTATAAGGTCTAGAACTTGCCAGCCAAATATTAACCCTTCACACCCTCCTCTGTTTAGCCCTGTGCACTGTCCCCAACTATTCTCACGCCTTTTATTGTAAAACTTCCACTGTTTAATACCTGTGCAATTGCACAGTTAGAAGGGATCCAAAGAAGGGTGATGAAAATGAGCAGGGGCATGAAAAAACACTCACATGACCAGGGTTTGAAAAGACTAGGATTACTTACCTTAGAAAGGAGATGAAAAGCGACATGCTTAAAGGATATAAAAATGTTGGTATAGAGAAGGCAGATTGAGAGTTTCTGTTCTCCCTGTCTCAGAACATGAAAAAGGAGTCACTCACTGGAATTAAGAGGTGGCAAATTCAAAACTGATAAAAGGAAATATTCTCTCACACAATGCATAATTGAACAGTGCCACAAGATGTCATTGAGGTAAAAAATTTAGCAAGATTCAAAAAGGGATTGGACGTTTAACAAAAATATCCAGAGGTGTAATAGTTAATACTAATATCTTTGATTCAGGATTTAATCCAACATCTAATAGAGATTATGAGGTGGTGCAAAATCTCACACTCTCTCTGGCCCAGTGTATTTGCGAATACATAGAGGAACAGTTCCAGTGTCAGATAGTCTGTAGCCCAGTGATGGGGGCACTGAGGTGGGAGCCTATGTTCAAGTGCTTGCTTCGCATCAGGCAGAGGGGAGATTTGAAGCTGGGTTGCCCACATTCTGGGCGAGTGCTCTAACCACAGGGCTAAAGGTTACAAATTCACCATTTTTGCTAATTTTTGTGTGGATTTAGGCATGCTCTTAACATGCTTATTGGCTGAAGGCAAGATGGATGGGAATGCCTAGTTGTGACTCCTGAGGGGGCTTAGGTGCGAGTTAGGGTCTGAGCTGCGGGGCAGTGTCAGGCCTTTGGTGTAACAAGCCACCAAAATATATGTGCCTTAGGGACTTAAGAGTGGCAACTTAGGTGCCAAGGGACTTTGTTGATAAATTGCACAGTCAATTGCTTGACCACACTTTGGTTCGTTTTGTTGTTATGAAATATATTTGAGACCAAGTAATCTATGTCAGTCACGTTTGTTAACATGGTACAGGAAAAAGGTTCTATGCAATACCAATCTCCAAAGAGCAGTCCCGTGCAGTGATGGTATGTTCGCCTTACGCAGAAGGTGTACTCCCTGAAGTTACACCTCTAAAGTCACCCTTTTATACTCTACTTGTTTACTAGAAAAAGTTACTATATGTGCCATTTGAAACTGGATTAATTAATCAGCTTTCTACGCTGTTTGTTTCTGGTATCATGGTGCACCCCCTTTATCTTTTGTTCTGAACCAGCATTCCAGGTTATGATGCACCTTTACTTTTGTTCTGAGCACATGCATTCCAGGTATTAAGGGTCATGAAGGCACCTCCTAGGTTTGTGTGGGTAACTCCTTTCCTGTTGTCATGAAGAAATAATCATATGTCCTGATACTGACAGTTTTCCTATCTACTCAAGCTAAGGCTTACTTCAGCTAATGTAAGGTGTTATGGGAGACTTAGTATAAGTGTATAGGACTATAAGTAAGGCTACATTTTAGCCACAGGTATTTTTAGTAAAAGTCATGGGCCGTGACCTGTCCATGACTTTTACTTAAAACACCTGGGTGTTCCGGGAGAGGAGGTGGTCTGGGGGTGCCGCAGGTAATGGGGGGACCCCCCCACTGATGCTGGGGGAGGGAAGGCATGGCCATGGCGCGTGGCTTGGGACCTCCGCTGGTACTGGCGGAGGCAGGGTTATGGCCACAGCGTACAGCCTGTGACTCCCACTGGTACTGGGGAGGTGGGCTGGCAGGGGCTTCCTACCTGGCTCTGCATCCCTGCAGCTCCTAGGAGGTGGAGGATAGGCTCTGCTGCTCCTGCCACAAGCACCGGCTGCCGCAGCTCCCATTGACCGGGAACTGCAGCCAATGGGAGATGCAGCCAATGGGAGCTGCGGGGGCAGGGTCTGTGGGTAGCATGGAGACCCCCCACTCCTCTGCCGCCTAGGGGAGCTGCAGAGGGTCTATGCCAGTGGGAGCTGGGAAGCCCCCCACCCCATGGTAAGCACACACACACCCCGCACTCCCCAACCTCCTGCCCCTAGCCCTGAGCCCCCTTCCACACATCCAAACTGCTGCTGCTGACCCAGGGCCAGCACCAGTCACTGCAGAAGTCACAGAAAGTCACAGAATCCATGACTTCCGTGACCTCCACGACAGACTCACAGCCTTAATTATAAGAACGGTACAGGCCAATCTGGTCTACGTAACTGCTATACTAATGCTTAATATGTATACTTAAATGCTTAAATATATATATTGTGGGTAGTATTATTAGCATAGTATATATGTATGCTAGCCAGTGTATATTAGTCGAAAGGGCCTACAGAGTTAGGCAGTAGCTCACCAAGGGTTTTGTAAATGCCAGTGGCACCTAAATGTTGGATTCTAGGTGCATAAAATGGCAGTTACGACCTAAGTGCCCCTTGGGTATCCCACCCCTAATGTAAACAGGGCAAGGTGCAGTTCCACCTCAGTGAAGCTGGTTGAGGCGAATCCAAAGTAAAAGTATAGCTTGCCCTGTCTACACTAGGATTTTACAATGTCTTTATCTCATTGTAAAAATATGGTCACAGAGAACATCCTGTTAGTAACTCCCTCTGCATTAACAGCTTGATCCAATGACCCACTGAGACTTCAATATATGTATGTGGGATCACACCCTAAACTCTTTCCTGCCAGAGTATCTGTAGGGTCCGTTACCACTAATAATGACCAATTAGTGGATATTTTGTTATTTAAAAGACACTCCAATAGTGTTTGGAGTCTCCATGTATATAGTAAGCCAGATGCAATGTTGCCAACTCTCACAATCTTATTGTGTGAATCTTGTGATATTTGATCTTTTGCTTAAAGCTGTAGTTCCTGTAGTGAAGTGATTACATGAGACTCTCTGCTTTCTTTAAATGAAAAGGTTTCTAGCCCTTCTGATTGTGGAGAAAAACCTGAAAGCACAAACCTAAAAAAGTAGAAATCAAATAAAAAGAACCTGGCTGGTCAGGCCTAGACTGAGCTGCTTGGCTGCCTTTTGAACTCCTGCCCTCAGTCTGAGCATGCTCGGTAAGAGCTAAGGGGCATCCTTAGCCCATAACTGTTCCTTAACCCTTTCCTGACTAGTGAGTGGTTTTTACATTCTGGCACACTATCATGATTTTTTTTAAGGGGGGTTGACTTATTGTTTTTGAAAGCTTGGGGATGACACTGCTGCAGCTGTAAGTGCATGTGAGAACTGTTAGTATTACAGTTCAAAATGCTGAGGAGCAGAAAGGCCCATTTTCAGGGTTTGGTCTGAGTAATGAGAGCCCGGTCTTTACTCTCCCATCAGTCCTGTAGTCTTAACCTGGGTCTTCAGAATTACTTAATTGAAATAATAGTAAATATTTTATTTAGGAGGAAAAAAAACACACTCACAAATGGAGGCCTATATATGCAGTACACCCATGAGACCATTTACACTTTTCTAGAGGTCCATGCTGGGTAAATTATAGACAGAACAGAGCTGGGGCACGACAGAACTGGATCACTCCAGAAGAAGGTCCAGAAGATATTGTGCCTCAAACTGAGCCTCATAATTCCTCTAGCGTGCATAAGCTATCCCTTAGGATTTGCCGCGGGGCAAGGCCACAGGGGACAAGGGCACAGCAAACTTGCCAGAGTGCCTCCAGAGTGCCTAGACCAGGGTGGAGAACAAAAAAAAAAAAAAAAAAAAAGATTTCAAAGCTCAAGGGATGCGGGGGGGACACACCTCACACACAGCACATCTCACAGCAGCTCTCTCTCTTCTCTCTCTCTTTAGCATGTCTGTTAGCCCCCCCCCCCCCCCCCCCCCCCCCCCCTCCCCTTCTTCCTCTTTCCTCCCTTTTCAGTTCCCATACAGCAACACATTATGAAGCAGCAATACTCTAAACAGGTTTAAATCATAAAAAAAAAAAACATATTATAGTTTAGTAAACTTTTCTCTTTTCATTTTTTGTTTTTCTCCAGTCAGCAGGTGCAAGCAGGCTGTATACTGGTACCCTGGTACTGATAACTAGTCGCCACACATTCCATTTCCATCATCCTGCTGTGCTAATTAAAAAGTCTAAACATGGACGCGGTTCGGACAAGCAGAGGCCTAATACAGGGAGCCTTCATTGGCACTGTCATTTTCCACCCCTCTGTCAACACTGGGTCATGCCTGGTGCCACCAACAGGATGATGCACTGGGCTTCTCTTTTTGTATATGACAACCTCCCCCTCCATATAGTATGCAGTCACTATCTGGATTTGAATTAGATGTCATCATCAGACCAGTCATTGTGACATCACCAGAAATCCTAAGAATGTTACATGGTTGCCAGCAACTACAAAGTACAAGACTTAGTAAATGACCACAGTATCCTGTGAATGCAGCAGCAAAAGGTATGGAAAAATCCAAAAAGGTAACCATAATTTCCCAGGTAGCTTGTATAAGACCACACTTGTAACCACAGCAATATCTATATTTTTATCCATAATGCCCAGAGTATTCGGCAAACAATAGTAATTTAAAAGTATCTAGAATAATTTGCATCCAAAAAGAGAAACACATATATAAACAAAAGGTTACAAATAAATATATATTGTTGCTGGTTCCTGGTTGCCAGTTTGATGGGCATGACTAGTGGTTCTAGCAGGGGATTGGAAGCTAGAACTCTTGGATTCTATTCTCTCTGCCACTAGCTCACTATACCATGTACCATATACTGTTGGGCAAAATCCTTAGGCCAGATTTTCAGAAGTGCTAAACACTCGTAGTCCCAACTGAAATCAGTGGGTGCTACATAACTTTAAAAATTGGGCCCTTAATCTCTCTGTACCTTAGGCCTTGTCTATAACAGGAAAGTTGCAGCAATTTATGAGATCAATTTCAAAATGATTTAGCCCTGGTCTACACTACAGAGTTAGGTCGAATTTAGCCGTGTTAGGTCAATTTTATAATGAATGCATCTACACAAGCAACCCCGTTCCAGAGACCTAAAGGGCTCCTCCTCGGTGAGGGGAATAGCCCTAAAATCGATCTTGCTGGGTCAAATTTGGGGTAGTGCAGATGCAAATCGATGTTATTGGCCTTGGGCAGTGCTCCAATGTGACCACTCTGGACAGCACTTTCAACTCCGATGCACTAGCCAGGTACACAGGAAAAGCCCTGGGAACTTTTGAATTTCATTTCCTGTTTGGTCACCGTGACGAGCTCAGCAGCACAGGTGACCATGCAGCCCCCCAGAATCGCAAACGACCTCCAGCATGGAGCCAATGGGAGACACTGGATCTGATTGCTGTATGGGGAAAAGACTCTGTACAGGCAGAACTCCGATCAAAAAGAAAAAATGCTAATATATATGCCAAAATCGCACAGGCATGATGGACAAAGGCTACAACAGGGACACACAGCAGTGCCGTGTGAAAGTCAAGAAGCTCAGGCAAGCCTACCAAAAGGAGGCAAACGGTCGCTCTGGGTCACAGCCCCATACATGCCGCTTTTATGATCAGCTGCATAGCATTCTAGGGGGGGGCTCTACCACTACCCCACCACTGTCCATGGACACCTGCAAGGGGGGAGTCTCACGTAACAAGGAGGAGGATTTTGTGGGTGAGGAAGAGGAGGAGGAGGAGAATGCGCAGCAGGCAACCCGTTCTCCCCAGCAGCTAGGACCTTTTCATCACCCTGGAGCCAATACCCTCCCAATTCCGACCCTGAAGGCGGAAAAGGCACCTCTGGTGAGTGCACATTTGTAACTACACTACAGGGTTTAAAAGCAATAGTGTTTAATGTTTGATTTACCCTGAAGACTTGGGATGCATTCATGGCCAGTACAGCTACTGGAAAAGTCTGTTAACGTGTCTGGGGCTGGAGCGGGAATCCTCCAGGGACATCTCCATGAAGATCTCCTGGAGGTACCCTGAAAGCCTTTGCAGAAGGTTTCTGGGGAGGGCTGCCTTATTTCGCCCTCCACAGTAGGACATTTTACCACGCCAAGCCAGTAGCAAGTAGTCTGGAATCATTGCAGCACAAAGCATGGCAGCAAATGGTCCTGGGTTTTGGTGGCATTCAAGCAACATTCGGTCAATATCTTTCTGTGTTAGCCTCAGGAGAGTGATATCATTCATGATCACCTGGTTGAAATAGGGGAATTTTTGTAAGGTAACAGTAAAAGGACACCGTTCATGCTGGGTTGTTTGCACTTGGCTAAAATGGATCATCCCTGAAAATAGCCACGCGATGGGGGGAAAGATGAAGGGATCATCCCAAATAGCCATGCGGAGGGGTGGGGGCAGGTGTGTGCCACACATCCACTCAAAAACCGCAGCCTCTCCTTTTAAATGGCAAACTCAACTGGCATTGTTTGCTATGGGAAAGGAGGGCCCTGCAGTTTGAAAACATTCCCACATGTTATGAAAGCGTTAGAAGCCAAACCCATGTACCCTTTGGCTGTCTGGAAACCGAATTCTGTTGCCCAGCGTGTGTGATGTATCACCACACCAGCAGGTGCTCAATATAAAAGGCAAAATGTGACCTTGTACCTAAAGCACATGTGCTGTCTGCTGTGAATTGCTTGATTCACTGTGAAAGAGCCTCCCTTTTGTTCTCAGAAATATATCATCTTAAATTTTACTCTCCCTTTTTATCCCCTCACAGGTGCAAATGTTTCTATGCTCCCCCTATCATCTCCATCCCTGAGGTTATCGCAGATTAGAAGGCGAAAAAAATGCACTCACAATGACATGTTTTCCGAGCTCATGCAGTCCTCCTGCACTCATAGGGCATAGCTGAATGCATGGAGGCATTTAGTGGCAGAGTCCAGGAAAGCATTAAGTGAGCGTGATGAGAAGAGGCAGGATGCAATGCTGAGGCTAATGAGGGGGCAAATGGACATTCTCAGGCATCTGGTGGAGCTGCAGGAAAGCCAACAAGAGCACAGACAGCCGCTGCATCCACTGTACAACCGCCTGCCCTCTTCCCCATATCCTCCCCAAGTTCCATATCCTCCTCACCCAGACGCCCAAGAACGTGGGGGAGGGGAGGCTCCATGCACCCAGCCACACCACTCCAGAGGATGACCCAAGCAACAGAAGGCTGTCATTCAAACAGTGCTTATTGTAGCCACACTACAAATCAAAAATGTGGCCTTGTCCTTCCCTCCTTCCCCACCCTACCCTACCCCACCCGGGCTACCTTATCAGTTATCTCCCTTTTTTTAAATAAAGAAAGAATGCATGGTTTCAAAACAATAGTGACTTTATTTCCTTTGCCAGCTGTGATTGAAGGGGGGAGGGTAGTTGGCTTACAGGGAATTAAAATCAACAAAGGAGGCAGGTTTGCATCAAGAAGAAACACACACAACTGTCACACCGTAGCCTAGCCAGTCATGTAACTGGTTTTCAAAGCCTCTCTGATGCGCTCTCCTAATCGCCCTGGTGTCTGGCTGTTCAAAACTGGCAGCCAGGCAATTTGTTTCAACCTTCCACTCTGCCATAAATGTCTCCCCCTTACTCTCACAGATATTATGGAGCACACAGCAAGCAGTAATAACAATGGGAATATTGGTTGCACTGAGGTCTAACCCAGTCAGCAAACAGGGCCAGCGAGCTTTTAAATGTCCAAAGGCACATTCTACCACCATTCTGCACTTGCTCAGCCTATAATTGAACTGCTCCTTATTACTGTCCAGGCTGCCTGTGTATGGCTTCATAAGCCAGGGGAGCAAGGGGTAGGCTGGGTCCCCAAGGATAACTATTGGCATTTCAACATTCCCAACAATAATTCTCTGGTCTGGGAAGTAAGTCCCTTCTTGCAGCTGCTCAAACAGCCCGGAGTTCACAAAGATGCAAGCGTCATGCACCTTTCCCGGCCATACCATGTTGATGTTGGTAAAACGTCCCTTGTGATCCACCAGTGCTTGCAGCACCATTGAGAAGTACCCCTTGCGGTTTATGTACTGGTTGGCAAGGTGGTCCGGTGCCAAGATAGGGATATGTGTTCCGTCTATCGCACCACCACAGTCAGGGAAACCCATTGCAGCAAAGACATCCACTATGACCTGCACATTTCCAAGAGTCACTATCCTTGATAGCAGAATGTTAGTAATTGCATTGGCTACTTGAATCACAGCAGTCCCCACAGTAGATTTGCCCACTCCAAATTGATTCCCGACTGACCGGTAGCAGTCAGGTGTTGCAAGCTTCCACAGGGCTATCACCACTTGCTTCTCAACTGTCAGAGCAGCTCTCATCTTGGTATTCCTGCACTTCAGGGCAGGGAAAAGCAACTCACAGAGTTCCAGGAAAGTGGCCTTACACATGTGAAAGTTTTGCAGCCACTGGGAATCATCCCATACCTGCAACACTATGCGGTCCACCAGTTTGTGCTTGTTTGCTGGGCCCAGAATTGGCGTTCCACTGTATCAACCAGCCCCACTGCCACCATGATGTCCCAATTGCCATATCCCATGCTCTCAGGAACATCTGTGTCCATGTCCTCCTCACAATTGTCCTCCTGCTGCCATCTCTTAGCCAGGCTCTGCACATACTGCAGCATAATGTGCGAGGTGTTTACAATGCTCACAACAGCAGGGGTGAGCTGAGAAGGCTCCATGCTTGTTGTGCTATGGCGTCTGCATGGGTAACCCAGGAAAAAAGGCGCAAAATAATTGTCTGCAGTTGCTTTCATGGAGGGAGGGGAGACTGATGACATGTACCCAAAACCACCTGCGACAATGTTTTTTCCCCATCAGGCATTGGGAGCTTAACCCAGAATTCCAATGGGCAGTGGAGACTGCAGGAACCGTGGATACAGAGCCGGTGCAAGGATATTTTGCACCCTAGGCAAAACTTCCACCTTGTGCCCCTCCTCCCCTCCCCTCCCCCTGGAGCATTGCTTATTATAAACTTTCAAAAACGAACACTGCATAATGTGGCATGCATTGTTCATTAGAATTAATACAAGGGGGTCAGAGGAGATGATCACAACAGTCCCTTCTGGCCTGGGGGAACCTATGAGCAAGGAGGAGGCTGAGAATGCCCCCAGCTTGAGGGTCTCTAAACATTCCCAGGCTCTGAGTACTTCACCCTCCAGGGGGGACCCAGGAGCAAGGAGGGCAGAGCCGGGCTCTCCCAGGGAACAGGTGAGGATCTCTCTGGGGATCAGGGCTGGCTCCCCACATTGGCACGGTGCCACTGGGGGGGGCGGTGTTTGGAAGTGGCACCTGCGTCAGCCCTTTCCCCTCTGTCGTGCTGTGGGGTTTAGTTTCACTTTCCCTTGCCCCAGGAGGCGGCTGCGCCTGGCCCCAGGCACGTCGCGTTGGAGGGCGAAGCTCACCTGAGCTCAGGACTGTATCCTGCCTCCTCCAATAGCTTCGTCCCTCAGCCGCGCTGGTTGCCACACCTGGTCAGCTGTCTCCTTCTTGCTCCGCCGCAGATTCCCACTGACCATCCTGTGCGGCACCTCTTGCCATGTGTAATATGGCAATTTACTAGATTCATTTCAAACTGATTTAGTTAAACTGGTGCAATTTCTGCAGTGTAAACAAGGCCTTAATTTACCCATCTGCAATATGGGTATAAAACTCTCTGTTCCTGCTGAACAGGGTTTCTGCAAGGCTTAATTGTGTGTAAAGCCCTTTCAGATTCCCAGATGAAAGGCATTAAGTGCCAAGACACTACTGTCTTGTCATATCTGTTAGGCCTACACTATAGCATCTACTGTAGCAAAAACAGGTGGAACTGCACTGCACCTCCACACTTATTCCATGCATCTAAATCTGAACACTCTTGGCTGACTTACTTAAAATTTAAACTTTGTAAGATCAAAAGCTAAAATTTACATTTCTACTCCCTGTTGCTTTTAGGGGTCTTCCTGTGCTCTCTCTTCCTACTCAGAATTATCCTGCAGTACTGAAAGGACATTGTCAAGGCCACCTCTTTAAACGCAGTCCTAGCATGGTAGAGACTATTATTCCTACTGCAACTGTGTTACGGAGAACTTATGAAGTTTTCTATAACAGTGTTGCATTTTAATTGAAAAGTTAACTTTTTGCATTGGGAGGCACAGGGGGGGAGCGGAGAAGGAAGGAAGAGTGGGTTACCTTTCTTAACTCTAGAGCCCACTCTTTCTGGCAGTATTGTCTATGAACAGGAGACATTGGACTCCCACACAGGAATCCTGGGTTCAATTTCTGGCCCTGCCACTAGTATGTTGGGTTACCTTGGGCAAATCACTTCACCTCTCTATGCTGCCATGTCCCCTCTTGTAAAATAAGGATAAGGATACTGACCTCCTTTATAAAGCACAAGGACATGTATAGATATAAGAGCTAGGTACACCTCTACCCTGCTATAACGCAACCCGATATAACACAGGTTTGCGTATAGTGCGGTAGCAGCGGGGCTCCGGCGGCGCTTTAAAGGGTCTGGGGCTCTGGCTGCTGTGGGGAGCCCCGGGCCCTTTAAATCCTGCTGGAGCCCTGCCGCCGCTACCCCGCAGCGGCCGGAGCCCGGAGGTCTTTAAATCACTGCCGGAGCCCTGCCGCCGCTACCCCGGGGCTGCAGCAGCAAGGCTCCACTGGCAATTTAAAGGGCCTGGGGCTCCCCGCAGCGGCTGGAGTCCAGAGCTCTTTAAATCACCACTGAAGCCTCTTTAAATCACCGCCCCACCCCGATATAACGGGGTTTCAGCTATAACGCGGTAGGGATTTTTGGCTCCCCACAACCTCGTTATAGCGGGGTAGAGGTGTATTATTATTAATAATAATGAGCTGGGATAGAAGAGCAGTCTAAGCATTTATTATCTGCGTGCACTCCAGGTAAAGTGTGTGTGGTCTGTGTCAGGTGATGCTGTGCTGGCTGGTGGAGGCAGTAGTTAGCTCTGCTTGGTAGAAGTATGTTTGTGAGATCTATGGATTATTCTGAGATGTCTGACAGAGCCATGGCTGTGATATGAGGAGATCTATGTTTTCTACCCCGTCGTGTGTACCTTCAGGATACAATGTACCTTCAGGATACAATGTTCTGTAGGTTGTCAGTAGCAAAGCATAGGACTTTTATTACAAAGCATATTGTCAGCAGTGAGGTGGAATAAGGGGATTCTAATGCTTTAATGGTGGTTCAGAGAAAGTGTATGCTGAGATGGTATCCTGTGAGTAAGTGTAAGGGAGTTGTAAAAGGCTGTGAAGTGGTTCTTAAATTGTACACAACTGGTGTTCTTTCTGGGGAGCTAGCTAAGTGGGTGAGTGTACCCCATGACCTGTAACCCGTTGAATCTTAGGGTATGTCTACACTATGAAATTAGGTCGATTTAATATGTCTACACTATGAAATTAGGTCGATTTAATAGAAATCAATTTTTTAGAATTCAATTTTATACAGTCTATTGCGTATGTTCACACTAAGCGCATGAAGTCGGTGGCATGCGTCCTCACTACCACGGCTAGCATCGATTTACAGAGCGGTGCACTGTGGGTAGCTATCCCACAGTTCCCGCAGTCTCCACTGCCCATTGGAATTCTGGGTTAAGCTCCCAATGCCTGATGGGGCAAAAACTTTTCTCGCAGGTGTTTTTGGGTACATTTCATCAGGCCCCCCTTCCTCTCTCTTTTCGTGAAAGCAATGGCAGACAATCGTTTTGCACCTTTATTCCGGGGTCCCATCCACCGGACCTGCTCAGCCCACTGCCTGCCTGGATGATCGGAACCCCAGACTGGCAGCAGGCTGAGCGGGGCCGACGGACGGCGCCCCAGACCGGCAGCAGGCTGAGCTGCTCAGCCTGCTGCTGGTCTGGGGTTCTGTCCGCCAGCTCCTGCCAGACGGGATCCCGCTCAGCCCCACTCAGCTGGCAGACCTCGGTGAGGTTGATCAGGGGTGTCTGGACAGACATGGCTATCCTCCTCTTAGAGCACCGAATTGGAGTGACTCCAGGTCATTCTCTTCTTTAAGTTTCGTCTCATGGAGATTCAGTCCTGCCTGGAATATCATGCGAGCTTCTGCCTCAGGCTGCTCTCCCAGCCGGCATTACCACGTGGTCGCACCTACCCCAGCCTGCCCCTTGCTCCCATGGCTCATGAAGCCTGGACAGTAGTAAGGAGCAGTTCAACTTGTGAAATGACAAATCCAGAACGAAGGATTGAACTCTATGGGCCACGTTAAGATTATTTCAGAGTCCTAGATAGCATTTAGTCCCTATAAAAAGCGTCATGAAAATTTTCCCCTGCCCCTAACAAAATGTTAATTTATCAGAGCAGCTGAAAGGGTAAGGAACCAGGGACTATAACTTAGAGAGAGCTTCCATATTATTTAACTCATAATTGATATAATTCAAAGTAAAATTTCACAGCGCAGTCTATTCTAAGACTAAAAATGCAGGAGGGGAGTCAGAAAAAGAACAGTGACCTCTTTCCGCCTGGTTTCAGGCTGGGGACATTTGGTGTGTTAGGTGAACGTAATCACCACTACACTAAGGGGCTTTTGCATGTTAGGTGAATGTGATAACCACTACACTATGGGGCTTCCCTTTTTTTGCCACAGACTTTGCCAAATGCACAGGAATGTTTTCTCTATCTACGGAAGCTACCTAATGCAATGTCTATATCTATGGCCTTCCTGCTCACAAAGTGGTCATGCCCCCGCCCAAGGCTGACACAGTGCTGAGTGCATGTGACACAGCGATCTGGCTCAGGCAGGATTGCTAGCGAGGCATGATACTTTTGCTGTTAAGCAAACACAGCAATTCTTTCCTGGCCTCTGCCACTGAATGCATTCATGCATTATGCTGTGCCCTATCAGTGCAGGAGGACTGCATGAGCTTGGAAAACATGTCATCCCGAGTGCATTTTTTTCGCCTTCTACAGGGACACAGATGATAGGGGGAGCATAGAAACATTCTGGGGGGACTGCATGGTCACCAGTGCTGCTGAGTTCGCCACACTGGCCAAACAGAAAATGAAATTCAAAAGTTCCCAGGGCTTTTCCTGTGCATCTGAGTTCAAAGTGCTATCCAGAGCGGTCACAATGGAGCACTCTGGGATAGCTCCTGGTGGCCAATACCGTCGAATTGTGTCCACACTACCCCAAATTCGACCCGACGACGTCGATTTCAGTGCTAATATTCTTGTCAGGGAGGAGTACAGAAATCGATTTTAAGAGCCCTTTAAGTTGACAAAAATGGCTTCGTTGTGTGGACAAGTGCAGAGTTAAATTGATCTAACGCTGCTAAATTCGACCTAAACTCGTAGTGTAGACCAGGTCTTATAGTGCCAAGGGCCAGTGTGAGCATTTGCTATGTGCATATTGAGGCATTGCTTGAAGAAGATGGGGGGAAGGTGGCGTGGGCAACTCCCCCCCCCTCCTTTTTGTCCTTTAATAATGTTAGATGGAATCCTATGGGTAAGAGTGAATGGGTTGTAAAAGGAGGTGAAGCGCTTGTACATTTCAACAACTATTGGGCTGGAAGAGTAGAAGTATGTGTTGGGGCATTGCTGAAAGAGGGCAGAGTTAAGGTTGCCCATGTGCCTTCCCTGGTTTTCAGAGGCATGAGTTCTGTTCAATACAGCATTCTGCAAAGGGACAGCATACCTCCAAGCTACCTTAACTCTGCATTAATGTAGGTTTTTGCCACTGAGTTTCCTAGTTTTAACAGGAAAAGATATGTTATTGGCAGGAATTAGTAGTTTTTTAGACAGTTGTATATATCACATACCTCAGTTTGCATACTGAGCCAAATATCAGCAACAGTCATGAATTTGTAGTCCGCAATCCCCATGTCATTGTGTATTCCTTGCTCTTCCGCAAACTTCTGCAACCTCATGATCTAGGAATCTCCCAGAATCCACACTTTGTCAACCTTGGCAGCACACACATTTCTTTTCCCTCAGCGATCAAGCCACTTGTGCTGTTAGTTCCAAATCTCTGCACTGTGTGTCTTTGGAAACACCACATTAATCTGTCCCAAAATCAGCACATAGCCACTTAAGCACTTGCCTGTCACCCCCCCCCCCCTCCCACCACCACCATCAATTGCTCAGGGACTAGTAAAATAGTTTTTTATCCAAGACCAAATCCAAGGCTTACCTACCACCTGTACTCATTGCCCAACCCCTCTGCAGCCTCAACCCGTCTCTCTGACCCTATGCTCCCCACCCAAAGTCCTCTATCTCTGCTCCACCGCCCCAATATAACAAAAAGTTTGGCTAGGCTGGCTGCTGACTGTTCTCCTGTTTTCACAATAAACCTTCCCGTAAAATAAAAATATGTTATATTAATAGCAGAGACAACTTGTAGCAAACAACATGAGTTATTAAATCTTTACTGCACAGAGATACAAAGGTTTGGACTAGAAATATCAGTAGTAACGTATTCACCAGGGACAATGGTGTTGGCAAAGTCCTTTGCACTACCCAGGAAAACAAAGTGGCTGTATAGAAATGCTCTCACTTTCTTTTCTTTACTGGTGCATGCGCACTGTAATCCTTCCAGACTGCACATCTACGCAAGCGAAGAAGTGAACATGTTCTTAAATACTGCTCATATTTTGGTGCCATGGACTACTCTGGGTAAAAACTGAGTGATTGAGACCATTTTGACCCCCATCAGAGCAATAGTTTGATCGCTAGCTCTGCTCAAAAAAACCCCCAAACTAAAACAAAAAATAAACAAAAAACCCAGATTTTTTTTAAATTGCTATTTTTTCCACGGCTTGTATCTCCAAAACCATTGGTTCAAAGGACTCCCAAAGTAGGTCACTAACCATACCATCTGCCTTCCTGAGGCACACTAAATTTCAAAGGAATCTGATTAAGCATGTCCATTTTAGAGGACTTGAAAGCTTGACCTTTAAACAGATGTTATGAAACAGCCTTAATTACAGTGGCGTACCAGTGTCAGTATAATTCAGGATGCTACCGGTAGGTGTTCCTTTACTTCCTCATCCAAGTAGTAAAGGTCTACAATAAACTTGGGGTCTCTGTTGTGAAGATATGACCTCACCTTTTCTGTCAGAGAAAAGAATATGTCCTACAGCTTTTGAGCTGTGATCCCTTTGTACCTCACCATTGGTACATCTGCACATGTAAAAAGTGAGTGTGTTATTACTGATGCTGCTGAGTGGAGAATTCTGATTTCATAGTATTTTACATCCATTTTTCACATGTGAAAATGACTATATGAGGTGCCTGGCAGTGGAGAATCAGGCCCTAAGGATTACACCATTGTTTACATCATGGGTCGGCAACCTCTGGCACGCGGCTAGCCAGGGTAAGCCTCTGCACCCCGTTTGCGCCGCTGACCTGGAGCCGCCGGAGGGAAGCCCACACCCTAATCCCCTGCCCCAGCCCTGAGCTCCTCCTGCCAAACCCAGAGCTCCTTCCTGCACCCCAACTCCTTCATCCCTTGCCCCACCCCAGAGCCTGCACCCCTAGCCCAGAGCCCATACCCCCTCCTGCATCCCAATCTCCTGCTCCAGCCCTGAGATCCCCCCAAACCTGGAGCCCCTTCCTGCACCCCAACCCCTTCATCTCAGAGCCTGTACTCCCAGCCCAGAACCCTGACCCCCTCCTGTATCCCAACCTCCAGCTCAGAGCCGCCTCCCACACTCTGAACCCCTCATTCCCAGCCCCACCCTGCAGCCCTCACCCCCCCCACACAACCTTCTGCCCCAGCCCTGAGCCCCCTCCCAGGCCCCAAACCCCTCATCCACAGCTCCGTTGAGTCATGGGCATCAACAATTTTCTTCAACTGGGTCACCAGAAAAAAAGTTTGAAAACCACTGGACTAGGACATCATATGGCATATTAAAGGGGTCGGTCTAGCAAGCATACAAGAGAAACCCTTGCTTTATCCAAGGCTCAAATGAACAATGCTGTGGACTCTGATCTCTTTGTATAGTTACTTATATACTCCTCATACTATAAATGCTCAGATACTATACTGCGCCCCGGAAGCGGTCAGCAGCAGGTCCAGCTCCTAGGTGGAGGCGCGCAAGGGCTCCATGTGGCTCTTGCCTGCAGGCACCACCCCCCGCAACTCCCATTCGCCGGAGCCGGTGCTCTGGGTGAGGGCAGCGTGTGGATTCCTGTGGCCCACCTGCCTATGAGCCGGACTGCTGCTGGCCACTTCCAGGGCACAGTGCGGTGTCAGAACAGGTAGGGACAACTAGTTTTTACTGGCCAGCCACCAGGGTCCCTTGGTGCTGAGCAAGGCAACTCAATGCCTTGCATTTGGCAACCCAGTACTGGGTTGTGACCCGAACTTTGAAAACCACTGTCCTAGTCTACACCTAAAAATTTCATGCCATGTGCAACATAGGTAAGTCGATAGCTCCCACTGTAGTGACAGCTAGGTTGACAGAAGAATTCTGGATTTACTATAGCTTTGAAAACCCCTCTTCTGTTGTTGTACTTTGGCAGAGCTGCAACACCTCAGCTGTGCTGCTGTCGCACTTGACTTTTCCTGTCTTCACCTGGGCCTTTCCCTCAGACAGAGATAGAAACACAGCTTTGCATTTATCTTTTGGTGAGTAAAACAAACAATTTACTCACCACTAGTGATCTCTCTATATATTATTAAACCTCATTATAGATTTGGTTGGATTTTGGGCAAAGGCTTGGGCTGGTTTTAATTTGATCAGTATTAGTTTGCTGGTCCCTACTGTACTGAAAGGATACAGTGTCTTGCCTAGATTTTTAGTAACTTTTTTTCAACTTATCTCCCATTACCTGCATAACACACACACCTAAGAAGAGGGAAACAACTTTCCATGATCCCTCAGAGAATATTTTTATGTGTCTGAATTCATTTTTAATGTGTCTGAGTTCATTGCCAGACAGGAAAATGAACAATTAAATAGGCAATGTGGTGGGAGCATCAGGCTGCCAATGAACTCTGCCTTGGAGGCAAGCTGGGAAAGGCTGAGATGTTGCACAATATCAGAGCTTTTATGATAAAGTCTAAGTACATAGAAATGAAATACTTTGTAAAAGTGTTTTACGTTGGCAGTATAAGTTAGTGCACAGAGATGGCAATTTCCTGCAATATCCTGGACAAACCTTACTGAATTAAATTAAAGTATTTTAGCAGCTCATTGTATTAAAAATGCAAATGTTTATGTGTTATTGTGGGATTGTATGTAACTTGTCTAGGAGACCTGACTAACATTTGGGAAGTGTTAATGAGCTTTCAAGGACTCTTTTAAACAATGGACTAAGACAAGAATGAACTATTGGTTGAGTAAATTTCCTAGGAAATATTTGGGAGGAGGGGAATGCAAATGACCCATCTCCAGATCCATCCTTTTGGTGCTCCACCTTGAGGAGAAACCCATTGTCTGGCTGATTACCTATTCTGGATCTCTTCAAAGACCAAACTAGATAAAGGCGTGACTCTCATTCTTGAGAGTGCTTGTGCTGAGCTAACAGCTGAATTTGTGACTACAGAAAAACCCTGGGTGGGATTTGGAGGGCTATTCACAGGCCAGATCCTTTGTTGGGGCTACACTTACGCTGCAGCAGCAGCAGGTGCAGGCAGCAGGCTGCACCCTGCAGCGCTCTGCAGCGCGCGCGCCTAGCGCCAGTGCGCCCAGCCCAGCAGCGCGAGCAGCGCTCCAGTCCGCGCCGTTATTCCCACAGCCAGGGAGCTGGGAGGACAGGAGGGAGAGTTTTTTTCCAGCGCTGCTGCACTGACTACACTAGCGCCAAGCGCTGCGCGCCAGCGCTGCCGCGGCAGCGCTTTGAAGTTTAAGTGTAGCCATAGCCTTGGAGTCAGGGGGCAATTATTAGCGTGTGTGCAGGTTCTTTTATTGTTTTTAACATGTTTTCTCTGTAATGTTTTTACCTTAAGAATTAATGTGCTTGCTTAGAAAGAGCTGTGTGGTAACTTATACCTGTGGCAATAACACTGTGTACCATCTGAGGAGGAAAGTAAAGCAGGCCTGCTTAGATAATCAGACTTTGTTAGGGAATTCACAGTGTAGATATATTAGGCAGTCTGGAAATATCCTCCTTACGAGAAAGAGAGACACTGGTTTTTGCCAAGAGAGGTGATGACTGAGTAGCTGGGAGTTTAGAGTAGGTGCCCTTGCTGAACCATGAGGGAGAAATACAAGTGCAGTTGTGCCTGAACTGTGACACCATATACATTACTATCTTTTAATCACCAAGGTTCATCTCTCATTCACTTTATTAATTATTAATTGCTTAAGTTTTTTCAGGAGGAACTCTGAATCTGTTCCCATTAAAGTCAATGGCAAAACTCCCATTTATTTCACTAGCGTGAGGCCTTGTCTACACTTCAAAGTTTTGTCAGCAAAAGCTACCTTTTGCCAACAAAACAGGGGAGGTGTACACACTACAAAGCTACTTTTGGTGGCAAAACTCCGCTGTTTTGTCAACAAAATAAAACCACCTCAGCAAGAGGCATAAAGCCATTTGCGGCAAAGTTAAAGCAACAATGTGTCAGTTTAGATACTGCTGTTTGTTTTTCCGCCAGTATCCCACAATGCCTGCCCTGACCGCTCTGCTGCTCACTGTTTTGATCTCTGCTGCCCTCCAGGCATGTGCCCCTCCCCTTTCAAAGCTCAGGGAAATATCTGACAGCTGAGCATGCTGCTCCCTTTGGGGAACAAAGAGCAAATCACTGGAATGCTCCTGTTCTTCCCTGCACTAGGAACACAGAAGCAGGCCGACTGCTGCTGGGGGTGGGGGATGACAGCTGTGCTGCTTTGACATTCTTTAGCATGGAGAGCTCAAAGGTATTGAGTGAGAATCTTGAACTTCTGGGAGGTCAGGGCACTCAGCACCTTGCAGGATTGGGCCCTGAGCGGCCCAAAATAAAGTACAAGTTTGGAGGGTTTCATTTTGGTTACTTTTTCTGTGACCCTATCCTTCTGTAATGTGTTTTTAATGTGGCTAAATGTAAATGTATACATCTATGGACAAAACATTTAGGTTATAGGGGTGTGCTCAGAGGTCCCCTTTGCTGCCCTACAGGCATCCCTGTCGTTGGTGACGGACACATCAGACTTGGGCGGGGAGCTCATCCGGGAGACTGCAGAACTCAAGGCCTCTGGTTGCAATCAGATCTGCATCTCCACATCAATGTCAGAGAGCTGAGAGCTGTGAGCCTAGCATGTCAGACATTCTGTCCTTACCAAACCGGACAATGTGTATCAGTCATGATGGACAATATGACAGCAATGTTCTATATGAACAAATAGGGGGGTACACGCTCCTCTCCCCTGTGCCAAGAAGCCCGCATGCAGTGGGACGTCTGTGCAGAACATTCAATTTACCTGCAGGAGTCGTACTTCCCCGGGGTTCAGAACGAGCTGGCGGACCACTTCAACGTGTTGTTCCACAGCCACGAGTGGTCCTGTCACCTGGACATTGCAATTTCAATCTTCCAGAGGTGAGGGTTTCCCCGATAGACCTCTTTGCCACGCGATGCAACAGGAAGTGCCAGCAGTTCTGCTCCTTCCATAATCACAGCCCGGGCTCCAGCGCGAATGCGTTCCTCCTCCACTGGGAAGGTTCTCTCCTATACGCCTTTCCACCCATACCACTCGTTTACAAGGTGCTGCTCAAAATCCGCAGGGATCAAGCTCAGGTCATACTGACAGCACTGGCCTGGCCGCGTCAACACTGGTACACATCCCTCCTGGACATGTCTGTGGGAGCCCCAATTATCTTGCTGCTCTCCCTGGACCTTCTCACACAAGATCACAGATGTCTCCAGCACCCAAACCTTCAGTCACTCCATCTCACGGCGTGGAAGCTCCATGGTTAAATCCATTGGATCTTTCCTGTTCAGACCAGGTTAGACAGGTCCTCCTTGGCAGTAGGAAACCCTCTACAAGAGCCACATACCTTGCCAAGTGGAAGAAATTTTCAATCTGGTCAGTGCAGCGCCATTCGCCCCCGATACTACCTTCAGTGCCTCACATTCTGGACTACCTCCTCCATCTGAAGCAGGACGGTCTCTCATTGTCTTCTATATGGGTGCACTTAGCCGCCATCTCAGCCTTCCACCCAGGTGTGCAGGGCCGTTTGGTATTTGCTAACCCCATTGTAAACCGATTCCTAAAGGGGCTCAACAGGTTATACCCTCACGTCCGTCAGCCGGTCCCTGCCTGGGACCTCAACTTGGTCCTTCCTAGGCCCATGGGGCCCCCCTTTGAGCCTTTAGCAACATGCTCCCTGCTCTATCTCTCCTACAAGGTCACATTCCTGATAGCAATAACCTCAGCCAGGAAGGTGTCTGAGCTCATGGCCTTGACATCAGACCCTCTCTACACTGTGTTCTATAAGGACAAGGTTCAGCTCATGCCTCACCCTGCTTTCCTCCCGAAGGCTGTCTCGCAGTTTCACATCAATCAGGACATCTTCCTCCCAGTTTTCTACCCTAAACTCTTTCCAGTGGCAGGGAGCAGAGACTCCATTCTCTGGATGTCTGCAGGGCACTGGCCTTTTACATCGAAAGAAACCGTTCAGAAAATCTTGACAGTTGTTTGTGGTAGTGGCGGACAAAATGAACCATCAGCCGGTTTCATCCCAACACATCTCATCATGGATCGTGTTCTGTATCCATGAGTGCTACGACCTGGCAGGTGTTCCTGCACCTCCGATCATTGCGCACTCTACCAGGGTGCAGGCTTCATCTACAGCATTCCTGGCTCAGGTTCCCACCCAGGAAATCTGCAGAGCGGCGATGTATTCCTCCATACACACTTTTGCCACACATTATGCGATCACCCAGCAGGCCAGAGACAATGCGGCCTTGGGACGAGCAATACTCCAATCAATATACAGTTCCGACTCCACCTCCTGAACTTGGCTTGGGAGTCACCTGATTGGAATGGACATGAACAAGCACTCGAAGAAGAAAAAAGGTTACTCACTTCTTGTAACTATTGTTCTTCAAGATGTGTTGTTCATGTCCATTCCAGTACTCACCCTCCTACTCCTCTGTTGGAGTAGCCGGCAAGAACAAACTGAAGTGGTGGCAGGTCAGCAGGGCTTTATATTGAGCGCCATGAAGATGCGACTCCAGGGGGTGCCCAGGCCAGCCCGACAGATGCTGCTAGGGGAAAAATCTTCCAGCCACCGTGCACGTGCATGCACACACCTGATTGGAAAGGACAAGAACAACACAAAGAACAACAGTTACGAGAAGTGAGTAACCTTTTTTTTTATTGCTGATGCTCTTGAAATTTGGAAGGAACTGAGTGAGATCTTAAAAAGAGAAATATGCAATGACAGAGTTAAATTACAAGCATTAAAAAAATGAATGGGACAAGCTCTATCTCCAGCTCATTTTCTTGTAAATATTCTCAATACTCAGTACCAGAGTCAAACCTTAACTGCTGAAGAAGAGGAGTTGGCTATGACATAGACATCCAGCAATCATCCCTCCATAATGCCAACTATAATAAACTTCAGAGCTAAGGGTGAACCATTCAAGAAATATATGTTTGATGATGATGTTTTAAAGAAAGTCACACCAGTGAACAGGTGGAAGTCACTTAAGCACTTGGATTCAGAGACTGTTGAAGTGATAATCTCACTTTTAACAGCAATAGCTTCTTCTGTTGGTGTAGAAAGAATACTTTCTTCCTTTGGACTAATTCATTCCAAATTGAGAAATTGTTTGGGACCTGAAAAAGCAGGAAAGCTTGTTTTTCTTTTCCAGATTATGAACAAACAGGAAAATGAAGGTGAAGATGATTGAATTAGCTGCAGAAGCCAATATTTGAAGTTTCTCATGTTGACCTGGCTGACATAGTTGATTTAATTTTTGTTTTGTTTTTTAAATATTTCATTTAACTATTTTAGTTGACATTAAAAACAATTTTAACAAAAACAAACCTGATTTAAAAAAACGTGAATGTTTGCTGCTGAAGAAAAAATCCAGAATACAGAACATTGTTGTTTTAGTTAAATAAAAATTTAAATGTCTGTTTGGTGATGTTCTCCCCCTAATACAGCATGGCAAGAAAATCCTCCAAATATTAATGATTAACCTGTTGAATTGGAGATAGTTCACCTCCCAATGACTTAATAAATATTTGCTTCAATTACCTTTGGTAAATGAAATAACCAAACAATCATTCATTTTCTGATATAGCTGTAAAACTAATCTGAAAAGTTTTCAAAATAAATAACTTAAAAAATGTATAGCATGTACCTTCTAAAAATGAAACCTACATCTATCTCTGAGTTGTGAAGAATATGTATTAAGTATATAAAAACCAACAAGAATGCACTTTAATGTTGAAATCCATGATTAAATCGAGTCTTCCTGACTAGTGATTTAAATCAAATCCACCCTGCATACAGGTTAGGCAAACTTGTTATTCCTCCCTAAGTACCTCCCATATTGTATAATTTGCTAACTGATGGGTGTATTTATAGAGGTGAATACTGGGTTTCCGCCTGATAGCTTGGAGCTATGGGTCATGTAAAGCGTATCTAATCTTGTTCCATAAACAACACATGTAATGGCTTGCATTTGATAGTTTGTGTTGATATATGTTGTATTGTGCCATGTCTTCAAGAGACTGTTTATAGCAGCACCTGATCCTGCTACCAAGTTATATTAGATGTTTTTACTGGAAGCCTAACTGATCAAGGGTTAATAACTCAGCCTTAAAAATGTGACTCATGCATTTTTAACTTAGACAAGCTTTTAAAAAATAGAAATTATTCATTTTTAGGATGGTATTGGGCTTGATATGACTCACAACTTGGTTTTTATATGATAGAAACATAATTATATACACCTAAAATCTTTGTCTATGGAATAAGATCCTACTGCATAGTAAAATTGCACCAGCAAGACCATTCTTAGAGTATCAATTATAAACAGGTCTAGGCATCTCAATTCCAGGAATATCTTAATAAACTGGAGGAGAGTCAGAGAGCAACAAAATGATCAAGGGGTTGAAGGAACTGACTTACTGTATCAAGAAACAGATAAAGATTTTTATATTTTTACCTTGCCTAAAAGAAATCACAGGATGGTAGATTTGTAAGTATTTAAGAGTGTGAACATCAAGGGCAGGACTTCCTGTGAGAGTCACTGGGCTGTATTCATCCATGCACTGGAACTGAGATGGTGGGAACTAATACTGGCTTTACACCACATTTATGCCTCTCCTATCCTGCAGATGCAAGAGGCTGCTTTGGCCCACTATATTGATTTCAGCTGCAGTTGCTGCCCTACCTTGTGCCCAGGTGAAAACTGAAAAGGGGGGGAGGGTGGGTTTTGGTTCTGGGTTCTGCAAACTGTTCCTGTTGGCTGGAATCAGCATCCTGGATCCAGGTCATCATCTCTGTGAAACAGATTGTGGAAGAACTGTCAATATGAAGAACTGGCTTCTGGGGTAATGTGGCAACAATATGGATCAATGGAATGATTCACAGTTTGGAAAAGTTCATCTAGTCCTGCCTTAGCAATTACAATGGCAGGAAAGAAAAATAAGCTCTTCATCTCTCAAATCTACTAGTCTACAGCTGTGGCGGACTTAATCTTCTTCTGCCCATCACCAGCACTTGAATGAAGTTGGAGAGAAGGAAATTCACTGCAGGTCATCAGAGAACCAGCATGGGGAGGGTACATTTAGGCACAAGTGTGTATTAGTGGCTTTGCTCAGTGTATTATAATTAAATTTCCCAACGTTATGAACTCTATATCCACACAAGAAAAATGCTAAAACATGTTTTCTAACATTATACTAATAGGATGTTAACCAAGACTTAGTACCTACTATAGAAAGACAAGTTGCTTTAAAAAAGCTTTAGCCAATTGTAGTTAAAACCACAACCACACATTTTTTAAACGTTAATATCGTCTACTAAGAACAAAACAGTATATGACATTTAGCATGATCTATTTTCCAAGTGCAGACAAGGCATCTTTGGCCCACTGGTTGGGTGTGGTTTCCTCAAGAATGCTCTAGAATTTAGCTTAACCCATAATCTTATAAGGGAAGACAGTGGATTTTTGAGCTTGGAGCTCAAGTGCTGATCTTACTGAATGAGGTAATAATCTATCCAGGTTAGGGGAATTATTTTTATGTTTCAGGTAATTAATTTTGTTTAAACATTTGTGATTTTTTTCTAATAAACTACACACAATTTTAAAAATTGGTTTTAATGGTTAAAATATCCATTTTTTCTTTGACTTGTTTTCCTCCACTGGCCAAAAGGGGATGGGGTGACAGTGAGATAAAAAGGGCTCTTTTTCATCCTACCAAAAATTTAAAAACTTCTAACATTTTTGAAATGGCAACTGTTGGGTTATTTTAATGAAAAACTTCAACTAAAATTCTGTGGGTTGGGGAGAGAGGATTGGCTTTTTCTCATTTTTTCCAAAAAATTTTTGCTGTCAAAGTATTTCCTGTTAAAATTTTTCAACAGAAAATTTTCAGTCAGCTCTATTCCTTAAATTCTCTTCTAGTCAGATGATCATGTTTAGGATGTGTCTAGATCTGGAGATTACCTTGGAGGAGTACTTTTTTCTTCTTTTTTTTTTTTTTTTAAATTACTACTACTCTCCAAGAATAAAAGGGTCCCCCTTTAGACCAGCAAAACAAGGAAACCATGAGCTAAGGCTCCCTATTTTCTCTTCTTGCTACTGCAGCAGCTCTTTAAAGGACTCTGGAATAGGCACAACAGAGAGATTTATTGTCCCTTTAACCTATCTAACTTCTATGCCATGTTCATTGTAATCTGAACACTTTGAGAAAGGCAAAATTAACAGGCTGAAAGGGTAATTCTTATAAAGCAAAATCCACCCCTCCCCCAATCCTTTAAAAAAATCAGAGTTGGGAGAGTCTTAAAATGCCAAGCACAAAATACCCTACACTTAAAGGCGGCTGTAAATTTAAATATCTTGCTATCTCACAAAAACAAGTGAACAAATAATAGAGGGCAGACTACACGCTCCCACCCGGTGTACTGCATTTGTAATTGTTCCACTCAAAGCTCATTAGCTGGGATTTTAAGCCTTGTTTTGCAGGACTGATAATTTTTCCACACATGCAACTCACCACTAACTTCAAGCCAAACACCCAGGGCATGGAACCTGTCAGCAACTGACTATTTTATTCAGTGCAGTTGTAGCTGTGTCAGTCTCAGGCTATTAGAAAGACAAGGTGGGTGAGCTAATATCATTTATTGGACCTCTTTTTGTCTCTATATTTTATTCAGTTTAGTTTCTTATATGCAGGCTATACTAGAGCTATAAATAATCCTAAATTGCCCATTTGATTTGAAGGGCCCCCTCTTCATGGGGCTTTTCCTCAGCTTTGTCAGGCCTATTTCTTTTCTTTAATCTGTTGTTTTTTATGTCTCCAAGAAGGTCGTTATTGAATTTAGTAGGGAGGAAAGGGCAGACGTGACTGCTCTGGTGACTGAGCTCCTTCCTCCATAGGTACAAGGGCTAGTTGTGGAGCTAAGGGCGCGTGTGTTTCATGCAAACTCTCACCGTGTCCTGCCCATCTACTACCAGCCTTTCTGGCGGGGGGAGGTGGGCAAAGCGTGGACAACCCACCGAGCCTCCTAGCGGGCGGACCGGACAGGCCAGGCCGCTTGGAACCGGCCCCTAATACCTCACAGGGCCGCTCCACAGCGACACCTGGAGAGGGCGGCGTCCCTCACAACAGCCGCGGCCCAGGTCGCTGCTCGGCCCCCGGGGGCGACTGCACTGACCTCCCGCCCCGCGCGGGCATCAACCCCGCCCCCGCTTTACACATTCCGCGCTCCCCACCCTTCTCGGCTCCTCACCTGATCCCCGCCCACCCTGCCTCCAGCCCACCAATCAGCAGCCCTTTCCGGTCTGCGCCCCGCCCCTTCCTCTTCCGCTTCCCCTGGGTGAAGCTGCCGCAGGGATCAGCTGACTGGCGCCTCACGTGACTCGCTGGCTGCTGTGGCGGGTGGTGGGCGCTGCTGTCGCGGGGGGATGGAGCAGTGACGGGTAACTACCCACCGGGCGCGCCAGCGGGATCCGTCCCGTCCCCTCCCTCCCTGCGCATGCCCGGCCGCTCCGGGGGCACCGGTGAGTGCGGGGAGACGCTGTCCCGAAGCAGCAGCGTGGAAGGGCCCAGCCGGGGGGGTGAGGCCCGGCCCGGCCCGGCCCGGGTGAACGGGGCTGACAGGCCCCCGCCAGAGAGGGCCACTGCGGTGTCAGGGCGGGGAGCGGGTCACCCCTCAGCGCATGAGACACGCCCGGGTAGGCCTGGCCCCGGTCCCTCACTCACTGGATTGCGGGACGGGTAACAGAGACTCCCCGGGCGGGCCTGGTCTCTGGCCTCTCACTCAGTGGATTGGGGTGGTGGGGAAAAGAGACTCCACCGCGGAGCTCTGGCCTCCCGCTGAATAGGGGTTGAGGCTGATGCTGAAATTGGGTGCAGGGTGTGTGCTGCTAATGTATCTCTTTTTCTTATGCATCCTTTTAAAAAACGTGTTGGCTAACACAGAATTGACCCGATGTTAAATCAAAAAAGCTTTGTCCTAGTCGCTAATGTGCAAAAAACAACCCGTCTCCCCAAAGCTGTGTAAAGAGGCCTTCTGGTTAGTAAACTTGGGCCCCACAGAGCCCATGGGAAATCAAACTGTAGAATTAGTGATTTCTGGTCCTAAAGTAATTTATTGTCTAATAAAACACTTAACATCTCTTTTCAAATCTTTTTTAGCTAGATGATAATAGCCTCTCCTAGGCTCTAGGCCACCAAAGGTTTCAGTTATCAAGGATCATAACAGGACCCCATCTATCCTTCCTGAGTCAGGTGTAAATGCAGAAGCTGTATGTGTGCAGGGTTATACACCTCTACTTCGATATAATGCTGTCCTTGGGAGCCAAAAAATCTTACCACGTTATAGGTGAAACTGTGTTATATCAAACTTAATTTGATTCCCCGGAGCATGCAGCCCACCCCCCAGCCCCCCTGGAGCGCTGCTTTACCATGTTATATCTGAATTTGTGTTATATTGGGTGGCGTTATATCAGGGTAGAGGTGTATGCTGAAAATTGCTGCTTCTAGCAACTGGTTCAAGGACACAAACTTCATCTGATCTGAGATGTCAAGGGTTGAAGCTAAAAACTTTAGCGTGTCTTTGTCCCTTGTAAATTTAAGTGAAGTTTTTGTGAAAACTTGGAAATGATTGAGATCCTGTAGTGATGAGCAATGAATGCTCAGTCAAATGGAGCATGGTAGTCTACTTCTTGTGATATAGTCTTATGATGTATAAAGTAAATGTGTCCTTTTTCCCCAGTGTGTTTGTACAAAGCTTACATTTCCTCAAATTCTTCCCAGTACAAATATCACTCCCTTGCTATGGTAGACTTACTTCCCTTCATGAAATGTAGGAACAGTAATAGCAAAGCAATACATACCAGAAGTGATTTCTGGAGACAATAATGAAGAAATATACACAACACAGTTCCATTCTGAGGTATTGGTAACCTTAGTAAAGATGAGAGCTGAATGTAAAAACCTCCGAATCATTCCAGGAAAATGCAGTATAAAATGCATACTAATTAAGATTCTGTTTTGCCATTATTATAGTTACACTCACTGGTTTACTAGTGAACTTTCAAACTTCTGTTTAGGGATGCTTGTGCTTATGCATGGCACATTGTATTAAAGCTGTATCTTCCCTACTGTCTATTTTTCATTTGATACTGCATGAGTGCTTTCATGAAAATATGCATAGTAATGAAGAAAGATCTATATAGATGTGGCAGCAAGCATGTTCCAAAACATTAGTAAACGTCACCTGATGAAAAATCCTTTGATGCTTAACTTCCATGTTTCTAAGAGGTCTTGTACATTAAGTTCCACCCCTTGTACCTATTGTAGTTGTTTTAAGCATATTTCAGAATCCAATTATTGTGATGCCAAAAATAGTTTTTTTCCTATTAGTTCAGTCAGAGTCGATATAATTTTTAGGTGTATATATTAATATATAAACTTGTATTTTGAAAACCAGGAAACATATGTGTATTTCTGTGACAGCTTTTGTAGTTTAGCAGTTGCTAATATCGTAAGTCTTTTCTTGAAATCCCCTTACAGGCGTGTTTATAAAGGAATATCAAGGAAAATTCAGTGTAATGTGCTGCTTAATCAATGACACTAAAATGAAAACTAAGTTGTAAGTGTATTCCATTAAAACTCTGAGCCTTTTTATTATAAACAAGAGTAGACATTTTCAATCAGTAGTATTGAAGTGTTAAATAATGCATAATTTTATAAGAGTGGCCCCACTGCGTCTGACTAATGGTCCATGTAGCCCTGTATTCTGATAGTGGAAAGATTTTACAATTTTCCACATGAAGACCAGCTAAAACATTCCATTTTCTTGTAAGATAATTGGAGCAAAATGATCTATGTGAAATGTAAAACTTCACTTGATCAATCATATAACTAATAATCTACTAGCCTGCAGCATCCTATGCCCCTTAACATTAAATGACCAACAATACTTTATGCAGTGTTGTAGCTGTGTTGGTCCAAGGATATTAGAGAGACAAGGTGGGTGAGGTAATATCTTTTTATTGGACTAACTTCTGCTGGTGAGAGAGACAAGCTTTTGAGTTTACACAGCTTTTCTTCAGGTCTGGGAAATGAAGACTATATCAACTATGGACCTTACTGTGGCACAGCTGTGTTGTTGCAGCTCTAGATCACTCTATATCTTACCTATCAGTCCTCATCCTGAAAGGAAACCTGCACAACACCTTCAAAAGATGAGCCTGGGAGCTTAAATTTATAACTTGACTAGACACTAAAAATCATGAACTGAATAGAGACACTGGATTTATGGCTTATTACAACAATCTGGAACCCACTAACAATCCATCTTCCCCCTCACTTTTCTTCCCTATGACTGGAGGGGGTGTCAATGGGCCTCTTGAATGATCCCTTGAAATATGTGCTAACTACTTATGCTAAACAATCTGTTCCATCTTGTATTTAGCAGTGACACTCTAGTTAGGCTATGTCTACACTAGCACTTTTGACCGTATAACTTGTCGCTCACGGGTGCAGCCCCCTGAATGATGTAAGTTGCACCGACAGCAGTGCTGGTGTGGACAGTACTATGTCAACAAGAGACGTTCTCCTGCTGACATAGCTACTGTCACTCTTGGGGGTGGTTTAATTATGTCGACATGAGAGCTCTCTCCTGTCGCCATAGAGTGGTTACGTGGGAAATCTTACAGTGGTGCAGCTGCATTGGTACAGCTATGTTGCTGTAAGGCAGTGGTTCCCAAACTGGGGAAAAATGTTAATGGGGGGGGGGGGAAAAAAAAAAATTCCTAATGGCGAGCTGTCCCAGGGACAATGGGCATGCATGGGCAGCAGCAGCAGCCCCTGAAACTCCCAGAGCAAGCAAGCAGCAGATCAGCAGCATATATCATCACAGGAGATTAAAACTTCAAGACTCCTTATAAGCAATGGAAAGGGGAGTGGATATTTGTTGCGGTTTTTTTAAATTAAATAGGCAGCTAGTATTGTTTTTAAAATTATTAAGAAGAACAAATTTAAGCTTTCTTTTAACATGCATTGTTTGCCTGGACTGCTCAAGACCTGAATGCTTGTGTAGGAGGAACTCTTTGAGTTGGCTTCTTTAAATATCTTGATGCTGTTTCACATCTGATACTCCTTGATGAAACATAGGAGTCTTGTCTTATAACAGGCTTATTCAAAGTGATACAACATATGAAAGTGAGATCTTGGAAGAGTGTTGCCATTTTCATAATGTAATAAAAATACTGTAATGATAAATAGTGTGTAATCGTCATAAAAACAATTTTATCTTTCCAAGATCACTGCTTTTATAATTTATACTCAAATAAAGGAGAAAATATCTGGAAATATTCATTTTTAGGAGGGGGTTTGCGAGACTTGACATTTTAGTGAAAGGGGTTAACAGGTTATTAAAGTTTGGGAACCACTGCTGTAAGGTATCAAGTATAGACATAGCCTTAGTTTCCCAGACCTGAAGAAGAGCTCTGTCAGCGCAAAAGTGTCTCTCTCTCACCAATGGAAGTTGATCCAGTAAAACATATTACATCTCCCAACTTGTCTCTTTAAAAATATTTTAGTTAGCTAAGAAAAGACGGTTACTCACCGTAGTAACTGTTGTTCTTCGAGATGTGTTGCTCCTATCCATTCCAGTTAGGTGTGTGCGCCGCGCGTGCACGGCTCTTCGGAAGATTTTTACCCTAGCAACTCCGGCGGGCCGGCTGGGCGCCCCCTGGAGTGGCGCCGCTATAGCGCAGGATATATACCCCAACCGGCCCGTCCGCTCCTCAGTTCCTTCTTGCCGGCTACTCCGACAGTGGGGAAGGAGGGCGGGTCTGGAATGGATAGGAGCAACACATCTCGAAGAACAACAGTTACTACGGTGAGTAACCGTCTTTTCTTCTTCGAGTGATTGCTCCTATGCATTCCAGTTAGGTGATTCCCAAGCCTTACGTAGGCGGTGGGGTCGGAGTTAGATGTTGCAGAATGCAAACTGCTAAGCCAAAGGCTGCATCAGCTCTGGACTCTTGGACCAATGAGGCAAAGGTGTGGACCGAGGACCAGGTAGGTGCACAACCCATCCCCTGCAAGGGTATGTGAGCCAGGAAGGCAGCAGACAAGCGTGAGCCCTGGTGGAATGTGCAGTAAGGTGGCTCTATGGAACATGGGCCAAAACATAGGGGGTGCGGATGCACAACGTCATTGAAGATGAAATCCTCTAGGAGGAGACAGGTATGCCCTTCGTCCGGTATGCCGGTACGATGAAGGTTTTGGGGGGCGTTACGAGAGGGCTCTGTCCGCCAGATATAGATTGCGGACGCCCTACGGATGTCGAAGGAGGGCAATTGTTGCTCTCCCTGCAAAGAGGGTGGCTTCGGAAAGAAGACCGGAAGGAAGATATCCTGGTAGATATAAAAGGCCGACACCTCCTTAGGGAGGCAGGTTGGATGTGGTAATAACTGCCCTTGTCCTTGAGGAACACAGTATACCTTGGGCCTATTGTGAGAGCCTGAAGCTCGGAGACTCGTCTGGCCGCAGGAAAGGCTACAGGAAAACTGTCTTGCAGGACAGGTATATTAATGAGCATGTTGACATTGGCTCGAATAGGGCAGTCCTAAAACTGGTTAGAACCAGATTGAAGAGCCAGGTTTATGGCGGGGCCCCACTGGCGGGGTGGGGTATAAACGCTCCAAGCCCTGAGGAACCAGAGGGAATGGAGCGGGACCTCGACGGGAGAAACATTGCGTGTTTCGGAGCAGCCGGAGAAACGCTTCCACTTGGCCAGATACTTCAACCGAGTGGAAGATTTTCTACCACCCCGGAGAATCCTGTAGAACCGAGGCAGAACAACGTAACTCGGATCGGTTTAGCCACGCAGGAGCCCTGCGGTGAGGTGCAGGGATTACAAGACCGGGTGGTGAAGGTTGCCGTGATCCCGCGTCATAGGGTCTAGGCCAAGAGGGTTGCTACCAACAGGTGTAGCAACATGGTGTACCAGTGCTGCCCGGGTTACGCTGGAGCGATCACGATCAGGGCGCTCTGTCCCTGCGGAGTTTTAGCAGGACCCTGTGAACCAGCGAGAACAGTGGAAAAGCGTACGGCAGATGGCTGATCCACGGCCTCAGGAAAATCCTCCAAGACCGAGCCTGGGGAGAGGCCTTGGAACGAGGAGAATTTCTCTCTCTTTCCGTTCTCGCGAGAGCGAGGAGGGCTATGCGGGGAAAGACCCACTTCTGGAAAACGGAATAGAGACAGTCCGGAGGAAACTACCACTTGTGAGACAGGAAGGATCTGCTGAGACAATCCGCCAGCTGAAATGCCTGGTACACAAGGCAGACTGCTCTCAGCTCTCGGACATTGATATGTAAGGCCAGCTCCTGTGCTGACCGAAGGTCGTGAGTGCGAAACTACGCCAGGTGCGCACCCAGCCGAGAGATGGGGTGTCTGTCATGAGGGACCCCGAGGGGTGAATGGAACAGCATCCCTGGATACACCCGGGAGGGCGCTGACTCCCAGTCGAGGGAGCCTAGGATGCTCGGGGAGAATGAGATGACCACGAGTATGCTATCTCTGCCCGGGTGGCACACCCAGGCGAGCCACGGTTGAAGTGAACGGAGGCGAAGCCTGGCATGTTTGGTTGCAAATGTGCAGACAGCCATGTGACTCAGGAAACCTAGGCAAGTGCGAGCCCAAGTTGGCGGGAAGGTCCGTAGACCTTGTACAATTGTTACCATCGCCTGAAACCAAGGCTGAGGTAAGCAGGCTCTGGCGAGTCTGGAGTCCAGGACGGCCCCAATGAATTCCCTTCTCTGTGTGGGAATCAGAGTGGATTTAACTATTGATCATCAGGCCTAGACACAGGAATAGGTTCGTGTCGATGCCCACATGACTGGTAACTTGGGCCCGGTGGTCCTTCGAATGAGCCACTCGTCTAGATACGGAGAACGTGTATCCGACGGTGGCGAAGAAAGGCGGCGACTACAGCCATGCACTTTGAATACCCCATGGCTGTGTAGAGGCCAACCGGGAGGGCCGTATACTGGGAATAACGATGGTAGGCCCCAAACCGAGGGTACCTTCTGTGTGGAGGAGAAATGGCGACGTGAAAACACGTGTCCTTCATATCGAGGGCGGCGTACCAGTCTCCGGGATCCCAGGATGGGATAACGGTCGCCCTGGGTACCATTGCCGAGAGAGAGAGAGCAAAGTGACCCTGCTGCCCTTTAGGCTTTGCAGCCTAGGGCCAGTGTTTTCAGAGAACAGGCCTGTGCCGTTGAAGGGCAAGTCCTGTATAGTGTGCCGCAGCTGCGAGGGAAGGCTCAATAACTGGAGCCATGAAACGCGCCGCGTGGCAACACCCGAGGCCAGAGTCGTGGCAGCGGAGTCAGCTGTGTCCAACGAGGCCTGGAGGGAAGCTCTCTCCAGCTCCGTCCTTTGCTGCAGGAGGGCATCGAACTCTTGATGGGAGTTCCGAAGAACCGACTCTGTAAATTTGCCCACCGCCACCCACAGTAGCGGCTAAGCAGGGCTTGCTGGTTCGCTACACGAAGTTGCAGGGCCCCTTCCGGGTACATCTTACGGCACAGTAAGACCACACGCCCAGCCTCTTCGGATTTAGGGGCTGGTTGCGTTTCGATTAAAGGAGGTCCAGAGGGGTATGTTCCTGCCCCCGCCTCATCTGGGGAGGAGGAAGAAGAAAGGCCAGGGACAAGCGGGTCCTGTGTGGGCTCGAGCTCCTGGACGACCTCCTGATCCGGTGGGATCTGGGAGCCCGGTGCCGAACCGGGGGTTGCTCTGTACCGGTTGGAGGGGGGCGACTAATTGTCACTTCTGGCACCCAGAGCTCCGACGGAACAGAGCGAGATGGGATCACCGGTACGCCTCTGGCGTGGTAGTACACCCAAGGCGTCCAGAATGACCACTGATAGGCCTCCTGGAAGACTCTGGAGGGCACATCGGAGAACAGAGTGCTACGCATATGAAGTGTCCGCAAGGGACGACACTGATGCGTGGCTGGATGGCCCTGGAGGAGCTGAAAGCCCTTGGTAGAGTCTCCATCTCTAACTGACGTTGCTCGATGCAGCACCGGGGATCGGCACCGGTAGACATAGCGGTACCGAGAACGGGACCTGCCACCGGAGCTGTGCCGCGCGGTCGACCGAGGGTACGATGCTCGATGATCAGGAGTGGCTACAGGCGTCCCAGTGCCTGGGGCGGTGCCGGGAGCTGGATAGGTGCTGAGTGTCCTGGACCGGCGAACGGGATGCTGACCGGTGCCGCGAGTACTACTGGTACCAACATAGAGAACGGTGCCGAGACTGTGAGCGGCGTCGGGACCTAGATCGGTGACGGGACCGAGAACATCTGCGGGACCGCGATCATGAACGGTGCCGCTCTGCGGTGCGAACGGAGGGTGGTCTGATCAAGGCAGGCTTGCCCATCGACTATGTAACCCACACCGGCGGTGCCGGGGGTTGAGGCAGCGCAGACGCTGTCATTGCAATCAGCTCCCTCGCCGTGGACACTGTCTCCGGTGTGGAGGGAATAGTGAGCTCGACCATAGCTCACACCAAGGACGCAGCTTCATAGCGAGCTCAACCACGGTCCGTACCGGGGAGCTTTCCGGCACCGGACTCGACGGCTCTTGCCTGGCCGGAGTTAATGGTGCGGTTCTTGTCGGTGCCGCGGCAGACATCGGTGCCGGGCGATCCGACTGAACATAGCGCTCGGCTGTGGAGCAGGCGGCTCGGACGCAGCTTCAGGCGGCTCGGACGCAGCAAGGATATTGTGCCTCTTCATCCTCCAGGAGAGGATCCATGCCGAGGGTACGCCGGAGCCAGCGACGGTCGTGCCAGGAGGCCTTGGCGGTACCGGCGATCCGGTGCCGAGGAGCGCGCTTGAAGACTCACTAGCGCTCAGTGCCGAGAGTGGAGGAGCAGAGCTGCCTCCTCAGGAGCTGTTTAAGATGAAAGCCCCGCTCCCCTTTGTTCTCGGATTAAAGGCCTCACAAATGTGGCACTTATCTGTGAGGTGAGATCCCTCGAGGCACTTAGGAGAGGATCTCTTGTCGGCAGAGGCTTGTGGCCGGCCGAGCATTAGAAAACCCTGTGCACCGGGCATCGGACCCGGCACCGGGTGAGGGGAAGGGGATAAACCCCGAACCCCTATAAAATAAATACACTATACTATACTACAAACAAACAAAGTTAACTACAACTATAAACAGAACTAGAGAAACTACGAGTAGCTAGGGAAGTGGAGGTCAGCTAAGCTGCGCTCCACTGTTCCAACGGCCGTCACGGGCGGAAAGAAGGAACTGAGGAGCGGACGGGCCGGCTGGGGTATATATCCTGCGCTATAGCGGCGCCACTCCAGGGGGCGCCCAGCCGGCCCGCCGGAGTTGCAAGGGTAAAAATCTTCCGAAGAGCCGTGCACGCGCGGCGCGCACACCTAACTGGAATGCATAGGAGCAATCACTCGAAGAAGAAGCAGAGTTTCAGAAATTACTGAAGAAGTTCCAAACATCCTTTCACAGGCTTAGCCAATGAGAGGTTTTTATGTAACTTGCTTAGCGTGGTGACTTTTTGTTTTTAAATTGTATACAAATACTTCTTGTAAAAGTTGATTAATTTTTCATAGTGACATTTCAGAAGATGAGAACCTTTGTCCCACTCCTGCAATATATTATGGAGCGGTTACCCTTAATGATTTCACTGGGGCTCTGCATAAGCACATGGGTCTGTTCATATGCAACAGGATTCAGGCCATTGTTTCTGCCCTTTCAATGTAACAGAATGTCTTGAAACAAAATGACAACAGCAACGGGAAAAAATCAGCCTTAGGAGGAATCAGACAACTTGACTTAACTATGTGCATCTACTATATTTGGTATCTATTTTTCAACATTAATAGTGGTGTCTGGTTTTCCACAAGCAAGTAGAAACTTCAGTTATTTACTCTGTGTCTACTATACTAGCAAATGAAAAAAAATGCCTTTTATTTGGCTTGTTGCTTAAGGGTATATCTACCAAATTGTTACAATTAATTTATTTCACTGTGAAATCAATGACTTGGAAGAAATTGACGTATTTCCCTATTGCAGGCAGAATTCCATTACATAATATGGATACCTCTGATTTCTTATGAATGTATATCAGAAATAATTGCAATGGGGAGAAATCGCTAGCAGTACCAGTGTTCATTGGACCCCAAATTCTATAAAGAATACTACCCAAAGGGATTCACATACTATGTTCCTTTGACAGTCTTTCATACCATAATTGGCTTTTCTTAAAATGAGTGAAAAATAGTCTTCAGTACTACACTTGTCCCCTACTGCCCTTTCAATTCTTTCTCTTCAAAGTTGTTCACCCGCCAAGCCCCAGTTATTGTTGTAAAACCTCACAAATAAGGGAAACTGAGTGAAACTTGGGACACAAAGTGCTGTCAGATGTGGAATGCAAACTGATTTGACAGATCTTTTTCTAATCTTTCAGGTGTTAGAAACATGCTCTGAAAACTTCTGAGAGGCACCTTTAAAATGTATAATTAAGCTGCTGTTAGTGTCTTCAGTTTTGGAATATTGTTACAGTAGTTTCTTGTAATACTCTTAAATTATACTTCGAACCTTAATCTGACACAACTTTAAAACTACTTGCAATAAAAATGTAATAATCATTGCACCTTCTTAAATTGCAGATTCTACAGATCAGGGATGGTGTCCTTATATTTATTTGTATAGCACCTAGCACAGTGGGACCCAATCTTGACTGGAGTCTCCGGGTGTTACCGTGCGCAGTGTATAAACCTATTTATTTCAATTGTAGTAGTTTTAATCTTAGGTGTTTTTTTGACAGCATTGGGTAAACCTCTTTGCAGGAAAAAAAGTTGACTGTCTTTTTAGGCAACCTGTATTTACAGTCAAAGTATTTCTGAAGCAACATTTTAAAATATGAATTTTATGACTCTAAACAGAATACAATAAGGAATTTGGCCTTTCTGTAATAGGGCTCATTTTTTCTCTGATTTGCAACACTAAATCTGAACGGCAAAATTTATGTCAGACTATTTGTTACTATGTAATTAAATGGAGATGGGTTTTTCAGACTTTTTTGATGGAATTGGCCAGTTCATTGGACAGTTAAATAACAGCTCAGTTATTGTAGTATAGAATTTGAAACAGTCAAATTAGGGTTAATAAGTCTGCAAGGAACTTTGATTTATATACTCGCCTTTTACTAATTCGTAAGCTGCCCAGTTTTCTTTTTTCTGTGCGACTGCTTGCACTTTTTTTCACTCTACTCTATGTTGTATTAGCAGCAAAATGTACAAGAATCTTTGAAATACTATGTGCTAGCATTTGGAATCAGGATTGTACTAATCTTTGGTATAACTGCTGCCAACCTCTTCCTGCAACTGATGAGAAATGGAAGGGTGCTGGAATTCCTACCCTGGTTGAGGGCTTCAGTTTCATATAAACCTCCAGCTAACAGGTGCCTGAGAAACTTGAAGTGGTGCTGTTCTCTTCTGGCTACTGAAAAAGAAGAGATGCTTGATTTATATTCCCTGACTAGGATAAACACACTTAGCTGCTAATGAACATGTGTGTGGGTCTCCTCTGCTTTCCCTTTTCACTCAGCTTTCAGTCTTCTCTGAGGATGGTGATGGAGTATTTCTCTACTACTCAGCCCCTCTGCCAGCCTTTGTTTTTCAGGCCAGGTCTACACTACAGACCTATATCAGTATAACTACATCACTTGGGTGTGGATTTTTCACACCCCTGAGTGACAATTATACTGACCTAACCTCCTCGTGTACACAGCGTCTACCATCAACATAGCTACCACCTCTCAGAGAGGTGGATTAACTACACCAACAGGAGAAGCTCTCCCATTGGTGTAGTAGTGTCTTCACTTAAAGTGCACCTGTGCTGCTGTACATGAAGACAAGCCCTCAGTCTGCGTCCTAGTGAATAGCTCCATGATTTCCCAAGCAGTAGTGGTAGAATGAAACTGATCAGATTCTTTTCACTCTCATTGTTGCCCACAATATTCTGAATTATCAGTTTTTACTCTACTGCAGCTTGGGTCTGTTTTGAGCAGCAGCAGAGGCACTGGAGCTCTGTCTGCACATTTCAGATGACAGCACTGCATTAGCTTACATTCCGTGTTTGGAAGGATATCTTACTATCAAAGGACTAGAAACAAACGATTTTTAAAAATGCAGATGTTGATGGGCCTTGCCTGGGAAAGCTTCCTTCACAGGGCAAGATGGCAAGTTAATTTTTCAGACCCTGAGTGGTGACAGTTTAAATGCAACTGTTACTGCAGTCTACAAGGAAAGGAAAGAATTGTTTGTTAGGATCCTGATTTGAGCAGCTGATGTAGCGACATCCGTTTTCTCTTGCTAGTTATGAAAGTAGTATTAGGGCTGGACTATGCTAGAAAGTGAGGTCGACTCAGCGGTGTTGCTCGGGGTGTGGAAAATTCACAACCCTGAGAGATGTAGTTAAGCCAACCTGAGCCCTAGTGTAGATGGTGGTAGGTTGATGGAAGAATTCTTCCATTAGCCTAGCTACTGCCTCTGGGGGAGGTGGATTTACAACAGTGATGGAAGAACCCCTTCCATTGCTATAGTAAATATCTACAGTACAGTATTACAGCGGCACAACTGGAGTTGTGCCACTAGTGTTTTTAGTGTAAAAATAGTGTAAGTCAAAACTAATCTTGGCTATCGGAAAGAGGAATTGAATATAACAATATAAGGCTACAATGCAGCCTCCTGTATTTTTTATTGCACCAGCTGAATTAAAGGTTGTTACAAGTCCCTCTGTTCAATAGTTTATAACTTTTTACTTTTTTTGTCATAGTCTAAATGTTGGTATGTTAAAATAGTTTTCAAAGGTATTCTGTACTATCTGTAAAAATCCCTAAAACTTGACATTTTGAAGCCCATCGACTATGTAACCCACACCGGCGGTGCCGGGGGTTGAGGCAGCGCAGACGCTGTCATTGCAATCAGCTCCCTCGCCGTGGACACTGTCTCCGGTGTGGAGGGAATAGTGAGCTCGACCATAGCTCACACCAAGGACGCAGCTTCATAGCGAGCTCAACCACGGTCCGTACCGGGGAGCTTTCCGGCACCGGACTCGACGGCTCTTGCCTGGCCGGAGTTAATGGTGCGGTTCTTGTCGGTGCCGCGGCAGACATCGGTGCCGGGCGATCCGACTGAACATAGCACTCGGCTGCGGAGCAGGCGGCTCGGACGCAGCTTCAGAGCGAGCTCGACCACGATCCGTACCGGGGAGCTTTCCAGCACCGGACTCGACGGCTCTTGCCTGGCCGGAGTAAATGGTGCAGGTATTGTCGGTGCCGCGGCAGACACCGGTGCCGGACGATCCGACTGAGCATAGCGCTCGGCTGCGGAGGCGGCGGCTCGGACGCAGCAAGGATATTGTGCCTCTTCATCCTCCAGGAGAGGGATCCATGCCGAGGGTACGTCGGAGCCAGCGACGGTCGTGCCAGGAGGCCTTGGCGGTACCGGCGATCCGGTGCCGAGGGAGCGCGCCTTGAAGACTCACTAGCGCTCAGTGCCGAGAGTGGAGGAGCAAGAGCTGCCTCCCTCAGGAGCTGTTTAAGATGAAAGCCCCGCTCCCCTTTGTTCTCGGATTAAAGGCCTCACAAATGTGGCACTTATCTGTGAGGTGAGATCCCTCGAGGCACTTAGGAGAGGATCTCTTGTCGGCAGAGGCTTGTGGCCGGCCGAGCATTAGAAAACCCTGTGGACCGGGCATCGGACCCGGCACCGGGTGAGGGGAAGGGGATAAACCCCGAACCCCTATAAAATAAATACACTATACTATTCTACAAACAAACAAAGTTAACTACAACTATAAACAGAACTAGAGAAACTACGAGTAGCTAGGGAAGTGGAGGTCAGCTAAGCTGTGCTCCGCTGTTCCAACGGCCGTCACGGGCGGAAAGAAGGAACTGAGGAGCGGACGGGCCGGCTGGGGTATATATCCTGCGCTATAGCGGCGCCACTCCAGGGGGCACCCAGCCGGCCCGCCGGAGTTGCTAGGGTAAAAATCTTCCGAAGAGCCGTGCACGCGCGGCGCGCACACCTAACTGGAATGCATAGGAGCAATCACTTGAAGAAGAAGCAGAGTTTCAGAAATTACTGAAGAAGTTCCAAACATCCTTTCACAGGCTTAGCCAATGAGAGGTTTTTATGTAACTTGCTTAGCGTGGTGACTTTTTGTTTTTAAATTGTATACAAATACTTCTTGTAAAAGTTGATTAATTTTTCATAGTGACATTTCAGAAGATTAGAACCTTTGTCCCACTCCTGCAATATATTATGGAGCGGTTACCCTTAATGATTTCACTGGGGCTCTGCATAAGCACATGCGTCTGTTCATATGCAACAGGATTCAGGCCATTGTTTCTGCCCTTTCAATGTAACAGAATGTCTTGAAACAAAATGACAACAGCAACGGGAAAAAATCAGCCTTAGGAGGAATCAGACAACTTGACTGAACTATGTGCATCTACTATATTTGGTATCTATTTTTCAACATTAATAGTGGTGTCTAGTTTTCCACAAGCAAGTAGAAACTTCAGAGTTATTTACTCTGTGTCTACTATACTAGCAAATGAAAAAAATTGCCTTTTATTTGGCTTGTTGCTTAAGGGTATATCTACCAAATTGTTATAATTAATTTATTTCACTGTGAAATCAATGACTTGGAAGAAATTGACGTATTTCCCTATTGCAGGCAGAATTCCATTACATAATATGGATACCTCTGATTTCTTATGAATGTATATCAGAAATAATTGCAATGGGGAGAAATCGCTAGCAGTACCAGTGTTCATTGGACCCCAAATTCTATAAAGAATACTACCCAAAGGGATTCACATACTATGTTCCTTTGACAGTCTTTCATACCATAATTGGCTTTTCTTAAAATGAGTGAAAAATAGTCTTCAGTACTACACTTGTCCCCTACTGCCCTTTCAATTCTTTCTCTTCAAAGTTGTTCACCCGCCAAGCCCCAGTTATTGTTGTAAAACCTCACAAATAAGGGAAACTGAGTGAAACTTGGGACACAAAATGCTGTCAGATGTGGAATGCAAACTGATTTGACAGATCTTTTTCTAATCTTTCAGGTGTTAGAAACATGCTCTGAAAACTTCTGAGAGGCACCTTTAAAATGTATAATTAAGCTGCTGTTAGTGTCTTCAGTTTTGGAATATTGTTACAGTAGTTTCTTGTAATACTCTTAAATTATACTTCGAACCTTAATCTGACACAGCTTTAAAACTACTTGCAATAAAAATGTAATAATCATTGCACCTTCTTAAATTGCAGATTCTACAGATCAGGGATGGTGTCCTTATATTTATTTGTATAGCACCTAGCACAGTAGGACCCAATCTTGACTGGAGTCTCCGGGTGTTACCGTGCGCAGTGTATAAACCTATTTATTTCAATTGTAGTAGTTTTAATCTTAGGTGTTTTTTGACAGCATTGGGTAAACCTCTTTGCAGGAAAAAAAGTTGACTGTCTTTTTAGGCAACCTGTATTTACAGTCAAAGTATTTCTGAAGCAACATTTTAAAATATGAATTTTATGACTCTAAACAGGATACAATAAGGAATTTGGCCTTTCTGTAATAGGGCTCATTTTTTCTCTGATTTGCAACACTAAATCTGAACAGCAAAATTTGTCAGACTATTTGTTACTATGTAATTAAATGGAGATGGGTTTTTCAGACTTTTTTGATGGAATTGGCCAGTTCATTGGACAGTTAAATAACAGCTCAGTTATTGTAGTATAGAATTTGAAACAGTCAGAAATTAGGGTTAATAAGTCTGCAAGGAACTTTGATTTATATACTCTCCTTTTACTAATTCGTAAGCTGCCCAGTTTTCTTTTTTCTGTGCGACTGCTTGCACTTTTTTTCACTCTACTCTATGTTGTATTAGCAGCAAAATGTACAAGAATCTTTGAAATACTATGTGCTAGCATTTGGAATCAGGATTGTACTAATCTTTGGTATAACTGCTGCCAACCTCTTCCTGCAACTGATGAGAAATGGAAGGGTGCTGGAATTCCTACCCTGGTTGAGGGCTTCAGTTTCATATAAACCTCCAGCTAACAGGTGCCTGAGAAACTTGAAGTGGTGCTGTTCTCTTCTGGCTACTGAAAAAGAGGAGATGCTTGATTTATATTCCCTGACTAGGATAAACACACTTAGCTGCTAATGAACATGTGTGTGGGTCTCCTCTGCTTTCCCTTTTCACTCAGCTTTCAGTCTTCTCTGAGGATGGTGATGGAGTATTTCTCTACTACTCAGCCCCTCTGCCAGCCTTTGTTTTTCAGGCCAGGTCTACACTACAGACCTATATCAGTATAACTACATCACTTGGGTGTGGATTTTTCACACCCCTGAGTGACAATTATACTGACCTAACCTCCTCGTGTACACAGCGTCTACCATCAACATAGCTACCACCTCTCAGAGAGGTGGATTAACTACACCAACAGGAGAAGCTCTCCCATTGGTGTAGTAGTGTCTTCACTTAAAGTGCACCTGTGCTGCTGTACATGAAGACAAGCCCTCAGTCTGCGTCCTAGTGAATAGCTCCATGATTTCCCAAGCAGTAGTGGTAGAATGAAACTGATCAGATTCTTTTCACTCTCATTGTTGCCCACAATATTCTGAATTATCAGTTTTTACTCTACTGCAGCTTGGGTCTGTTTTGAGCAGCAGCAGAGGCACTGGAGCTCTGTCTGCACATTTCAGATGACAGCACTGCATTAGCTTACATTCCGTGTTTGGAAGGATATCTTACTATCAAAGGACTAGAAACAAACGATTTTTAAAAATGCAGATGTTGATGGGCCTTGCCTGGGAAAGCTTCCTTCACAGGGCAAGATGGCAAGTTAATTTTTCAGACCCTGAGTGGTGACAGTTTAAATGCAACTGTTACTGCAGTCTACAAGGAAAGGAAAGAATTGTTTGTTAGGATCCTGATTTGAGCAGCTGATGTAGCGACATCCGTTTTCTCTTGCTAGTTATGAAAGTAGTATTAGGGCTGGACTATGCTAGAAAGTGAGGTCGACTCAGCGGTGTTGCTCGGGGTGTGGAAAATTCACAACCCTGAGAGATGTAGTTAAGCCAACCTGAGCCCTAGTGTAGATGGTGGTAGGTTGATGGAAGAATTCTTCCATTAGCCTAGCTACTGCCTCTGGGGGAGGTGGATTTACAACAGTGATGGAAGAACCCCTTCCATTGCTATAGTAAATATCTACAGTACAGTATTACAGCGGCACAACTGGAGTTGTGCCACTAGTGTTTTTAGTGTAAAAATAGTGTAAGTCAAAACTAATCTTGGCTATCGGAAAGAGGAATTGAATATAACAATATAAGGCTACAATGCAGCCTCCTGTATTTTTTATTGCACCAGCTGAATTAAAGGTTGTTACAAGTCCCTCTGTTCAATAGTTTATAACTTTTTACTTTTTTTGTCATAGTCTAAATGTTGGTATGTTAAAATAGTTTTCAAAGGTATTCTGTACTATCTGTAAAAATCCCTAAAACTTGACATTTTGAAGTCAGTCTGTATTCACTGTTTTCTTCAGACGTTTTAAACATTTAAAATAATTTATTAATGATTACTGCATGTTCTGTTCAGAGAAGCTACCTTTCACATCATTATCTGTAATGCAAAGAATGTGAGGCATGTCACCATGAAAATATAACTGTTCTCTTGACTGATCATATCTGAGACATCTTTTGGAAATACTTTATAACACATGCATGAGGAACCTTTCAGATCTAAGTGGAAACATGTAATGTTCCACTTACTGGAGTGAATGAGTCAGATTTGGTTTTGCTAGGATATTTGCTTACACTGTTCCGCTCTCAGAAGAACTACTTCCTCATTCTGCAGTGAGGCGTGTTTTTTAGTTCCTCCATCTTCCCACAAAGTCCATTTTAAAAATTAAGCTTTAGTACTTTTGAATTCTAGTCAACCCCTAAGTGTGGCAAATGGAAAATAACAGAAGAGACTTTAGCATTTCAAATGTCAGGATGTGTGTCTCTAAACTGAACTCTTGTCTTTTCCTGTGGATAGGGTTAGGAGGCAGAGGAAGAGTAGAGCTCTATCTCATGCAGTGGCAGAACCAAAAGCTGATTGGGAGTTTCCACTCAGGAGAGATTGTGAGCAAATGTTAGCTCTAAAAGGTTTGAGTGCTATATAATAAATCAAAGCCATTCTGCCACTGTTTTCAGATAAAGTATACAAATAATGTAAAAGGTAGCTGGAGTAGGGAACCCACAATGCATGCACCAAGCAACATCAATTCTTTGCTTTGTAAGTGTGTATATAGAAACTTAGGGTATGTCTACACTACCTGCTGGATCGGCAGGCAGCGATCAATCCAGTGGGGATCGATTTATCATGTCTAGTCTAGATGCGATAAATTGACCCATGAGCCCTGTCATAAACAGTTAGTTAAGGGTTAAGGTTTTTTTCTACCTGTAAAGGGTTAACAAGCAGTACCTGTGGACACCTGACCAGAGGACCAATGAGGGACAAGAGATTTTCAAATCCCTGTGGAGGGAAGTTTTTTTCCCCCTGTTTTTTGTTTTCTTGGAGAGTCTCTCTTGGGAATTAAGAGAGTCCAGACATCTTAATCAAGTCCTCCCAGGTTTCTGCAATAAATTCTTCTATTCAAGCTAGTGAGTATTAGCAAGGAACTAGTATTCTTATACTTTTATTTCTGTATTTGCAATTCTGTGTTTTGCTATAGAATTTTTTTAATCCTGTACTGTTATTGCTTTTACTGAGAAAGAAAGGAGGGGGAAGTCTCTCCAGAGATTGATAAGTTTAGACCCTGTGTATTATTCCATCTTGGTTACAGAGACAGTGACTTTCTTTTTATTCTTTAATAAATTCATTTCTTTGGACTTGCTTAATCTTTCTTTGGGTGGATTCTCAGGGAAAGGGGAGGGGGAGGCATCCCTCTGTAGTTAGATCCCGGTATCTCTCCTAGGAAAAGGGAGGGGGGAGGAAGCAGGGGGGAATGGTTTATTTCTCCTGGGTGTAAGAACTCCATGGATTTGGGGCTCTTGGGATCCCCAAGGATTTTGGGGAAGGACTGTGTCCCAATCCACGTACCTGATTGGGTGGTGGCAGCTTTTACCAGATCTAAACTAGGATTTTTAGTTTAGAGGGAAACCAGTGCAGGTCCCCATTTTGGAACCCAACAGCTCTAAGTGGGGGTGAGACCTCTGACAAGCCCTCTGCACGAGAGGTGCAGGCAGAGTCGACGGGGGGAGCGGCAGCAGTCGACTTCATTGCGGTGAAGACACCACAGTAAGTTGCTCTAAGTACGTCGGCTTCAGCTACGTTATTCATGTAGCTGAAGTTGCGTAACTTAGATCGATTTCTCCCCCTCCCCTTCCCCCCAGGGTAGACCAGGGCTAAGAGTGAGGGTAGTGGAGGAGGAGTCTACTGTTGCACCTGGAAAGGGTGCCACTGGATTTTTGTCGTATATTAAGGGA